>NC_045631.1:9759209-10060105 GCF_009829155.1 Mustela erminea
AAAACCCTATCTGCTGAGGCCATCGGCGACCTCCACATGGGCCAACACAACAGACATCATCAGTCCTCTCAGCAGAGCTGGCACTACTCCCTCCTTTCTGAAGCACACCTCTGATGTCCCACTCTCCAGGTTTCTCTCTTAACCCAGCAGCAGTCCTCTGTCTCTTCCTTTGCTGGCTCCTCCTCCTCTCTCTGCTTCTATTTGTCAGAAGCTTCCGACTTATGTCCTGAGCCTTTTTTCTTCTTTTATTACAAATTATTTTCCTGGTGATACTACTCCATCTCATGATCTTAAAATACCACCTATATACTGATGACTCCCTAATTGGGTTCTTATATGAACCACTCATCTGAGCAACAGATCTGAATATCAAACTACCTATTCGATCAGCATAAGTGAATTATAACAAAAGTACCTCTAGTTTGTATTAAAGGCATAAGGGTAGATTAAGAAAGAGTGAACAGAATGTGCGAAAGGCTTGGAGTGCAGAGAGCACTGACGAGGAGGGGGCTGATAAGGAAGAAGGCTCATTTATAGAGGGAGCTCAAGGATGGCCTCACTGACAGAGCTGGAGTTTCAAGGGGATCTACACCCATTAAAACAAGGCCAGAATGCTTGGAAGAAGACAGCACAAGAAAAAGCTCTCAAAAATTTTAAATACTTTCTTTTTTTAATTAAAAAATTCAATAGAAAGGATGGAATGCAAAATCAAGGAACTCTCCCAGTATGTGGAAAAAAAATGGTAACAAGATGGAAATAGAAAAGATTAAACACTCAGTGGTTAAGCCGCTGCTCAGGTCATGATCTCGGGGTCCTGGGATCGAGTCCCGCATCGGGCTCTCTGCTCAGCAGGGAGCCTGCTTCCTCCTCTCTCTCTCTCTGCTTGCCTCTCTGCCTACTTGTGATCTCTCTCTGTCAAATAAATAAATAAAATCTTAAAAAAAAAAAAAAAAACACTTAGGGCCAATCCAAAAGATCACACAGTCAAGTAACAGAAGATCCAGAAATAGGAGCGCATGGGTGGCTCAGTCAGCTAAGCATCTGACTCTTGATTTTGGCTCAGGTCATGATCTCATCAGGATTGTGAGACTGAGCCCCGAGTCCACTGAGCTCAGCTCAGAGACTGCCTGAAATTCTCTCTCTGTCCCTCCCTATGTGTGCACACATGCTCTATAAATAAATAAATAAATAAAATCTTAAAAAAAAAAAAGAGAGAGAGAGAGAGAGAGAGACCCAGAAATCAGAAATATAGACCTGTGGAAACAGAGTGGAGGAAATTCCCAAAGGACTGATGTGAAAGAACTCCCCAAGGACGAAGAATATTGAGTCTCCAGAACTTGTGTCACACGAAGTAAATGAAAAAGACCCACATGATGGTACAATATGCTGTCTATAAATTTTCAGAACAACAAGAACACCTACAAGTCTGGGGAAGGGGTGTGAGCTTGAGACTGGCCATATTGTAGCAATACTGAACTCTTGGAGGCAAAAAGCAAATGCCTTCAAAGTTCTGAGGGAACTCAGAAACTAAACTCAGAAACTGTAACAGTTTCTAAGTAAGTCATTTGAAAACAAAGGAGTAAACCAGAGAGACAGAGAGAGAAGGTGAATTATCCAGGGAGAGCAGAGGTTCTAAGAGAGCAGACCAGTCAAGGCGAGTCTCAAGATGGTACCCACGGACCAAGTCGGAAGAATAAATCTAAGCTGGGTCAAGAGGATAAAGTGCAACTGAGGGAAAGAACACCTAACTGATGAAGAATATGAAAAAGAATGAGGATATAATAAAAAACAGTGAGAAAACCAGAAACTTCATAAAAACAAGAAGTTGTATAAGAAAGGTCACAAAATTGTAACAGATGACTTTACTCTGCAGGGAATATATATATAGTCACAATTACATCAGTACTATTTCAATTGATCTATACACAATCTGCAAGATGATTTTCTTTTTAAAGATTTTATTTATTTATTTGACAGAGAGAAATCACAAGTAGGCAGAGAGGCAGGCAGAGAGAGAGAGAGGAGGAAGCAGACTCCCTGCTGAGCAGAGAGCCCGATGCGGGACTCGATCCCAGGACCCTGAGATCATGACCTGAGCCGAAGGCAGCGGCTTAACCCACTGAGCCACCCAGGCGCCCCTGCAAGATGATTTTATAGAACATTGGAACATTATCCCAGCTAGCAAAAAAGTTAAAGTAGAGGGCACCTGGTGGGTTCAGCTGGTACAGCATGTGACTCTTGCTCTTAGGGTTGTGAGTTCGAGCCCCACACTGGATGTAGAGATTACTTAAAAAAAAAAAAAAGATTAAAAAGCTTTAAGAAAAAGTGAAAGTACAAATGAAAGACATGGGGAGGTAGACCACAGGTGGAAAAAGCTGGTAGAAATGGTAGTGACAATAATATCCAACCTCATCCTGCAAATGGGGAGTTTCAAAGATACTATATACAACTGACAAAGCAAGAAATAAACATGGAAAATGTTACTGAAATAAAGGATGTAGGCAAGAAAGGTACTTAAAGAAGTCACATTAAGACTGCGAGGAGGTGAAGTTATGAGTTAAATCCTCATCTGTTAGAGGAGGAGTCAACAGAATGTCTATATCTGAAAAACCAGGGGCACCTCATTGGCTCAGCTGGTTGAGTGACTGCCTTTGGCTCAGGTCATGATCCTGGAGTTCCAGCATCGAGCCCCACATCGGGCTCCCTGCTCAGCAGGGTGTCTGCTTCTCCCTCTGCCCTTCCCCCTCTCATGCTCCCATACTCTCTCAAACAAATAAGATCTTAAAAAAAAAAAATGAAAAGCCAAAAACTAGCTATGTTAGGAGAATGAGAAGACAAGTCACAGGCTGAGAGAAAATACTTGCAAAATATATATCTGATAAAGGGCTGTTATCCAAAATAGACAAAGAACTCAAGAATAAGAAAACAAACAACTCGAATTAAAAATGGGTAAAAGAGGGGCTCCTGGGTGGCTCAGTGGCTTAAGCCTCTGCCTTTGGCTCAGGTCATGATCCCAGGGTCCTGGGATCGAGCCCTACATCAGGCTCTCTGCTCAGCAAGGAGCCTGCTTCCTCCTCTTTCCCTGCCTGCCTCTCTGACAACTTGTAATCTCTATCAAATAAATAAAATTTTTTTTAAATGGGCAAAATACCTGAACAGACACCTCACCAAAGAAGACAAACAGATGGCAAATAAGCATATGAAAAGACATTCCACACCACCTGTCATTAGGGAAGAACAATTTAAAACAATGATGACCGATGAGAATGGCTACAATCCAAAACGCCAACAACCCCTCCTGCCGAGAAGGAAGTGGAGCAATACCAACACTCCTTCATTGCTGGTGGGAATGCAGAATGGTATGGCCACTGAGGAAGACGGTTTGGCAGTTCCTTACAAAACTAAACATACTCTTTGCCATGATTCAGCAATCGTATACCCTGGTATTTACCCAAATGGGTTGAAAAATCACATCTACGCACAAACCAGCACTCAGCTGTTTACAGCAGTGCTATTCATAATCGCCAAAACGTGGAAGCCACCAAGATGTCCTTCAGGAGGTGAATGGAGGAACTGTGATACATCCAGGCAATGGAGTATTATTCAGTGCAAAAAAGAAATGCACTACGAAGCTACAAAAAGAGGGAGGAACCTTCAACACAGACTAAGAAAAAGCAGCCAATCTGAAAAGGCTCCGTACTGTATGATTTCAACTATCTGATACTCTGGAAAAGGCAAAATTATGAAGACAGCAGAAAGATCAGTGGTTGCCATGGGGTCGGGGGAAGGGAGAACGAATAGGGGTGCACAGAGGACTCTTAGGGCCATGAGTCTATTCTGTATGGTATTATCATACTGGATACATTTGCCCAGACCCACAAAATGTAAACCACAGACTCTGGGTGACTGTGACTCTGCAACGTAAGTGCATCAGCTCTAACAATTGTACCACTGCGGTGAGGGACACTGATGGCGAGGGAGGCTGTGCACACTTGTGTTGGGAGGGCGGGGGTTGTATGGGCATTCTGTGCTCGCCCAATTTTGCTGTGCCCAAACCTGCTCTAAAAGTCTATTTAAAAAAAAAATGCAGCGTCCACAAGTATAAGCGGTTAATTTTGAGAAGTGGGAAGGTAGGTGTAGGGCAACAGCAGTTTTACTTTTCACGAGAAGAGGCCCTGTACCATTCCATTTTCTAACCTGTGCATGCACTACCTTGGATGGTAAGCATGGAGAAAAAGAAATGGGAATGTTTGCAAATACGGTGCGGAAGTAGGTAATCAGCAGTCCGTTGGTTTTACGGGCAGCACTGTTCCTTTGGACTTAGAACAAGGGAGATAACGGCAAAAAGTCTAAGGCCACACAGCCAGAAGGAACTTAAGCTTTGCTATCAAATCGCGGGCCCCACCTCGCTGGTGGCTGCAATGTCATTTCTTCTGAGCTAGACCAACCCTGCGGGGAGTTTCAGTGGAGTATCTTCTAGAGATTCATATATTTCGTATTAAACCTCACAGAAACTCCTCTGCAAACCAAACAGCGGGGAAAAAGCACAAAAGAATCCTACAGAGGCTAATGAACCATGTTACTTGCTTATTTTGCTGCCTTCGAGAAAAGCAAAGGGCAGGGTCGCCATTTAGAGATGGTTTTTGAAACACCATAAAAGTTTTCTGTCTTGTCTTCATTTTGCACCCCCCCCCTTTTTTTTTCTTTTTTTCTCAGAATGCCAAATTAATTTTACTCGCACTCCACTTGCTCAGTGGCTTGAGTGAGAGTTTAAAACACTTGTAAATTTGTGTCCTTCTCTTTCCCACAGAGCCACACTGTTCCACGGCCACCATGAACAGTGCTCCAGACGGGAGAGGGTCTCTGAACAAAAGCCCCCTAACACTCTGTGGGGGCTCCCGCCCGGGGAGGATACAGTGACCACTCTGTGCTGAACTCAAGGCAAGATAAGGCAGGAGACAAAGCGGCAGTGTTAACGAGGAGAGATGACAGCACGGGCTGAACGGCTCCTTGTGGGCGGCCCACACGGCCGGGTGCTGGCATCTCCAGGAGAAGCCAAAATGCAAAACGGTTCTGGAAGGGCAGCTCCCAACATGCCGTTTGAAAGCACAGAGCAGGCGGGGACGTCTCCCGTCCGCTGACAATGAAGTGGCTGGGGCAACGGCTGGTCTCCCAATTCACTCTGTGTGCTAGGTTAGCTCCTGGCCCACTGTGTGCGCCAAAGGAAATCTTCACAACACCGCTGTACAGGAGATGCCCCCCGGGGTCCCTAGGCAGCAAACACAGAGGAGAAGGAGGAGCTGAGAGTGGTGGGACTTGGGTGAATTAGAAGATCTGCCTCTCCATGTGCAGCCTTCCTCTCTGTAGAGAGGAGAAAAGATCCACTTCCCAAGTTGTGAGTGTTTCTGGGGAGGGGGGAGGTATGCAGAGACCAAGGCGGGGCTGGAACTCATGACCCTGAGATCAAGACCTGAGCTGAGCTCAAGAGTTGGACGCTTGACCAAAAGAGCTGCCCAGGTGCTCCTATGAATCTTGATGTAACCAAGAATGACCTGCTCTGGATCACAGTTTAGCTCTGACTCCCTAAAATTACAACTTGTCTGAGTGGTAGCCCCATGTCATTGCAATCAACAAGAAACTTCCAAATGCCACCATTAAAAGATACCGAATTCACCCGAATTTGCAATGATAGAAATCAGAGAATTAGGTGGACAGGGCACGCCGAAATAGGTTTATCTGGATTATCATCACTTTTTTCTGTACTTTTTCTTAAACCATGCATAGGTCAAAACACAGAACTTTAAGGAATTGACCACATTCTTCACACTGGGAGTTCACAAGGCGGGAAATGATATTACCACTTAACGTGTGTAGTGCTTTGGTTTTCAAAGCATCTTCATACATATTAATTTGAGGCTCCCAAAAATCACTTGGCAAAGTATTGTTATCTTCATTTTATGCATAAGGAAACAGAGTCTAGAGGCTTCACAACTTGCCCATGGGTCTCACAATAAGTATGTCTTCCCATACCTAATGAAACACAAAATGTGTTATTTCAGAACTGGAAGAAACAGAGAAATCATGTAACCTAATCTTTCATACCAAGTAGTAGTGACAGCATCTGATCTCGGCTGCTATTTCCCAGTCTCATGTGCCAGTCACCGACGAAGATTTTCAGGGAAAGAGAAGCTGGCATTAGACAGCCCTTCCACCATGGGAAGCGCAAAGATTTGGACAATCCTTCTTTATATGTGGCTGAATTCGATCTTCGTGAATATGGCACATGTTGGTTCCAGTTCTGGGACAATCTGGAACCACGAAGAACAAAACGACTGCTTCTTCCACATGACATCTGAATATGTGACAGCAGCTCTGTTTCTCCTCGGTTTTCTACTCTGTAAGCAGAGCATTCCTAGTCCTTCCTGCCAAGCCTCAGGGGAGCCGGGGATCACTCATCGGGTGGACTGCCCCGGGAGTCTCTGATTTAGCAATGTCCCTCTGAAACGTTACCCAGAATCTCAAAAATGCTGCAGATGTGGTCACCACGAGCAAGGAATCTCCTGGTCACAAGAGAACCTCCAACTCAAGCTTGTAACAATCATAGGAAACGTTTTTGGCTCACGTAACTGGAATGCTGGGGCAAGTCTGGCTTGGGGTCCAGCAATGAAGAATGTTCTTGTGGCTCATCGCTCTCCCTCCCCTGCCCCTGCGTTCCTCAACAGGCTGCCATCATCAGTGAGCTGCCTTGCCTCACACCAGGGGGAGGTCTGGACGGTTCCAGGCCTCACATCTGCACGCTACCACACCCAGGGAAGAGGAAAAATGCTGCACTACCCCCGCGCGGGATATTAGATGACAACTGAAAATTACATATACTGTTTAGCAAGTTACCATTGTTTCAGGACAAAGTTTCCCCATAACTTCATGGCTAGAAAGAACCATTTTATTTTGCAGTTCAGGATTTTGGAAAAGGCTTGGCCAGGCAGTTATAACTTAGGTCGATGCTGCCCAGTGATTGCCGTCCCCGTGCTGGCTGGGGGCTCAGTCACTTCAAGACTGGCTGGGCCGGACAGGCCAGCTGGTTCAGTCACATGGCGGAAAGGACAACCAGGGCCATCATATGGGAGTGGAACTGGACCACCGGAGTGTGTGTGGGGGAGAGTATTCCAGTAGGGTGGTCTTGGGGTGGCTGAGCCCATTATAGAATGGCTCGGGGCTCCAGGGCTATGTCTGCACACAAGGGTGGGGGTCACTGCAGGGCCTCTTACAAGCCAGGCTTGGCGGTCACATGGGGTCACTTCTGTCCTTTTCCAGTGGCTGAAGCAATCCTAGGCCTGCCCGGATTGAAGGCTCATATTCTTGACAGAGTCGGTGGCAAAGTCATCGTGTGGAAGAGCGCACGGGATGGGAGGCAGTTTCCATCTCTGGAAACTACAATTCAATTCATCACGCCCCCCTAGGCTGATGACACAGTTTTCTCTCATAAACCTGTTAACTGTGTGCCTCTGTTTCCCATGTTAGTGTTCTCATCGTTAAAAAGACAGGGAAGCCAAAGGTAATTCCGCTGACGATTTGCCGGTTCCAAAGAGACACTGAAGACAGGGTAAAGTTCATGCTGGTAAATACGAGATGCTCAGTGTTTGGACACTTTATGGGCCAAGCTGGTGCCACTTCTTCGGGACAGGGAGAAGAAGTAAAGGCACGTGGCTCAGTGGGTTAGGCGTCCAACTCTTGATTTTGGCTCAGGTCATGATCTTAGGGAGATCGAGCCCTGCATTGAGTGTGGAGCCTGCCTAAGAGTCTCTCTCCCTCCCAGTCTGCCCCACCTCCCACCCCTGATCTCCCCCTCCAAATAAATAAATAAACTGCTTCACCATGTTCTTCAAAATCAAGCTCTAAAAGCGATAAAAATATGTTTGGCGTTTTACCACCCAAAGCCTAAAGTGAACCTTCCCTTTTCCTTGACTTATGTCATAAATATTTGTAATTGAAAGAAAGAAAAATGGCAACCTACTCGTACGTACAACCTACTCTGCAGCAGATACCTTACACGTATGAGCCCATTTAAACCCTTTGTAGCAGGTGCTGACTTTATGGGTATATTAGGTCGCAGGAAACCCAGGCAAAGGTGGGTGCAGATACCCTGCCCAAGGTCACGAGTCTTGAGCTGGGATTCAAACCCAGGAAACGTGGTCTCCAAAGTTCATACTCTTAGTCAACAAACTCGTCCCTCTGCAAGTAGAAAGGATAACGCTCTTTCTAAAACTGATGTAATCAAGATCCCCCACTTTCCTGAGATGCGCACAGGAAGAGATACGGAAAGAATGTGTTCTTCTGTGTCGACACAGAGGGGCTTATCAGTCTTTCGTCTGGGATTGTAACACACGCATATATAACAGAGAGCTGTAAAGTTTTTTTTTTTTTGAGAGCTGTAAACTTGCCTTTGTGACTTCTACTTTAGCACTAGAATATACAGCATACTCCTCCTCGCATTGAATTGCTTATCATACCATTGTCAACTGACCTATGCCACCACCATACCCGACAGTTTACAGGCGTACCTCATAGATTCAGGATTTTCTGCAATATTTCCCCCAGATTTTTACCTATGTGCAAGCAGAGGCTGCACATACCTCAGTATTGCTTCTCTTTTCCTTTCTCAATAATAGGACTTTTGCGAGGGGCACGTGGTTTCAGAATAAGGACATTCTCCAGCCTCTTCTGCAGCTGGGGGCGGCTGGGTGACAAAGTTCTGGCCCACTGGGTACAGTAGCTTCTGGAAGCTCTCCTTACCAGTCAGTGCTCACTCCTTTCCTCCACTCTGCTGCCTGATATGCACATGCCACACGTGGGACCCTGAGGTCAGGATCTCACCTGGTGGAGCCAGATGTCAGGAAGAATCAAGGCTCAGCACCTTCGAGCCTCAGGTTTCTCAGGTAAAGGTCTGGGTATGTGGTCTAGGCCACGTACCCAGACCTTTACCTGAGAAACGAACTCGGGTTTTCGTTAATAGAATACGAACTTCTTGACTAACTTGAGTAAGCTTTTATTGCTACAGAGAGTCAAATCCCTACTTCAATTTACGTATTATTCATATCTATTTAACATGTAATGTGTATAACCCATTATATGTAAAACATTTTTAAAAATTTAATAAATTGGGTATTTCTTAAATATGTTACTATAATTACTTATAATACCTTACTGCCTTATAGGACATATATTAATTTATTAAACTTCAATTTATATGTACATATTTAAACCACATTATATAAAACATACGCATTTAGAAATATGGATCCCGTGCTCAAACCTCAAGAACATTTTTTTTTTTAAGATTTTATTTATTTATTTGACAGAGAGAGACCCCAAGTAGGCAGAGAGGCAGGCAGAGAGAGAGAGAGGAGGAAGCAGACTCCCTGCTGAGCAGAGAGCCCAATGTGGGACTCGATCCCAGGATCCTGAGATCATGACCTGAGCCGAAGGCAGCGGCTTAACCCACTGAGCCACCCAGGCGCCCCCTCAAGAACATTTTTATCCACGTTCATCCCATGCATGGTCTCAGTGCTGCCCTTGTTATTACGAAGGCCACTTTAAAGCCTTCTCTCCCAGGTTACCAGAGAGCCATCTAAGTAATCTGTTTTGAGATTTGGCGTTTTTTTGAATCCAAGACTGCAATCATGAGATCACCGAAAATTTCATACCAAGTCTCAAATACATATTTACATGGTATTATGTCAATTTCTTTAAAAAAAAAAAAACTTCCTGTGAATGTATATTGGTGACCTACAACAGAAGGCTTACTCTGTCATATAATATCTTTCAAAGCCTTGATTTAACGATACGGAACACTTGCAACTGTGAGATTATACTCCACAGAATATACAGCAAATTTGTTTTAAATATGCCTCCCTTTTTCTAAACCAGCTCTGTCAGACGGCCTCTGTAAGGCTCTAAAATGAAAACTGAGGTTATTTTAGACTGATTCCCCTAAATCTTACTTTGTTATTCAGAATCAAGTAATTAAGAACATGTCACTTGGTTAAAAATGACACTTTTTGAGTCCTGAATGTAAGGAGCTTCCTTTTTTCCCCCTAAGAAATAATTCTGGGAGAAATTAGTCTCATATCCAGGCATATTAATTTGAGATACATTAATAATTTTATAATATTAAGTCTGCCCCTTCTGGAATGGAGTATAGCTTCTCCATTATTTTAAGTCTTATTTTAAGAACCTCAAGGAGATTTAATACCTTTTACCTTATGCCCTATAATATTCTAGTTAAAATTATTCCTAGATATTTTACGTTACCTCTGAACTGGATTTTTTTCCTTCAATTTCTACCATTAGCTAGTTATTTCTAGTACAGGAAAAAAGCTATTATTTTTTCTATATTTATCTTATACACAGTCACTTACAAATTCCCTTATTCGTGGGTCTAACTTTTCTTTTCAATATTTAAGCCAAAGATGTTTTTGCCTTACTGCATTAATACCAAAGCAATGTAAAATAATAATAATACTTCAAGTTTTATACTTTTTCCAGGACTAATTTTGTGAATTTATATTTTGAGGGAAATGCACCGTTTTTGTATATATTGTTATACACTGAATTCCTCATTTCCTTCATATCTGTAATAAGTGAGGATCCTCATTTATTTTTAATATTTTTCCTCTTTTCTTTAATCAGAGATCACGTCCATTATTTGTCTTTTCAAAGAACTAGTGTTTGGTTTGACTTCTCTTCTTTACAGTTTTATGTCTTCTACCTCATGCCTTTCAGCTTTTAACATGATTATTTCTCTTTTTTTTCTTTTGTTTTTCTCCTAGTTTCACAGGTTGACTATTTCATGCAGACGTTTTCAGTCCTTTTTCTCTTATGGTAATAAAAGCATCCGTGATCATACATTTTGTGGTTACAAAACCTCATTTCCTTTGTGTATTTCTAGATTATTCATAATTTGTTTTGACCTTCTCTTGGTGCCGAAATTATTTAAACACCATGTCTCTGAATTCCAAAGTAGTTTTTTAAAAAATAATTATCTTTTTATCATTAATTTTGTTGGATTATGATGACAGATTATTGCATTTAAAATCGGAATTCTGTGACTAAGTACATGACCAAATCCTGCAAACAATCCTAGACCCAAAGAATGTATATTCCCTGTTCCATAAATGTGTCGAATCTTTTATTTATAACTTCTATATTTTTGCTTCTTTTATTTGTTTGTTTCAGAGGTTGAAAACAGGCAGCCTGCAAGCTACAGATATGTTTTATTTGGCTGGCAAAGTCCTTTAAAATGTATGAATCTCAATGCCTTTAGGCAAGGCATGCATTCTCTAGTTCACTGTGCGATTCCCATCATCTCTGCTGTCTTTCACCCAATAATTCACATATTCGTGCTGCCCACATGGTCCCCGTGGGCATCCGAGTTAGCAATCTAGCTTTCCTGGGCTGTCAAATTAGAAAAGCCACATAATTAACATCTTCTGGTATAGTATGGTTTTAAAAAAAAACAAAACAAAACAATGCATCTTTTATTTCCAGTTTTTGTTCTATATATTTTGTTGCTTAAAGATTAAAGATGGTCACATATATTTGGTTTTTATCGGTATGTAATGTCCCTCTTTTTCATGTTCAGCATTCCTGTTCTTACTTTCTTCTCTGTGAGGCACTGATATATGTCTCCTATTTGTTCTTTAATCGGTGAATTTAGCTTAAGAATATTTATCGTGGGGCTTTTCTTTGGCTTTCTTGTTTCTGCTTCTTGTTTCTTATTTTGCTTCCTGTTCATTAACTCTTCTTTCGTTCTCTTCTCCCCCCATCACTTTTGCTGATCTGACACTGCTTCACTTTATTCCTTTCTGACCGGCTTACCAGGCATCACCATCCTCAATCCCCCTTATTTGGGGAATACTATGCATTTCTTTTCTGTTTGTGGTTACTGGCCATTCTTAATAGTCCTAACCAAACCTTCATCACAAGTAAACCACCATGGCCCCCTTACTTCCTCACCAACAAAGGTGAGATTAATTTTAGAGTGATTTGATCTATGAAGGCCTTGAATGCCCCCACTGCAATTGTGGGTTTTGCTGAGCTACTCTAGAATTTTCAGTTCTGTGCCCTTGTCTAGATTTTCCCTGAAAGTATGATCTTCTCCCCCCCCGCCAAGAATCCCGCTTTACAGTTACATTATGAATTTTCGGCTGCGTTGGCCTCCTCAATTTAAATCCCCAATGTCTCAGGCTGCACGATTCACTGCTCGTCACAGCATCTTATATGCTTGATCTTCCTCTGGCTTAAGGTTTCTGCTGATCCAATTACCAGTATCTAATTGGTCATTTGAATAGTTGCTCACGTAGGGTATAATAAATCCTTCACATCTAAAAATATCCTTTTTTACTCTGATTCATTAAGGGATATCTTGGCAGGAGAATTTGTAACTGGCATTCTTTCTGACGATCTAGCTTTCCCACCTTTCTTCCCTACTTTATTACTCTTTCAAAGGCAGGTCCTCCTCCCACTGAATTAGCTGAAAATATCAGCTGTTTGCTTTCGCAGCCCCCCTTTACAAGCTTAGGTGCCCCCTTGACCCTGCCAGAAGTTCCACCTGCCCCAGGTGGAACTTGACTCCGGAACCAGTGCTACAAAGCAAGGACCAGGATGCTTACCTGGTCGCCGGCAGCTTCAGAGGCTGCTGCAAGACCAGAATCCCGGCCGGTAGGTCGGGTGCGGGCTGCACTGTCTTGGCCCACGCACAGAGCGGCAGCCTCCAGCCTCAGCCGATGCTTTGTGAGAGTTTCGGCACTGTTCCGGGCTGCTCTATCTCCAACGTCTCACTCTCCAGCCCTCGGACAATTCCACAGCAACTCAATATCCATTAAAACTGATTTTTCTTCCTACATCAACCCAGATCAGCTCCTGCGGCCCCGTGAGTAAGAACCCAGGCTGATATGGCTGCGTTTAGAAGATTCCAGATCCTTCTGGTCAACAGTCCCAACCGACTGTCCTAGCTATTGGTACGCCATCCTGATTCCCCTCAAAACTGACCCATCTTCTTGTCTAGAAGTTGGCAGGATTTTTATCTTTATTGCTGCAGCTTAGCCATTAAATTATGTCTTTTTGCAGACTCCTGTGAGTCCTTTAATCTGAAGCCTAAAATCTCCTTCACCTTAGGTTTTCTCCTTTTCTTTTTTACGTCTTCTCTATCCATTCCTTTCCTCCCTTCCTACACTGGTCTCTCAAACATGCTACCAATTTCATGATACCAGTATCTTTGTGTCTGACAAGATATTCTTCCAAAAAAACTAATTCAGTTCTCAATAGGGGCTGTTATCCTTTGTGTTTGTTTCATCTGATCAAAGTGTCGAATCAGGAACAATAACTCTTTGAGTTACTACTTTTTTTCTGGTAGATGCTTTCTTCTGTCTCTTTGATTTAGCTCTGCTCATTCTCAATGTTCAGCCTGAGCGCTGTACCTCAAGTTATTAAATCCCCCTCCAAGGGGATCACACCTTTTCATCGCTAAAGCTGGGTTTGGCCTTCGGCACCGAGACGTGTCAGTGTTTCTCGGACAGCGGCAAATCCCCACATGGAGGGCACGGAAGTTTTCATTCGCGAGCCCAGCAGCGCATGGATTGGTACACTGGGGCCTCCTTGGCCTGGCCGTGGGGAACGTTCCTGTCTGATCTCATGTTTCTGAGACTTCATGCAGGAGAAGCACTCCCTGCCGACTTCTAGCTCCTCAGATGCATAGAACCTGGGGCCCCTTCAAGGACTGAATGTGTGGGAAGGGGAAGGGGAGCTGTTAACACCTGCACACTGTGGCCTTCACTGTACTGAAAATCATTTCTGTTGTAAGCAGTGGCCAAAAGACGGGACCAGGCCTGTACTACACTAGCCATACACCCAGACTCCTGACCTAAGGCACGCAAGAGATAGGCAGGACAGGAGATTGCGGAATCTGCTCTCTTCTCTCGGTACCCTTTCCACAGTCTACTTCTCAAGCTTCAAATAGCCATTCCAAGTGAGCAATTCCTAAATATTAATCTCTAGCTCTAAAATTTCCAACCATCTGTGTACTCTCTCCATCACGATGCCCTGGCATGAATGTAGTTCAGACTGTTTGCATCTGACAAATCTTTCCTAAATTCTCTTAAGTGCCAAGCCCAGTGATAGAGGTATAAATGTAGGAAAGTATGTGACAGCTATGTCGGGAGATGGTTGCGATACAGCAGGGCAAAGAGAGTAGAAAGAGAAAATGTGAAATCTGGGGAGCAAAGAAGGACACTGGCCCCACCCATAGGGTCAGGGAAGGTGGCCAAGGAAGGGATCACAGCCACGCTGTGTCTTGAGGGTAGACCGGGAAGAGCAGTGAGGACAGGTCATTTTGACCGAACTAAGGGACTTGTGGACAAAGACAGTGGAGCAGACAGATGAAGCCACAAACCAACAGATAACATGTAATCAAACTAAAGAGCACACCAGTGTTGCTAAAATTAGGGAGGGCTAATCTCATTCTAAAATCTTTAAAAGCGTCACCCTGAGAGAGAACAGTTTAGAGGATAAAACTTGGAAAAAACTCCAGAAAGATCGAGGGCAGGGCCACAGAGTAAAAGCAAAGAAGCACTGTAAAAAACCGATCTTATTGGGGCAGCTGGGTGGCTCAGTGGGTTAAGCCGCTGCCTTCGGCTCAGGTCATGATCTCAGGGTCCTGGGATCGAGTCCCGCATCGGGCCTCTGCTCGGCAGGGAGCCTGCTTCCCTCTCTCTCTCTCTGCTTGCCTCTCTGTCTACTGTGATCTCCCTCTGTCAAATAAATAAATAAAATCTTAAAAAAAAAAAAAAAAAACTGATCTTATTGCTTTCCACGTCTCCTATGAGAACAAAAGCATCCTAGGGGAAGAAGGATGGATATTTAGTCGAAGGGAAAAATACAGACCATCTCTACTGACCAGCAACCATTTTGCCCTGCTACTAATCAACAGCAGCTTAACAGAAGGTAACAGAACCATTTAATGTTCCTTTGGGCTACAACTTAAAATTTCTAAAAGTGAATTCTTTAGGCTGCCTCTGTAATTCTCCTCCTGAGCCTCCTGGTCTCGGTGTCTCTGAAGGTCTCTCTCAGTGTGTCTGTATGTCTGTCTCTCTGGCTCACTCAGTGATTTTCCCAATCATCTGATCTTAATACATTGTCTTTAGTTCATTCTTCTTTTTTTTTAAATTTTTATTTTTAAGACTTTATTTATTTATTGGAGAGAGAGAGAGAGCGAGCACAAGCAGGGGGAATGGCAGAGGGAGAGGGAGAAGTGGATCCCAGGACCCTGAGATCATGACCTTAGACAAGGCAGACTCTTAACTGACTGAACCACCCAGGTGCCCTCATTCTTCTTTTACAGAGAGAAAGTTAAAAAAATTTTACTAGGGTGGGGTGAACACAGCAAGCAACTCTTTTTTTTAAAAGATTTTATTTATTTATTTGACAGAGAGAGAGATCACAAGTAGACAGAGAGGCAGGCAGAGAGTAGGGGAAGCAGGCTCCCCACTGAGCAGAGACCCCCCCAACGTGGGGCTCCATCCCAGGACCCTGAGATCATGACCTGAGCCAAAGGCAGATGCCCAACCCACTGAGCCACCCAGGCGCCCCACAGCAAGTAACTCTTGATCTTAGGGTCGTGAGTTCAAGCTCCATGTTGGGCATGGAGCCTACTTTAAAAAAAAAAAAATTATAAGAGAATATAAAAGATAATGAATGAAGACACCACATTCTGAGAAAGAAAGGCTCAGTACTAAAAACTGTGTGGATTTTCCCCTAAAGTAATGCAATTTCACCCAATTTCACATTAGATGTTTTCTAAAACCAGGTAAAGTGATCCAAATACTCATATAAAAAAATAAACAAGAGAAATTTACAATGAAGAGAACTTGATTTACCAGACACTAAAAGATTCCATGGCGACAAAAACTGAAATCATGTAATCAATGAAGCAGAATGCAGAGAACAGCAAATATATCCAAGAATATGTAAGCATTGAAACAGATGAAAGATAGTGAATTCAAATCAACGAGGAAAAGAAATCTCACTCAGTAAATGCTATTGGAATAACTGCCAAATGTTTTAAATACACTTTAAGTCATAGACCAAAGAACATTTAAATGGATTAAATACATAAATATCAAAAAATGGAATGTGAAACCAAAAACATTTGACCTTTGGGTGGGAGAAATCTTTCTAAGCCTAGAAATAACATAAGAAATCCAATGGAAAAAATAAATCTGCATTAGTACAGTTTTAGGCTTGTATATTTCCAAAACAAACAAACAAACAAAGCAAAACATAATAATCAACATGCTACCAGAAAACCCCGCTGAAATGATCTGCAACGATATAACAGAAATGGGTCCACAGTCTTAACATATGACAGAATAACATATGACAGTGTTAACATATGACAGAGTAACTTAAAAACCCAACTGGAACACTGAGAAAAGTTAGAAATAGATAAATCCCAGGAAAAAATGACCAATATATACACAAAATTCAGTAGACATGCAAATTAAAACAATGAAGTCCTTTTTTGGCCTAATAAGTTAGGGAGAATTACTAAGAGTCCTAATAATGCTGGTGAGGCTGTCATGAGACCAACACTTTCCTCACAGCTGTACATATTTTATAACACTTGTAGAAAGAACACAGAAGTATGTATCACAAGGTTTATAAACGATCTTATATTCTGGCCAAGTAAACATCTACATACGAATTTAGTCTAAGGATAGAGTCAGAAACTTAAACACAGATTATTTATAGGAATTATTTAAGATAGAGACTGCTATTTCCTCTGCCTAAATGCCCTCCTCCACCCTCTAACAAAGGCTCCTTCAACTTTTAAGACTGGGTTCAAATCTCCCTCTTCCGTGAAACCTTTCCCAATGTCCCCAGGAAGAAATACTGTTTCCTGGTCTCTGAGTTCCACACCTCTCTGCTTAGGGCACCACAGTGAGGTGAGTTGTACCATATAATAAAGTTTTATTATATAGCTTCCCCTGTGGTGGACTGACTGAAGTCACCAACGATGCCCACATCCTAATCCCCGGAACTTGTGAATACTTTACATGGCAAGGGGACTTTGAGCATATGATTATTTTAAGGCTCTTGACTTGAGGAGATTCTCTTGGATTATCTGGTGGGCTCACTGTAATCGCAAGGTGGTTGTTGTTGTTTTTTCTTTTTTTAGAGGGAGGCAGGCAGGTCAGAGGCAGGAAAGGGAGGCGCGAGGATGGAACCAGAGGTTGTAGCAACGAACTGGGAAGATGGTGGCAGGTTGCAGGTGGCCTTGAAGGTGGAAAAGGCAAGGAAATAAATTTGCCCTGAAGTCACCAGAAGGAACATAGCCTTGCTAACACATTCCTTCAAGATTTCCAGCCTCTAAAACTCTTAAAAAAATAAATTTGTGTTGGTTTAAGCCAGTAAGTTTGTGGTCATTTGTTATAGCAGCAAGAGGAAACTCATACGATCCTTGAATATCCCAAAAGCGCACTGGGGCAGGCATGGGGAGGGGAGGACAGTGGGCCCTGGAGGTGGGGAAGGAAGCACTCTGTCAACATTCGGCGATAAATGAAACATTGTCTACCTTAAGGGAAATGACTGGAAAGAAGTAGTGAAAAGAGACTCAGGAGGAGGAAGAAAAAGAGAAGGGGTTCACATGAGACATTAATATTTATTGTTAAATTTTTTTGTTCCTATTTATTATTGTTTTTGAAAACTCATTACCTTCCAAGCACTGTTTTAAGAATGTTATACTGTTCTAAGAGCCCCTTTAAGGAAGTGCTATTATTCCCATTTTACAGGAGGGAAACCAGAAGGGATTAAAAGACCAGCGCACACACACACCTGCACATCCCACAGCTAGAAAATCAGGAAGCCACAAAAAGAATGCAGACATTCTGGCTCCAGAGCCCATGTTGTTAAATATTAAGAAGAAAAAGCTGACACACTGAGGGATTTGCAGGAATTTGCACCTGTACATAAGCCAAGGGGACTAAACTTAGTTTAAGTCAGGCCGAATGCATTACAGGAACATTCTCTATTCAATGTACCACATTCTGTGTGGTTCTGTTTTCAGCACCAATTTGCATCTGGATTCAAATCCAGACAGGAGGCAGAAGGGGAGGTTTAAAGGCTACAGGAATGCTGCTGGGGGGTGGATCCGTCACGCAACCCACCCTCCCACCCCTGTCCTGCGGAAGCCCTGAGCTGGCCATGGTGAGAGAAGCTCCAGGGCCTGTGAAAAGCACCAGTGGTATTCTCGGGGGTCAGGAATGCTGGTGGGTGACCAAAGGCGGGCAATAGCACTAAACCCCAGGAGCCAATCAGTCATGGTCCCCAGATTATGGAGCAAGGCTGGCGTGGTAAACACACGCTTAGAAAGTCTCCCACCCACGCTCAGTAAGATTTGAAAGGAAAACTTGGCATTGGGATCGATGGCATTCAAGTGCAAACTATTGATGGTCTGTAATACTGACCCACAGAAAATCCAACCCATGAATGAGAAGACCAACTAAGGAAATCCAGAATTCTGAGAGCCAGGATAAAGAGATGAATATAATTCTTTGGAAAATTAAGAGACAGGAAGAAAGACAGGAAAGATTGGCCGTAATAAGGAAGCCGGAGAAACAATGGGAGAAAACTAAGCTGAGGTAAAGAAAACTGTTGAGAACCCTGAAGGGGATCGCCGAGCAGCAGGCCACATGAATGAAGGCAGGCCTGTGGTCTGAGTCCAAGGCGCCCAGGCCAGCTCAGAGCAAGTGTTCTCTGACCCCCGGCTGGAGGTGGGGAGTTCTGCCGGCCTGCTGATGGGGCCAGAGGCAGGAGCCCAGCCAGGGGCTCAATCCCACTCTCCAGGAAGGAGCACTTCACTGACAACTGGCCAGGGCTCCCCTGGTGGAGGGAGCAGAAGAGGGCAGGGGAGGCTCAAGGCCTTCAAGAGGCCCCCAAAAACGAACCATTTGTGTGCTGTACTCACACCGACTTCTGACACCAAAATGTGCAGGTTTTCCTGCACCGATGGCTTCTCTGAACTCTCTGGAACCCCGTGTGGCGTCCTCCAACTCAATTCCAACATTGACCCTAACCCCCCGCAGTTAGCACAGACCCCACAAGTTCAGGACTCAGTCACACAAGACGGTCCCCACTACAGGTGCCAGTCCCAGGTCCCAGACTGTCGCCTGTACTTCTGACCAACTCGTTCATTACCAACTGGGGGTTTCCACGAGCCCCACCTGAGGTTTGATAATTCGCTCTAACGGCTCACAGAACTCAGGACACAGTCTACTTACTAGGTGATCAGTTTACTACACACAAGACAACTCAGGAATAGCCGCAGGGAAAAGATGCAAGGTGGGGGGTGAGCATGGGGCTTCCAAGCCCTCTTGGGGGCGCTACCCTCCCGTATCCTCCTCGATGTGTCTGGAATTCTCCAAATCCCACCATTTAGAATTTTTATTGTGGTGCCATTATGTACCCCTCTTCCTCTCCCCAGTGGTCTCTGGGCAGGGCTGAAGGTTCCAGCCCTTGGACCACGTGGCTGGTTCCTCTGGCAACCAGCCCTAACCTCCAAGAGTCACCTCAATTAGCATAAACTCTAGCGTGGGTGAAAGGGGCTTATTATGAATAACAAAAGATGCTCCCTCTCACCCCTATCGCTCAAAAATCCCATGGGTTTTAGGAGCTCCCTGCCTGATGTATATTTCTTTTTATTATATCATAAGGACTCTCTCACTCTCCCTCTGCAGGGCAAGCAGCGACCTGGCCTCCCACTCGGCCACAGGCACAAAGCAGGTGACTGCGAGGCTAGAGGTCACGGGGAAACAGGGCCTGGCGAGGGCGGCCACCAGGAGCGGAGGGGTGTGAGTCAGGCCCGTCAGTGTGCAGGCAGAACCTGTGGTCAGCCATGGAGCCAACTCCCAGAGAGTGAACTTTTTAAGGAAGAAAATAGTGGATTTTTTTTAAATTTTTCTTTCAGGGTATCAGAATGTCCTCATCAGGGCAGAATTCACAAAGGAAATGAAAGACTGCTAGAAAAAGCAAGGAAACAGATTCTCCCCTAAAGCCTTCCCGCGGCTGATGGCGGGTAGGTACCAAGGTCTGCCCACCTGGTCTCAATTTGGGATGACCTTGGGGGACCATCCTAACCCCAGCTCCTTGCGACTGAGCAAGTGGTTATGACTGTATCACATTTCAACTTCTCCCTCTGCTTGGCCCTGTTTCCTTCACCCCCTCCTAGGGACTGTTTCCATGGGAACTCCCCCCACAAACTTTCTGCACACTTATCTCTGTCTCAAGGCGGATTTCCTGGGAAGCAAGCAGGACTATCCTTTACAACCTCACTATACGTGAGTCATATATGAATTTAATTTTTTTCACGTATCTTAAAATAATCCTTATTTTAACTTAGTCTTAGTTTTAATCAGACCTTTTTTTTTAGACGCTTTTTTTTAACCAAAGGTCAAAAATTCTCCTGCCTGTACAGCCGGACAGGTAAGTACATGTCTGTGAAAGGCAAAGTAAAGAACCAAAGACAGCGGCAGGAAATGCGACATGTGGGGAGCTCAAGCCCCATGAAAATAATCTCATTCAAAAAACTTTGAGACAGGGGCGCCTGGGTGGCTCAGTCGTTAAGCGTCTGCCTTCGGCTCACGTCATGATCCCAGGGTTCTGGGATCGAGCCCGCATAGGGCTCCCTGCTCAGCGGGAAGCTTGCTTCCTTTTCCCACTCCCCCTGCTTGTGTTCCCTCTCTCGCTCTGTCTCTTTCTATCAAATAAATAAATAAAATCTTTAAACAAACAAACAAACAAACAAACAAACAAAAAACTTTGAGACGTTGCATAAGACAAATGAGAGGTTGGCCAATGTGTGTCCTCTGGGCCACACTTTTTACAAAAACATACTCGGCGCACACTTGGCATTTGGCTTGGCTCATCCACTTCTCTGTCAGACAGCTCTCCTCCTTGGGTACTATCCGGACAATTACAGTCTGAATGGCCATCTGCTTACTTACTGATGAATCAAACCATGATAATTACTGAAACATTCCTCTATGTTAGATGGCTCAGCCACTGGGAGGTCACCCAGCAATGTTTATGATTGTACTTATTAGGTAGGGATGTGTGTACTGAGTGTCTACCGTAATCACTGGTGAGCCTAGATTAATTTGGCTAAATTTAGCCCCCAACCACTGCTTCTGGTACATATGCAATTAAGCATGCCATTTTAAAAAAGATTTTATTTATCCATCTGAGAGAGAGGGAGAGAAAGGAGAAAGGCAGAGAGAGAAGTAGATTCCCCTGAGCTGGGAGCCTGATGCGGGACTCAATCCTGGAACTCTGGGATCATGCCCTGAACCAAAGGCAGACGTTCAAACAACTGAGCCACCCAGGGGCCCAGACATGTCATTTTTATACTACCAGTTACCACAGGGCTCTCAAGGATAATACAGTCAAGATATGCAAATATCTTAGAAGTCTGAAGAGAAAGGTTTTTGGAAATAATGGTCAAAGCTGACCATTCCTTCTAATATGAAATAAAACAGAAACCTTTAGGTCAGTTAGCAGCTGCATTCTTTTCATGCCAGGGCAAAGGCTAGATTTGTATTTTAGCTCTCGTTTCCCTTTGTTTAGCCGGGTATCTTATGCATCCTTATTTGGAAGTTTTCCTTTCTGGCCTGCAATTGGGGGGAAAAAATAGTGCTCTGTAGGATTTCAACATGCTTTCTAGTCTGGCCGAAATGTATGACGAAATCATACACTTCTAAAAGGTGGAAAGGACATCGGAGATGTAGCTCAAGCCCTTTTACCGACATGAAAACCCATCAAGGTCAATAAAGCAGAGATGAACCTGAATGTTTGTCTCTGAATCCACGGTCCTAATACTCCAACCCGTCATCTACGGAAACGGAGTTTGTTTATTTCATGTAATCCATTTATAATCAAGCCTCACCAGCAGAAGTCTCTTGCGGTATCAGTCCCTTCAAGGCTAATGGCGCACTGTCTCATTTCTGAAACACTCAAATCTGGCTCTTACAGCCTTGAGGGGTAGAGGAGATTAAAATTTCTCCAGGGCACACAATCACATTAGTAAACCTTCCCATAAATCCCAGTCCACAGCATTCTGTCCTTCCTTTCTCCTCATTTCATCACACCTTCCCCTGTACCTCCCCCTCCCCTGTATCTTACTCTCCCCTGCACCTCCCCCTCCCCTGTACCTTACTCTCCCCTGCACCTCCCCCTCCCCTGTACCTCACCTTCCCCTGCATGTCCCTCTAACACACAGAGCCTCCCTTCACTCACCTCCTCCCAGCCTGGCCCTGCATAGGTGCTGAAGCTGAAAGCAGCCTAAATGTATCGACTGACTTGTCACAAACCCTGGCTAGGCCCAACCAAGCCCCCAACCCAACAAAGCTCTGGGGGCCCATTCAGCAGCCCACGGCAAACAAAGGATCTCATCCACCAGGAGTGAAGTGGAGCCTACCAGCTGGGGAAAGGTCTACCTATGGAGGTGACATCTGGGCTGAGAAGGCCTGAGAGGCTGAGAAGTGGGATGAAGGAGTAATTTATCTTGCAAATAGCATTTTGAGCATAAAAAAACCAGGTGTGGACCCACAACAGGTGTGCACCAGGACTACCCTGGACAAGTGGGACAGAGGATCAACCTACAGAGGAGTCCGTTGCCAAGTTCTGTGAGAGGAGTACCCCTGGCCAAGGTTAAGGAAAAGGAGCATGGTGCGGTTCATAGGAGGCCTGTGGGTCTCAGCGGAGGGCTAAGGCGAGGGACCGGCGTGTGACCACACAGGTCCACACTTACACAGGACCTAAGATCCCGGCACAGCTGGAGATAGCTCCCAAGACACCGTCGTTAACCCGGAACAGGAAGAGGTCCCCAGAGAAGCTAAAAAACGTCTGTTTCCTAAACTCCACACCTTTTTATTATGGGGAGAAGCACTTCTAGGCTAGACACAGTCCTGGCTGCTTTCGTTCCTGGCTTCCAGGCGCGCAGGAACAGATGAGAGGCCACAGTGACGAGCGAGGGAAGTGCCGCGTGCTGACAAGCATATGACCATGGCTCAGGCCAGCTGCAGCCATCAAGAAGCCCCCGGGACACCCCCAGAGTCAAGGCTGGTCACAGAATTGACATTGACTGTGATGACCTGAGAAACAGGAAAATAGCAGACAGAAAGGAGAGGTCTGTAACACTTTATGGACCATCTTGTATCTAAACTGGTTACAGCACAAGGCTCTGGATACCAGAATTTATTATAAGGACAAGGACATCCTAATGTACATCACTGCTCCATCACTGTCTCTTGGTTATCATTCTTCTTTTTAAGATTTTTATTTTTTGGGCGCCTGGGTGGCTCAGTGGGTTAGGCCGCTGTCTTTGGCTCAGGTCATGATCTCAGGGTCCTGGGATCGAGTCCCGCATCGGACTCTCTGCTCACCGGGGAGCCTGCTTCCTCCTCTCTCTCTGCCTGCCTCTCAGCCTACTTGTGATCTCTCTCTGTCAAATAAATAAAATCCTTAAAAAAAAAAAGATTTTTATTTTTTATTTTATTTTATTTTTTAAAGATTTTATTTATTTATTTGACAGATAGAGATCACAAGTAGGCTGAGAGGCAGGCAGAGAGAGAGAGGAGGAAGCAGGCTCCCTGCAGCGCAGAGAGCCCGATGTGGGGCTCGATCCCAGGACCCTGGGATCATGACCAGAGCCGAAGGCAGAGGCTTTAACCCACTTAGCCACCCCGGTGCCCGAAGATTTTTATTTTTGAGAGAGAGAGAGAGAGAATGAGAGGGGAGGGGCAGAGGGAGAAGCAGACTCCCCACTGAGCAGGGAGCCTGACACGTGGCTCGATCCCAGGACCCCGGAGTCGTGACCTGAGCCAGGCAGACGCTTAACCGACTGAGCCATCCAGGGAACCTTCATTCTTTCCTCTTTCTTAATCACCTCCAATTCCTGACTGAAAGTCCCTACCAAGGTGTCAAATGCTAAAGTAGAATGTCGCAGGTTAGGATGTCAGGGAAGCTGTGAGGGGCGCGTGGACACACAAACACACACACGCAGACATAACCTCCCCCCGACCACACACATTCTGCTAACCTCCAAAAAGAAACCCTTTCACCCCATCTTTGGGCCAGCACATAAGTGCAGGGAACGCGGGCACGCTATAATGTACTCACATGGAAAGGCCGCCAAAAGAGACCAAAACTTACCTATAAACAGATCATTTTCATGACCTATGACTACTTTGAATAGACTCTTTGTTTATCTGTTAATGAATCAGAAGGTTAGACTGCTGATAATTTAACCTTCCAAGAATCTTTTTTTTTTTTTTTTTTAATTTGACTGCTGCTAGAGAGAAAAGCAGGACCAATTAGAGGGAGAAAATGAATTCTCTGGCAGATAAAACAAAGGGGATTTTCAAGGGCTTGGGAGGTTGTGGGCACTGGTTCTTCATCATATATACTTTCAGGTCAAAATTTATGACCTTACCTTCCCAGGTTTATCATAACCCCTAATCTTCACACTGACATGTAATTAGTTCAATTTAGAAATATGAGGTTGGCAATGAAAGGAGGATAAAGAAGTGAAGGGGGAAAAGCCTGATTTTTCCAGAAAAGGGGTTAAAAACAAGGAATGGGGCAAAAGGATATGGGTAAGAGAGTATTTAGGAATAGGTGGGAATTGTAAAAACGCAGAGGGCAATGGAGCTGCGGGCCTGTTGGGCCTCTGGGATGGGGGTGGCGCCCTGTGCCAGGCCCCCCGGGAGCGGCTGGCCCACGGATACTCGGGTTATCTTTGTAGTGGTGTGGAATGTGGAAAATCTCTTTCTGTGAAACAAGCTTTTCTGAAGTTCATAACATGAAGTGATTTTTTTTTTTTTAATCTCAGTTTTTAAATATTTGGCCAACCACATCAGTTTTATTTTATTTTATTTTTTTAAAGATTTTATTTATTTATTTGACAGACAGAGATCACAAGTAGGCAGAGAGGCAGGCAGAGAGAGAGAGAGGAGGAAGCAGGCTCCCCGCAGAGCAGAGAGCCTGATGTGGGGCTCGATCCCAGGACCCTGGGATCATGACCTGAGCTGAAGGCAGAGGCTTTTACCCACTGAGCCACCCAGGCGCCCACCACATCAGTTTTAAAATATAAAGACTACCTTCTGAGAATTAAAAAATTTCCAGGAAATACAAGGGATGGCTGCCACCGAGTCACTGAACCTGTGCTTTTTTGCTGGGGCCTCTAGGGAGTGTTGGGGGTGGTGGAGAGAAGTTAGGACAAGCGAGTGTTCTCAGGTAGTTCTCAGTCAGCTGGAGAAGATCAGGCTGTCTCGCCATGTCCACGTGAAGGGGGACACTGGAGGGCCTTGAAGGCTGGGTGGGAAGTGGGCGGGCACATGGGGAGATGGCTTGTCATGAGACACAGCTGTGAGTGTGGGGCCGCAACTGGCCGAGGACGGGTCTGGTGGGAGGATGATCCCAGGGGGCGTGCTCTGTCATGGGACGTGCTCTGTCATGGGACGGCAAGATCTTCAGGAGGACACGCTCAAACCTTCAAGATGCTCAGTATTTTCAGGCCACTCCTATGACACAGGCTGGTCTCATCTGATTGGAGCCATTTGAAAATTTTAAGAAAATAAGGTTGTCTGGGTGGCTCAATGGGCTGAGTGTAGGAGTCCTGATTTCCGCTTGGGTCACGACCTCATGGGTTGTCAGACGAGCCCCACGTCAGGATGCCCGATCGGTGGGGAGTCTGCTCAAGGATTCTCTCCTTCTGCCTCTCCCCTCCACTCGCACATGCACTCTCTCTCTCTATTTCTTTCAAAAATTTTAAGAAAGGAAAACAGAATTCAACAGGCTAGAAATACCCTACCTAAGGCACATTTGGGCAACATGCTCAACAGAGAAAACCCTAGTCTCCTCTGCTCACAAAATACCTCTCTGACTTAGAAAGTTTAAAAATCTAAAATCATAATGAGGACTGGCTGACCCAGCGGGTGGAGTGTGGGGCGCTCCTTATCTCAGGGTCGTGGTTTGAGCCCCATGTTGGGCATAGAGCTTATTTGAAAAAAAAAAAAAAAAGTCTAAAAACAAAATTATAACATACCGAAGTTATCAAAGTTCGGAGTTAAGTTTGCACACACACTCTTTTTCATATATAAGCCAACAAGGAACGAATAAAAACTTAGGCTAATTCATCTTTCATGTTAAAAAAAAAATCCAAAAGGGGTACTAAGAAAAACGGGATTTAAAATGTCATTATAGGGACGCCTGGGTGGCTCAGTTGGTTAGGCAGCTGCCTTGGGTTCAGGTCATGATCCCGGCGTCCTGGGATCGAGTCCCACATGGGGCTCCTTGCTCGGCGGGGGGCCTGCTTCTCCCTCTGCCTCTGCCTGCCACTCTGTCTGCCTGTGCTCGCTCTCTCTCCCTCTCTCTCTCTGATAAATAAATAAAATCTTTTAAAAAAAAAAAAAAAAGTTCTTTGGACCTAACCACGCAATAAATAGATCTGTTAGGTATTGTTTTAAAAATAAATAAATAAATAAAATAAAAAATAAAATGTCATTATAGGGGCACCTGGGTGTCTCAGTGGGTTAAGCCTCTGCCTTCGGCTCAGGTCATGATCAGGATCCTGGGATCGAGCCCCGAATTGGGCTCTCTGCTCAGCAGGGAGCCTGCTTCCCTCCCTCTCTCTCTGCCTGCTTCTCTGCCTACTTGTGATCTCTGTCAAATGAATAAATAAAATCTAAAAAAAAAAAATGTCATTGTGAGGCAGAACTTTTCAAACCCATGACCTCATTATGTCTAACAAGAAAAATAACATCAGGGGTGCCTGGGTGGCTCAGTGGGTTGAAGCCTCTGCCTTTGGCTCAGGTCATGATCCCGGAGTCCTGGGATCGAGCCCCACGTCGGGCTCTCTGTACAGTGGGGAGCCTGCTTCCCTTCCTCTCTCTCTGTCTGCCTCTCTGCCTACTTGTGATCTCTGTCAAATGAATAAATAAAATCTTAAAAAAAAAAGAAAGAAGAAAAATAACATCAAGATAAAGTCTGAAAGGCATTTGAAAAAATTCAACAATGATTTCTGATTTTAAAACCCACCATATATGCATGAAGGATAATACCTCCATTTAACAGAGGCTGTCTGTGTTATCACTGGGTTTTAACTTTCTACGAGTTTATAGTTTACACAGAGGACTTGTACATCCCCTATTTCTCCCCCAGATCTCACACTTTGTTCACACTGTGAATGTGACCTTCTTACAGACCACTGTGTCGGGTCATTACTAGCATAAAGAAAGCTTCTGTTAGATGAATGGATAAAGAAGATGTCACACACACACACACACACACTGGAATACTATGCAGCCATCAAAAGAAACAAAATCTTGCCATTTTCGAGGATGTGGATGGAACTAGAGGGTATAAGTCAATCAGAGAGGGACAACTGTCACATGATCTCTCTGATATGAGGAGTTTGGTGGCAGGGTGGGTTGGGAGGGAAGGAATGAAACAAGATGGGATCAGGAGGGAGACAAACTATAAGACACTCTTAATCTCACAAAACAAATTGAGGGTTGCTGGGGGGTGGGGGGTAGGGATAGGGTGGCTGGGTGTTGGACATTGGGGAGGGTATGTATTATTGTGAGTGCTGTGAAATGTGTAAGCCTGATGATTCACAGACCTGCACCCCTGGGAATACATTATATGTTAATTTTAAAAAAAGAAAGCTACTATTAGACACACACACCAACCCCAACGTATATACATACAGCATGTACATGCATATTCATACATATATGATATATCATATATGGGTATGTGCATTTCCAAGCTGTTCACTGAATTCTCATTAGTTTTAATAGTTTTTCAGTTAACCCTCCCTGCTATTTCTGCAAGAAAATTATTGTACCAGAAATAATGCTAATTTTGTCTCATTCAATAAATATTATTATTTTAAAAAATTATATAGCTTTGGCTAGTCTATCTAGAAACAATGTCTCATATGGGGACCGCTGTTATTTTCCTGACCTTTACAGGAATGTTTTCAGTTTCCTGTTAAGCATGGTGTGTGCAGCTTTCAGACCATTTTATTTATTATCTTAAGAAAGGATCCATTCATTCTTATTAAATGTTTCTGAGGTAGATGTTAAATTGTATTAAATGCATTACTGACATTAAGTAAGATGAAAGTTTTTTTTTCTCTTTCAATTTACTATTGGTGTGAATTTATAGGATAGTGTTATTGTACTTTTAGTTGGATTAAATTTAGCTTATATTTCATCTAGGACTTGTATATCAACATCAGGAAGAACGTACTCCAGCTTGCCTTGTTAGCTCTATCTTTGAAAGGCTTTGGTATCAGGAAGAGTATTAATAGACTAGTACTATTTTTATGAAAATAAACGGGAATGCTTTCCATCTTTTGTGTACTTCAGAATTTTTTCCAAGTTTCTATTATTTATCACCTTTATAATTCTGGCTATATTTGCATTTACTTGTCCTATGACAATAGATTTAATATTTTTCTGCATAAACTTAATGTTGGCTCATTTTTTACCCTAACCTCATCCTAAGCAACATAGATTTGATGTAATAGATATAATTTTCTAACACATTTTAAATTCATTATTAAATTAAGAAACAGTCACGTGTATATACCTTAAACTATTACCTGTATCTTCCATAATACAGTAATCTTTGGAAAACAATGCACTAGATAACTTTAAGCATGGAAATTATATCTTTTGTACTTGAGAAACTTTACCTATTAAACAATCAGGTTCAGGATTATTTTTGGAGCTTTTAAGTTACTTTGTGATGTCTTCCAAGATTACTTTTCTGTCCGAGTGTTCTATTTCTTCATGAACTGATTTTAGTAGTTTCATTTTCAATTTCATCAGAATGTTGTAATTTTATTCTATTTAAAAAATATCCATATCTTTGATTACATACATTCTTACACTGCATTCTTACACATACATTCTTACACATACATTCTTAAATTTTGGGCATTTCTGTTGTTTTGTCATCAGTCTAACTACAGTTCTATCTACTTAATTGTTTTAACAAAGAACACACACTGAGATGTTTCAATTCGAGTGGGGTTTTTTGGTTTATTCATTCAACAAATACTATGTGCCAAACAAGTATCAGGCAATGTACTAGATGCTGAAAGTAAGAGAAAAGTGAAACAGACAGTTACCTGTTTCATTAATTTCTACCCTTTCAAAAAACACCTTCCTGTTTTCCCAAATTTCTTTTCTTGTTTATTTCCTAACTTCTGAGTATAATAATTGACTTATTTTCATTGTTTCTTTTTGGACATCAAAAAATTTCAGAGAAATGAATTTGCTTACTTCTAACTTTAGGGAGAACTTTATAATCATTTTTTAATAAATTATAGTTCTCAGTTCTATTTGGGTCAAACTTTTCCAAATGGGTTAAGTTTTTAAAATTTCAACTTTTATTATCTATAGTTCTATTGCATTATGATCACAGAGTGGCCGGTAAAATTTCCCTTAAGAGATTGTCACGAGGTTTTCTGGTATAGAACAGATCAATGTTTTAACCATCCCATGAACAATTTAGGAAAACTGTGTAGGGGCACCTGGGTGGGCCCAGTGGGGTTAAAGCCTCTGCCTTCGGCTCAGGTCATGATCTCAGGGTCCTGGGATCGAGCCCCACATCAGGTTCTCTGCTCAGTGGGGAGCCTGCTTCCTCTTCTCTCTCTCTCTGCCTGCCTCTCTGCTTACTTGTGATCTCTCTCTGTCAAATAAATTAATTAAATATTTTAAAAAAAAAAGAAAGAAAAGAAAAAAAAGAAAAACTGTGTAAGACATATTGCTGAATTCTCTCCTTTTTACTCATGAGGTTTTTAAAATGCATTTCTAACTGTAGTAACTTCCAAGGTGTGCTAGTTAGTGTGAAGAATTACGTAACTGCTACTCTTTCTTCTTGAATTGTACTTTTATCAATGTAGAAGGTCCTGTCTGATTTAAGGTACTTGGTGGGTGGGTAGGGGTGTGTGTGTGTGTGTGTGTGTGTGTGTGTGTGTGTGTAGAGTGGGGAGGAAGGTCTTTAACTGATACTATTGTTTCAGTAGACTGACTCAGTAAGTCAGACAAAGCCATGAGAGAGATCCACAATTAAATCACCCTTTGTATTACTATCAATAAATCGCCTTAAGAGATGGAAAGCGTAAGAAAATCAGGTAGTGTTCTATTAAAAGTCTTTGGAGTTAGATGGGAAATGTTCATCTGTTATGTGCCACAGAAGGACAAACTCTATCTAACCAAGTGATGTGGCCGTTTGAATGAAGATCTCGGGCTCCCAATTATAAACTGTAAGAATTAAGGAAAACACAACTTAAATCTAAGGTACATGGGTATTATGACCACTTCCTTCTCCATGTTTTGAAGTCATTGTTACAGAGAGATTACAAAGATCCTGAACACTGAATACTACATGCATACAAACTATCAATAAGGATGAGGGCAAAATAATAGACATCCTCACATAAAGGTTGAGAAAATTTATCATGCATATTATTGTATGTGCTCAAAGCAAATATGCTCTAACCACAACAAAACGGGCTCTAGTGCATATCTGGAGTCCAGGGTAAGAATCCCGTTCTTATCCTTTCCCTGCCCAAGGTCTCTGTTGCTCAAAACCTCAGCAACCTGAAAAGGCAACCCCCAGAATCACATGGGATGAAATTCCTGTATTATTCATAACAAAATGCTTATGTAAACTACTTTTAAAAAAATATTTTATTTATTTGAAAGAGATCACAAGTAGGCAGAGAGGCAGGCAGAGGACAGAGAAAGGGGGAAGCAGGCTCCCCGCCATGCAGAGAGCCCAATGTGGAACTTGATCCCAGGACCCAGGGCCACGACCTGAGCCAAAGGCAGAGGCCTCAACCCACTGAGCCACCCAGGCGCCCCTGTAAACTACCTTTTAATCCTAAAATGGTTTAGAATTAAGTAAAGAAGTAGTTAAAAGAATTAAATGGGGGCACCTGGGTGGCTCAGTCAGTTAAGCGTCTACCTTTGGCTCAGGTCATAGGGTCCTGAAATGGAGCCTCAGGTCTGACTTCCTGTTCAGTGGGGAGTCTGCTACTCCCTTTGTCCCTCCCCCTCAAGTGCATGTGTGTGTGTGTGTGTGTGTGTGTGTGTGCACGTGTGTGCACACACACACACACACAGGCAGGAGTCTGCTTGCCCGTTTGTGCTCTCTTAATCGCATGCTCTCTCTCTCTCAAATAAATAAATACAATCTTTTAAAAAATACAAGAATTAAATGAGTAGTAATTATATAATTACATATGTGTGTGAGCAATGTTATATATTAATATAACATTAATACATTTTGGAATTCCATGTTTAATTTTAGGAGAATTGGACCTATTAAGAATTCAGATCAGGGGCGCCTGGGTGGCTCAGTGGGTTAAAGCCTCTGCCTTTGGCTCAGGTCATGACCCCAGGGTCCTGGGATTGAGCCTCACATCGGGCTCTCTGCTCAGCAGGGATCCTGCTTCCCTTCCTCTCTCTCTGCCTACTTGTGATCTCTGTCTCTCAAATAAATAAATAAAAATATTTTTTTTAAAAAAAGAACTCAGATCAGCCTCATGATTCCAATCTAAAAGGTACAACTGAGTAATTTGTGATCTTAATTTGTAAGTGTGCATCTACATATACACACACAAGGAGAGAGAATATGTGCTCATAAATATGTGAGGATTTAAGAACCACTGTTTATAAATGTAATTATTAAACTTATAAGCCTTTAAAAAACTGGACTGGTTTGTCATCAGACCTAATAGGAACCTAAATACATTAAACTAATAAACACAATTAAAGATATTTTAAATTTATTACCAAGTTTATAAATGGAACTGAATATTAATCAAAGATCCCCTTAAATAGTGACTATTAAATTTTTCTTATACAAAAAGTATAAAAAATTTTTTTTCTTATACATAGAATAACAAGATGCTGACCTTGAAAGCTTAACTATTCACAGTTTAACTGACTTGATTTTAAAAATGAAAGTATCTGGGACGCCCGGGTGGCTCAGTTGGTTAAGCGGCTACCTTTGGCTCAGGTCATGATCCCAGCATCCTGGGATCGAGTTCCATGTGGGGCTCCTTGCTCAGCAGGGAGTCTGCTTCTCCCTCTCCCTCTGGCTCCCTGTGCTCCCTCTCTCTGACAAATAAATAAATTAAAAAAAAAATGAAAGTATTGCCAGAATATGATTTTCTGTAGCATATATATTATATTTTGTTTTCTGTTTTAAGCTACAGGAGGGGGCTCTTTTTTTTAGATGCAGATTTTAACCCATTCACATTTATTACAGTGACAGATACATTTGATCTTATCTGTTTTTTTCTATGTATTATCATGGATCTTTGATTTATACACCATTTTTAATCTCAAAAGAGCACATTTTCCAAGTATGTCTCTTGGAACATTAGTTCCACTCTGAAATTCTTCTACGGTACACAACACATCTGAGAAAACTGTATACTATATTCTCTTCTTAGTGAATATTGTAAAAACTCTGATGAATCCTTGAAATCCAAAACTAATGCCAACAGAAGCCATTAACTTACATGCTCAAGAAACAGAACATTCTAGCCACGTGCAAGATTGAGAGGCAGACCGGGACAAGGTATGGAGGGTAATGTGGAAAAGACAGAAGAAATTTAGGGATGTTATACCCTTTTTTACCTAGCTAAGGACATTGTTTAAAGTTGGTTAGTCAAGTAATGCAGGTGGAGGGGTGCCTGGGTGGCTCAGTGGGTTAAGCCTGTGCCTTTGACCCAAAAGAAATGCAGGTGGAAAAAAAGAAGAAGAAGAAGAAGAGAAAGAAAAAGGTCATAAACAATAGATTTCCTTAGAATTATAAACATTTTTTTAAAGATTTTTTAATTTATTTATTTGACAGAGAGAGATCACAAGTAGGCAGAGAGGCAGACAGAGAGAGAGGAAGGGAAGCAGGCTCCCTGCTGAGCAGAGAGCCCGATGCGGGGCTCGATCCCAGGACTCCGGAACCATGACCTGAGCCGAAAGCAGAGGCTTAACCCACTGAGCCACCTAGGAGCCCCGAATTCTAAACATTTTTATATGACAATTTCATACAGCAAAGCTGAGCAAATTTTACAGTGAAAAACTGTATAACCACCATCTATATCCCACCTTCGGCATTCTACCAGACTAACAAGAGCTTCAGAAAATTTAAGTATGACTTGCAGGAATGGGGGAGTGGTGTGGGGCAGTGGGGCGGGGGGAGAATGATTATAGTAGTGAAAATGCACTAGGCTCCTCAACTTTCACAGCGAGGGCTGGTAGAGAGCCTTGAAAGCTAGGAAATCAGGAAAGAATACAGGTAGAGCGTATTACATAGAATTACGGAGATAAGCACCATTTCTTTGAAACTGTCTCCTCCCCCCAATAAGGTGGGACAACAAATGAAAGGATGAAGAGATGGACAGAGGTATAAAGCAAATGTAGCAAAATATTAACTGTACAATCTAGGTGACGGATATATGAGTGTTTCCATGTCTTTCAATTTTTCCGATAAAATTTTTCTTAATACTGATACACATGTGGTTGACAGCATGGAAAGAACCTGCCAGTATTCACAGCATCTGGGCTGTCCTCTGCCTGGCACTCCACACTGACATTTCCTGGTCCCTGAGCATCCAGGACGGGCCATGTGACTGAGACAGGCCCATGAAGCTCAGGGAAAGATAATGTGCACCTTTCCTCCAGGCCTGGCCCCTGGCGTCTCCTGCGGTGTCCTCCGTTAGCAACTTCCCCTCCTGACTTTGGGCAGACCCAGTGCAACTTGGCAGCCAGACGCTGAAGGTGAATGTCCATCAGCTTCTGTCTCCAACAACCATATGCTGCCCAGACTGCCCCCGACTCACACTAGACCGTGATGTGAGGGAGAAATCAGTTTTTACTGTCTTAAGTGGCTCCTTAGGGATCTGTCTTTACCAGTAAGCATTAACTATAACTAATATAAAGTGGGACCTGAGTGGGTCTGAGTAGAGGCTTTTACTTTTGTTTTATATCATTTGTATTTATTGTTTAAACACATATATGCAGGGGCGTCTGGCTGGCTTAGTTGGAAGAGCATGTGACTCTTGGTCTCGGGGTTAAGGGTTCAAGCCCTACGTTGGGTGGAGACATTACTAAGTAAAACTTAAAAAAAAGTAACAAAATAAAAAATAAACACATACATGTAAATTTAAAGTAAACAGTAAGCAAATATCAGCTAGTAGAAAAACTGGGTAAAGCCTACTAAACTAAGGCCTCCTTCAGCATATTGGGCCCCTTGGTGTGAATACAAAAAGGCAAAACTGCAAAATGGCAGCCCTTCCACTGAATTGATATAGCCCTACGTGGGTCCCCTCATCCCTTTATACCCAGACGCCTTTGAACCATGCACAACCTGCACAACTAGACCCAGTAGCCCTCTTTATAATGTAGGTACTGACAACCTGGTTGGAAGTTGAAGGAATGTTAACTGGAAACATGTAGGGAGTTCTCATTCTAGCTGCCCTCACTTACAAAAGTTTTCATGTCTCTTACTTGACCCATTTCTCTTGCCCATCCTGCAATACCACAGTAAGTCATAATGACCTGGCTCAGAGGATCATAGACACCACAAAAGAGGAAACCTGCTGCCCCCATGGCCAACTCCAGTGCTAGAAAAGCAGCAGCAGTCCAGAGCCTGTCTTCTCCTCTGGGTGTGCCCTAGAGAAGACAAGGTGCTTCCACCTGAAAAAGATGACTAGCAACCTAGCCCTTTTAAGCCTGGGGAGGGGAGGTCTAAGATGGAGATTTTACCTCATCTGCCCTTTCAATGGACCCACCCTGCCCAAGCAACTGAGGTCCTGTGGAAGGTAGCCATGAGTTGTGCCACTTGGACCTCTATTTGAGGAAGAACTTAGTATTCCGCTATAAGGACTGCAGTTAGCGGACACCTCTGGCTCTTAGGGCCACCAGGATCCCAGGACTCACTCTGGCTTTTGAGCTGAAGGTATACTCTTCCCAGGCCACCTCCAGCAGTGACTGACCACAGCAAGAGCCCTGGGGACTGGCCATTTCTGCCTAGCCGGGGACTCTAATGGGCAGTCTGTTCTGGAGCTCCCCCAATCAGTTGGCTAAGACCTCACCAGATCTGCACAGCTCTCTGAGGCTCTCCCTGCCCAAGCCTGCTACCTCCCTGCTTCCTTTCATACATGCCAGATCTGCATCATGGTCTAAAACTCTCCTCAGTATGCCTGTGTGGCTCAGTCAGTTAAGCATCTGCCTTCTACTCGGGTCATGATCCCGGGACCCTGGGATTGAGTCCTGCATTGGGCTCCTTGCTCAGCGGGAAGTCTGACAACCTGGTTGTCAGACTGCCCCCGACTCACACTAGACCGTGTGAGTCTCCCTCTGCCTGCCACTTCCCCTGCTTGGCCTCACTCTCCAGCTCAGTCTCTTTCTCTCTGACAAATAAATAAATAAAATCTTTAAAAATAAATAAAATAAAACTCTCCTCACCCCAGCCCTGGCTTCCCACTTCTTTTTGTGTTTGTCAGGTCTGTAACGAACTTCTTTCATTCCTAATTCTGTTTAATGATAATTTTTTAAAAGTAATCTTTATATACCCAGCATGGGGCTCAAACTCACAACTCCAAGATCAACAGCTACATACTCCATTGACTAAGGCAGCCCAGAAGCCCCCCCAATTCCTTTTAAAGGTCTTCATTCAAAGAACAAAAGTGACACAATATAAGACCTGGGTGAAAAATCAGACCTGCTCTCTCCATTTCCAGCCTTCCTTCTCTCCCCCTTACCTCCACCACTCAACTCTGGACCCCTTGCTCTGACAACCCACTGAGGCACTCAATGAGCCACAACTGCGAGTGGGAGGCTCCCACCTCGTGCTAGCCCTCATGCCAAAGCAGACTGAAGATACATCCATCTTTAACAAAAGTCTAATTTCCACATTTTTTAATGCATTCATTACAGCATCAAAAGACCATATTTGATAAGCCGGCGAAGTTTTTGGTATCCCAGAATAATTATACTCACACTTTCAGGCAACACAAGTCTCTAAGATTTTTCAGGTGTTATCTTTACATGTCACAAATCAGATTAAGTTCCCGTTGTGAAATTATATTCATTCTTGAAAAATGCAATAAAATAAGTCCCTGGCATAAAAATGTCCTTTCCCTCTCCTGTCCATTAGAATGCTTTAAGCAACGTCACTTTGGGGCACCTGGGTGGCTCAGCTGGTTAAGTGTCTGTCTCTTGATCTGGGCTCAGATCATGATCTCATGATCATGGATCAAGTCCTACATCAGGCTGCCCACCCACATCTGCTCATCCCTCTCCCTCTGCTCCTCCCCTCACTAGTGCTTTTACTCTGTCTTCTCTTGCTCTCTAATAAGATTTTATTCACTCATTTGTTTGAGAGAGAGAGAAGCAGACATCCTGCTGAGCAGGGAGCCCAACTGAAGGCTCCATCCCAGGACCCTGGGATCATGACCTGAGCCGAAGGCAGATGATTAACTGACTGAGCCACCCAGGTGCCCCTGAATAAAAAAAAAAATCTTAAAAAAAAAAAGAAAGCAACATCATTTAGAAATCGGAACCCAAGTAACTTTTAAAGGCTCTAGCAAGAGGGGCAGTCTCTTCGCAATTCTGACACAAAGGAAATGAGTTTTTACTCAGATCTGGGCAGCTGCGTGCTAATGAGCTGTTTTTAAAATGTTACATATGCTTCACCTAATAGTTTATCATAGTGTTGTTTATGACCAAGGCATTATTTTGCAAATATTGGTTGTTCTGCCCAAAGAGGTTTGGATACCTGCTGTGCAATTTTAGAGTTAGCCCTATGTAAACTACGCAGTAACCCCATCTCTAAATGTTTTCTTCATAGTGTTCCCCTGTGGCCAAGTTTTCCATCCAGGTTGTGGTACCAGTCCAGGCACCCCACCCCGGCCCAGCCCCAAGGATACCGCCTAAGGCTGCTCGGCCTCCCTGCCAAGACCTCAGCGGAGACACAGACCGGGGGTCTGCTTACAGGGCTGTCACTTGCCCAAGTCACTAACTCTCAAAGCCTCAATGTCCTCAGTCAAAACCCAATTAAAACATTACACCCTTGAGAACATTTTGAAGAGTTCTGCCTCTGCCCCAGGAACACATTCTCGCCACCTGCCACTCCAGGATTCCAGCATTAAGTCGACCATCTCTCCCTAATCAGACAAGATGCAGTTTTCGAGGCTAAATTAGATTCCGCTTCCTTCATGTGACAGAACAGGAATGTTCTGGTTTTGTTTTTAAACACAACCCCGTGGTTATCAGCATCTAAATCCGTGCCGGAGGCCAGGATATGAACCAGAAGATGAAAACGAGAGCCCAGCTGACTGACTCTCCACCAGGCTCGCTTAATTTCTGAGGAAATAAAAATTTGATAAGCCGGCGAAGTTTTTGGCATCCCAGAATAAGCTCGGACTATTTTGGGTAAGAAACAGTCACAATCAAGCCCTCGGTCTGAGGATGAGTAACAGATCTGCTGACGGGTTGCCGCCTTCCACGCGACTCCAGAAAGTGTGTGATATGCTAATGAGGCACTGCAAAACGGACAATGAACCAGAACACGATTGCCAAGTCACACTTTTCGTCGCAAATGCCCAGAAAGTCTGCGAGAACTGCCTACACGCACGGTACTGGAGAAACCGTCCGGGCGGCAGACGGGAGGGGCAAGTCAGATTCCACCGGGCTGTGGGCACGGAGCCCCCCACCCCCGACCCCTCTCTCCCCACGGGCCGGGCCTGCGTGCTCCCGGCCACCGAGACCCGCTGCCGCCCGCCCCATTCGCTGCGGCCGGGCGGACCCAGGGCTTCCAGGTACGTGTTTACGGTGAGTGGCATTTCCTTGTCGCGGAACAGGCACAGGTAATTTCACAACCCCATTAGCGCATTCCAAAGGCAAGAATCACACCCCGGCAACTTCATCTTTCCACTGGCCCCCTGGGCGCCCGCGGGCAGCGCGGCGACCGCTGGCCCGTACGGCGGGTGGGGGAAGGGCGCCGGGCCGGGGAGGGGGCGCGGCGCGACCCCCGCCGACAGCACAGACCTGGTTCGGGATCCTCCGGCCGCCCCGAGTGGTTGCCCATGCTCGGCGGACTCCGGCAGCGGCCGGTTGGCCGGCCTCGGACAGGGTGTCCGCTGTGCTAGGGCTCGCGCCGGCTCCGGCTGGCGAGGCGGTGGCGTCCGGCGGGTCCGCTCCAGTCAAAGAAAGGGCCGGGCGCCTTCCAGTTCCCGGCGGCCGCCGGCGGAGCCGCTCCTCGCCCGCGCGGGCGGGCCCCGCCCACTTCATCTGCATACCGTCCGCTAGCAGGCCCGCCCACCGCAACTCCAGCCGGCCTGCCCGGCGAGGCCCGCCCATCTCATCTGCATAGTGCCCTCCCATCTCATCTGCATATCACCCTGGAGCATCCGAAGGGTTCCCTCCCACGCGTGGGAGGGCCGCAACAGCTGACCGACTTCAGGCCTCTAGGGGCGGACGCTGAGAACTGCAGCTGGACAAGGTAGGCTGGAAAAACCCCACTGCGGGGAGGCTGACGCCAAGGGCCACGAGAAAGGCAAGATGCTGCGCGTGAGACTTTAGATCTCATGTCAGGGCAAGAAAAACTAGGTAGGGCTGGCACGGTACAGGCGCTGGAGCGATTTTCTGGATAAATGAAGGAGCGGACGCACCAGCAACTCTCGAGAAGGACGTGAAGACGAGTGACACTTTAACAAACACCTGCCGGTTATTCAAGATGAATACTACCACAAATGATGAAATGCATACCAATCCTTACGGTAACTGTTCTTCTGCGTATCAGAAATGACGAACTTATGGAAATTGCCCTGAACGACTTTCATAGTTAATCTGACAGTGAAAACAGCTAAAAATAAGTAAATCTTGCAGTGAAAAATATTTAGAACTAATAAAATCATGAGTGGAATGGCTAGTTCTCTCTGCATTACTTGGACGCTATGGCCCATTCTCAGTTCTCATCTTACCTACCAACATCTTAGGTCACCGCTGATCATTCTGCTCCTCATAAAAGGAGGAGTCCAGACAGCAGGACCCTGCCTCTCTGGTCTCCTCTTCTCAATCCCCTTTGCTGGCTTCTCCTCCTCTCCTTTTTTTTTTTTTAAGGTTTTATTTACTTATTAGAGAGAGAGAGATAAAGCTTTGAGAGGAGAGAGGTCAGCGGGAAAAGCAGACTCCCTGCTGAGCAGGGAGCCAGATGCGGGACTCAATCCGCAGACTCCAGGATCATCACCTGAGCCGAAGGCAGTCACTTAACCAACTGAGCCACCCAGGCGCCCTTCTCCTCCTCAACTTGATCTCTAGCACCAGGAGTGCCCCCAAGCCCAGTGATCTATATAATCACCTTGGTCATCTCTTCTCTAACTTGGCTGTCCCCACCACATTGTGGCTTTTAAGTACCACCTATATATTTTCCGCCTGGTACCCTCTTCTATATTCCAGACTCATTTAACTCACTACCTTCTTGACACTTCCACTTAGGTGTCTTAATAAGCATCTCTGATTTAACTAGAAAAAAAGGCCAAAATCTTGATTTTCTTCCATAGCTGTCTCATATAGTCATCTTCATCTCTGTAGATGGAATATGTCAGAATAGTTATCATGAATGCCACCTCGTCTCAGCTCTTCTCACCATGTCCATTGCTACCTCCTGGTCCAAGCCACGGACCATCCTACCAGGATGATCGCAACTGCCTCCTAACCGGTCTCCATCTTCTGCCCGCCTGTTTATACTCTAATCTTCACCTAACAGAGTGGTGCTTCTAAAACCTAGGTCAAATCATACCACACCTCCATTTACAATGCTCCAACAACTTTCTGTCTCACTTGGAGGAAGCACCAACGCCCTTACCTTGGCCTCCACGGTTCTGAATGATCACCCCCTCCTTCCATCGGTGGACTCACCTTCTCCCGCTCACACTGCTTTTTGCTACAGTGGCCTCCTCACTGTATCTCAAATAAGCCAATCATCTCCCAAGCAAGGGCCTTTGCCCCTGCGGCTCCCTCTGCCTGGAATGCTCTTCCCCCACATTCCTACATTACACAGACCCCATGTTTCATTCTCTTTCATTTCCTAGGTCTCTGGTCCAATGTCATTCCAGTAAGAGGGGCTTCTCTTGTCACACCACATTAAATAGTAAGCCAGACCCTGAAGGTACACATTTTCCTGCTTTGCTGACCTCCAGGATGCATATCACCAGTGAGCATGCTATATATTTACTTGTTTACTGGTTTATTGTCTCCCCACTAGATTGCAAAGCTCCTAAGAACAGGGAATGAATGAATGAATTTATAGGCTGTATCATAAACCAATCAGCTCCTACATGTTACTTCCTTTTAACAGTGCCGTGGGCTGGTTTCTCCAACAAAACTAATTTGTCAGGGTGCCTGGGTGGCTCAGGGTTAAAGCCTCTGCCTTCGGCTCAGGTCATGATCCCAGGGTCCTGGGATCCAGTCCTGCATCGGGCTCTCGCTCCGCAGAGAGCCTGCTTCCTCCTCTCTCTCTGCCTGCCTCTCTGCCTACTTGTGATCTGTGTCTGTCAAATAAATAAATAAAATCTAAAAAAACAAAAACAAAAACAAAAAACTAATCTGTCGAAAAGAGAAGCCATAGTTCTATTTCTGTAACCTACACAACCCAGCACAGCGCTGAGCACACAGAAACAAGCATCCTAAGAAAAATAAATTGCATAGGATAATTTCAGAGCAGAAGTGTATATGAAATCAAGCTCAGCCTTCCCACCCCCTTTTTTTAAAGGTGAAGAATAAGCCCAGAAAAGATGGTGGACTTCAACTATGTATGACATGATAGACAAAGGCTGCAGTTGTGAACCCTGTAACAGTGGCACAACGTCAGTTTACAGAACAGTTACATCCTTATCCACAGAGGTTTGAAAACTGATGACTCATTTTATTCATCCCATAAAATGTTAAGCAATTAACCTGTCTCTTTATGACAACTAAATAAGACACCAACCCAAGATACCTCCTGGATGCCTGTGTCTCTCTCTCTTTTAAGAAAAAAAAAAAAAAAAATATATATATATATATATATATACATATATATATATATTTATTTTAGAGAGAGAGAGCAAGCACATGAGTGGGGGAAGGGGCACAAGGAGGATGAGAGAGAGAATCTTCCAGAAGACACCTCACTGTGCGTGGAGCCTGACTGGGGCTCAATCTCACGAACCATGAGATCATGACCTGAACCTAAACGAAGAGTCAGACGCTTAACCGACTGAACCACCCAGGCGCCCCAGGCCTCTATGCTTTTGTATCTGCTATATTCCCTCTGATCTGATACTCTGATACAGAATAATCTGCCTTCCTGGCAAGTACCTATTCATCTTTTAAATTATTGCTTAGAAGGGTGCCTAGGTGGATCAGTAGGTTAAGTGTCTGCCTTTGGCTCTTGTCATGATCCCAGGGTCCTGGGATGGAGCCCTGCATTGGGCTCCCTGCTCTTTGGGGAGTCTGCTTCTCCCTCTACGTCTCCCCCCACCACTCCCGCCCACCGCAGAGGGCATGTGCGCATGTGAGCTCTCTCTTTCAAATAAATAAATTCATGTTTTAAAAAAGATTTAAATTCTTTCTCAGGTAGAGGCACCTGTGTGGCTCAGTCAGTTTAAGCGTTGGTCTCTTGCTTTCAGCTCAGGTCATGATCTCAGGGTGGTGGGATTAAGTCCTGTGTGGGGCTCCAAGCCAAGTGTGGAGCCTGCTTAAGATTCTGTTTTCTTCTCCCTTTCCCTCTCCTCCCCATTCCTGCACTCTCTCTCATAAACAAACAAACAAGCAAACAAACTCTTGCTCAGGCATCAAGCACTTCTGGTGAGCCCACCCATCTCAGCCAGAATTAAATACTCTCTCCCTCATGAAAATTCTGTATATTGTGTAAATGCTTATATTTTCACACAGAACCACATTATTTCAACCATTCTTCTTTATACGGTGATAAACTCTTTGTGTGGCAGTGATGCTGTCTTAATAATTTTTGCATTCCTTAACTCTAATGTATAGTAAGTGAAGTAAATAATATATTTATTTACTCTATCAGCTAAAATGCTAACTTCTCAAGCAAATAAAATAGCTCTGTGATGGGTTACTTAAACTTCTGAAGGATTTTTTGATACCCACAGAAATCCTATGTTATTGAAATGAGGCTAAATTATATAAAAGTCAAGCCTGTCCAAGTTAATCTATGATTTTATTTTATTTTATTTTATTTTATTTTATTTATTTATTTGTCAGAGAGAGAGAGACAGACAGACAGAGAGCACAAGCAGGGGGAGCGGCTGACAGAGGGAGAAGGAGGCTCTCCACTAAGCAGGGAGTCCGATGCAGGGCTTGATCCCGCAACCCTGGGATTATGACCTGAGCAGAAGGCAGACACTTAAATAGCTGAGCCACCCAGGTGTCCCTAATCTATGATTTTAACAAAATGCAAATCAATCATGAAGTCGATGTGTTTATTCCAAAATTCACCTGAATAAATAAAGACATTGGACAACATAAGAAAATTCATAAAGATTTACCTTATTAGAATTTTAAAAGAATGCTGTAAAATTACATAAGAAATATTGTATGGCTACCACAGAATGGAAATGCAAAACAAACAAATAAACAAACAAAAAACCCCCAAAACCCTCAGATTTAAAAGAATTTAGTATAAAGTAGCACTTCAAATGTAGTGAGACCCATATCTCACCTTTTATGCCAGAAATAAAGTCCAATTCAACATAAATTTAATTGTAAAATATGAAAATATAAAAGCCCTAGAAGTAAATGTGGCTGAATATTTTTATAATATCAAGGGGGAAAAAAGCTTTTCTATATTGTCCCACTTTTCATTTTGAACAATTCCAAATTCAGAGAAAAGTGTGGAAAGAACACTGCAATGAACACCCTTATATACTTCCCGCCTACCGCTAGCAACTGTAAACATTCTACCATTTGCTTTTTATCCTTCTGTCCTTCCATTTTTCTTTTCATTGAATCATTTGAAACTACACTGCAGACATCATGACACTTCACCCCTAAACACTTCCACCGTGATCTCCTAAGGCATTCTTCTGCAACAGCATTATCACATCCAAGAAAAACAGTATTTTCAAAATATCATATAGCAGATACCCTGTATTAAAATTTCCCCCAATGCCTCCAAAAATCTATGTATTTTTAATCACCAGGATCCAATCAGTGTTAAATACTGGGTAAACAAGGCACATCCTCAAACAACCTTGATCAATGAGAATGAGATGCTGATAGAGGTTGTCTGATGTGACCATTTTAAAAAAGGAGGTTGGGGCGCCTGGGTGGCTCAGTTGGTTAGGCGTCTGCCTTTGGTTCAGGTCAGGATCTCAGGGTCCTGGGATGAGTCCCATATTGGGCTCTCTGCTCAGTGGGGAGCCTGCTTCTCTGCTTCTCCCTCTCCCTCCATAACCCCCCACCACAAGTGCTCTCTCTCTCTCTCAAGTAAATAAATAAAATATTTTTAAAAGTAATTAATTAATTTAAAAAAGCAGCAGTACAGCTCTAAATTCCTATATTTTTTTAAACAGCCCCATGGAAGCTGGGCCTTCTTTTTTTTTTTTTTCTTAAGATTTTATTTATTTGTCAGAGAGAGAGAGAGCACAAGCACATAAGCAGGCAGAGAGGCAGGCAGAGGCAGAGAGAGAAGCAGGCTCCCTGCCGAGCAAGGAGCCCCATGCGGGAGCCCCAAGTACCCCAGGACACTGGGATCATGACCTGAGCCGAAGGCAGTGGCTTAACCAACTAAGTCACCCAGGAGCCCTAAATTCCTATATTTTATACAGTATGTGATTTCAAATGTAAAGGTGTAACTAAGTTGAAAAATTCTGTATTTTGTTTTTTTTTGCTGCCTTTTTTTTTTTTTAAGTAGGCTACATGCCCAATGTGGGGCTTGAACTCATGACCTAAGATCAAGAGTCATGTGCTGTACCCGACTGAGGCAGCCAGGTGCCCCAAATTATGTATTTTCTATTTCATCTATATTTGAAGTATTTATTTAAGGAAAGAAAAAGAAGAGGTTTTTAGAAATAGTCATTGACTATAAAGAGCCCCTGATGTTCAGGCATACACAATAAAATAATATGTACATGGGCCCATTTTTATTAAAAATACTAAATGATATTGTCCATATTCATGCATACACATATATATTTGCTGTGTATACAACAAATTGCTATAAATAAGTATATCTGAAGAAAGAGTTATAGAAGACTTTCTTTTTCTAGAGCAAGTATCTCTAATGCCTTAACAATAAACATATTTTACTTTTATGATCAGAGCACACAAAAAGAAAAAATGTGCATATCCTTAAACCCAGCAATTTGTCTCCTAGGAATGTATTCAAAAGAAATAATTGCAAATAAATAAAAAAAGAAATAAATAATTGCAAATATACATAAACATCTAGCTTCCGAGATAACGATTCTTTTTTTTTTTTAAAGATTTTATTTATTTATTTGACAGAGAACACAAGTAGGCAGAGAGGCAGGCAGAGAGAGAGGAGGAAGCAGGCTCCCTGCTGAGCAGAGAGCCCGATGCGGGACTCGATCCCAGGACCCTGAGATCATGACCTGAGCCGAAGGCAGCGGCTTAACCCACTGAGCCACCCAGGCGCCCCGAGATAACGATTCTTAATGTTTATTCAGAAATAATCCCATGCCAGGGACTAGTCTAATGACTAAGTATTTTTTTTTTTTTTTTTTTTTTTAGTATATGTGCTGCCGAAGCGAGCACAACTTTAAGTATTTTAACTTATTCAATTCCTTACTAAAATCCAACAAGATAAAACTAGTTTTTGTGTTTTTTTTTTTTAACCCAAATTAAAGATTAGAAAATCACAGAGAAGGTAAATAACTTGGCTGGGGTTACTTAGCTTTGAAGTGGCAGAGTCAGGATTTGAACCTGGGTCAGGGGCCCCAAGGTTTGGAAATTTGCAAGGAGGACTGGCAGGACTCAGCAGGTAGTTGGGCTCGTGACTAGGACTTACTCCAGGGAGAGGAAACAAAGAAGGGAAAGGACCCACGGGACAGGCCAGAGGAAACCAGCCAAATGCAAGCTTCTGAACAGTGCAGTCATATACGGAGTAACCTCAATTCCTCTAGCAATAGGTTGGGACAACACAGGTATGGCGGTGTAGAAGAGAGAAGCTCACTAGAGACTCGGTGGGCAGGTCTTTATTGGGGCCTGGGCCCATAGGCACCCAACAAAAGTCCAGACTTTCATAAGGAAAGCAGGGGTTCTGCATCACAAGCTTCAGTGTTCACATGGACAGTTTCAGCCCAGGGAGCCAGGCCTATCCGTCAGGGTGCTGGAAACCATCCTGAAGTCCAAGTTCCCAGAAGCCAGCCAAGCGTCAACCTTGCAAGCAGCCTTTCTAAGGATAGCCGTCCCAGGACTGCTACGTTCACTTTTTTCTGCACAGTCCCTTCCATTTAACTGCAGAGTCTGTGCTTTTTTTTTTTTTTTTTTTTTTTTTAAGATTTATTTATTTATTTATTTGACAGACAGAGATCACAAGCAGGCAGAGAGGCAGGCAGAGAGAGAGGAGGAAGCAGGCTCCCTGCTGAGCAGAGAGCCCGATGTGGGACTCGATCCCAGGACTCTGAGATCATGACCTGAGCCGAAGGCAGCGGCTTAACCCACTGAGCCACCCAGGCGCCCCAGAGTCTGTGCTTTTAACTCTCCTTTGCCTCCCTTCTGTTTGCACTAGCAAAGGCCCGATGGGAAAACCTTCAATGTTGAGCAGAAGCAGCCTAGTGAAATAAATTATCATATAGCCACACAATGGCATCCTGTGCGGTCTCTAAAACCATGTGCCAGAAGTATTAGAGATAAAGTGGAATAATATATATGTTAAGAATATAATTCTTGGGGCGCCTGGGTGGCTCAGTGGGTTAAGCCTCTGCCTTCGGCTCAGGTCATGATCTCAGGGTCCTGGGATCAGGCCCCGCATTGGGCTCTCTGCTTGGCAGGAAGCGCTCACTCTCTCTCTCTCTGTCTGACAAATAAATAAAATCTTTAAAAAAAAAAAAAAAAGAATATAATTCTTAATTTTTTGTATATAAACAAAAATTACCCGGATGCAAACACCTAGATAAGCAGGAAAGGGTTTGGAAAATTTTTCCTCAAATCTCTGGTTAAGGGTGGTGCTATTTGAGTGGGTATGATTTTTATGTCTTTTATGTCCTTTTTTTGACTGTCCCTATATTTTTAATTTTGTTCTGATGTGCATGTACTGTTTTTTGCTTTGGTAATTTTTTAAAAAATCACTTTGAAAAAAATCACATATATTCTTAAAATCATTTTAGTTAAAATTGCTTATACGAAAAGGTTCTTCAGTTTCTAGGACAATTCTTTAAATAATTATTAATCTAGCACACATACTTCTTTAATATATACTCATTTCTCTCCCATAATGCTGTTAAAGATTTTTTTCTTTATTTATCTGACAGAGATCACAAGTAGGCAGAGAGGCAGGCAGAGAGAGAGGAGGAAGCAGGCTCCCTGCAGCGCAGAGAGCCCGATGTGGGACTCAGTCCCAGGACCCTGGGATCATGACCTGAGCCGAAGGCAGAGGCTCAACCCACTGAGCCACCCAGGTGCCCCCCATAATGCTGTTAAGCACTGGGCTTAATCTGAAGGTGGTACCATAAGAAAGTTCATATTTTTACTAAACACCAAAGTGTCCATCCACCATTTTGTAATAACACATCAAACTTTAATTTTAAGCATTTATTACCAAAAAAATCAAATAACCGAAATTAGAAAGAAATAGTATAATGATCCTCTATGTTCCTAAGAACCCAGTTTTAACAATTAGCAATTCATGCTCAGTCTAGTTTCATCGACCATCATCGATCCACTTCTCTGGCTATCCTCAGTTATTTTGAAACAAATCCCAGATATCCTATTTCGTTGGTAAATATTTCAGTATATATTCCTAAAGATAAGGACTCTTTTAAGGGGAAAAACCCTACAATTCCATTATCCTAACTGAAAAAATTAATCATTTCTTTTTTTTTTTTTAAAGATTTTATTTACTTGAGAGAGAGACAGTGAGAGAGAGCATGAGTGAGGAGAAGGTCAGAGAGAGAAGCAGACTCCCCATGGAGCTGGGAGCCCGATGCGGGACTCGATCCTGGGACTCCAGGATCACGACCCGAGCCAAAGGCAGTCGTCCAACCAACTGAGCCACCCAGGCGTCCCAAAAATTAATCATTTCTTATCAAATAGCTGATCAGAGTCCAAATTTCCCCTCACGCCTGGACTTTTTTTTTTTTTTTAAATCACAATTCATACCACTACACAGCTATCAGAAACCCTATGTAACTTTGTTGTACAAAACTTTGGACTTTGGTGAAAGTCCAAAACACTGACAATATCAAATGTTGGTGCGGATGTGGAGCAACAGGAACGCTCTGGGGCATTGCTCTTGGGAACGCAAAATGGTACAAGCGTCTGGGAACACAGTTCAGCAGTTTCTTACAAAACGAAACATATCCTTAAACCACACAAGCCATCAGTCACTCTCTTCGGCATTCAACCACACGAGCTGGAAAGTTACGTTCACATGAAAACCTGTACACAAATATTGCTGGCAGCTTTATTCATAATTGCCAAAACCTGAAAGCAATCAAGATGTTGAATGGGTGAGTGGACACACAAACTGTGGTCCATCCAGACCATGGAATATTATTCAGTGCTAAGAAAGAAATGAGCTATGAAACCACAAAAAGACATGGAGGAACCTTAACGCACATTGTGAGTAAAAGAAGCCAGGCTACATACTGTCTGATTCCAACTATATGACATTCTAGAAAAGGCAGGTCTATGGAGACAGTAAAAAGATCAGTGGTTGCTAGATGTTCTGAAGGAGAGAGGGAAGGATGACTTAGGTGGAGCACAGGGTATTTTTTGAGGGAGTAAAACTACTCTGTGATACTCTAGTGGTAGATATACATCATTAGGTTTTGTCAAGACCCACGTAATATCCAACACAGAGAGTGAACCCTAATATAAACTTAGGACTCTAGTTAATAATAATGGCTCTATATTGGTTCACCAATTGTAACAAATGTACCACACTAATGCAAGTTATTAATGACTAGGGGGAAGGGGGGGTGGTCGTGAGGGGTATACAGGAACTTTCTGTACTTTCCACTCATTTTTCGGTAAAACCTAAAGCTGCTTTAAAAAATAAAGTCTATTCATTTGGGAATAAATCATGATCCAAATAATTATCTCAAACTCAAAGCAGCAACACCACAACACAGATACAACCGTCACGGGGCTATCAGGACCATCAGCCCTTTCCTCCTTCTTCCTTGTTAAAGAACTCCCTGGATGTAACACTGACGGAGACCCACACCTTTCTTATCCCAGGAGAGAATCTTAATGATGCAGTCCAAGCCAATCGTGGTGATTCCATTTACCTTGGTAGTCACAGGGTTAGTGATGCTATGTGACCCAGTTCTGGCCAACAACACAAGGAGAGGTCTGCTGGTGGGAGGGATGGGGAAAGTTCTCTTGCCCTTAAAGGGACGTGCTGAATGAGATGCTCTTCTTTCACTGGACGTTGTCCTCTCAGCTCAAGATCACAGAACTTCAGCAACCATCTTGAGATGGTAAGGGGAGCTAGCCAGAGGGCCACACCAACACATTCAGGATGGTAGCCCAGAAAGACAGAAAGAACCTGGATTCTTCATAGCACCACTGTGCTCTCACATTAAATAACCTTTGAATCACCTACTTTTTCTTTTGTTATACAACATAGTCTACGCTGCTTTAGTGTGGAAGTCCAGCTGAATCAGATATGTTCTGACCTGGTAGCTGTTTTCTTTCTCCTCTTAAAAATAAAAGACTCGGAGGGGTTTGAAGTGGCGGGGGAGGGGGGAGGTTGGGGTACCAGGTGGTGGGTATTATAGAGGGCACAGATTGCATGGAGCACTGGGTGTGGTGAAAAAATAATGAATACTGTTATGCTGAAAAGAAATAAATTTAATTAAAAAAAAAAAAAGTAAAAGACTCGGGGCGCCTGGGTGGCTCAGTGGGTTAAAGCCTCTGTTTTCAGCTCAGGTCATGATCCCTGGGTCCTGGGATGGAGCCCCGCATCAGGCTCTCTGCTCGGCAGGGAGACTGCTTCCTCCTCTCTCTTTGCCTGCCTCTCTGCCTACTTGTGATCTCTGTCTGTCAAATAAATAAATAAAATCTTAAAAAAAGAAAAAAAGTAAAAGACTCAGGGGCCGCCTGGGTGGCTCAGATGGTTATGTACCTGCCTTCAGCTGGGGTCATGATCTCCAGGTCCTGGGAGTTAGCTGCATGTCTGGGCTCCCTGCTCAGCTGGGAGTCTGCTTCTCCCTCTCCTCCTGCCTCTCTCCCTGTCTTTGCTCTCTCTGTCTCTGTATATCTCTCAAATGAATTCAAAAACAAATAAACAAACAAACACACAAAAACTTAAAAAAAAAAAAAAGAAAAGACTCAGGTTCAGGGACATTATGCTATCTTGTCCAAGGATGTATAGATTAAAAGTAAGGAGCTGGAATGTAATTCAGGCCTGTTGTCTCCACAGAACTTGTTTGTTTTTGTTTCTGTTTTCCCATCTATACCTCTTTGCCTCCAGAAGATGCTGGGCACCCAATCTTCGGAGAGGCCAACATTTCAGGATTCAGAAAAGCAAAGGTTTCTTGCAAGAAGTAACTATAAACTGTGAAAGACAATCTTGGAAATCCTTCCTTGAATTATAGAAAACACATTTTTGTCCTCAACAGGGCTTAACTTAACTATGAATAACCCTGCTACAGTCTAAATGAAATAAGACTGAGATATGATAATTAGAACCATAAAACCCTAGACACAAAAATTCCCATTGTCTGTACTTGCTTCAGCCACTGACTCATTAGTGACCTCTGAGTGTATGAGAGCTTCATTATCTACCCACCACCTTCCCTGGGAGCTTGGCATAAATAATAAAAAAGTCATCATTGGCCTTGAAGATTCTGAAGTTCACAATATGTGTGAAAGAAAGGTCTAGGTCGAAGACCTACCTACCTATTTGCACAACCTAATGCTTCCCTTGGCTGCACAAGTCTAGGAGTAGAAATGGGGTCATGTTCACAGCATCAGATGGTATTTTTCGGGCTCATTGTAACTCGACTTTCATCCCTACTGCAAAGTTCCCTCCCATTTATTTCTGGGATCCCAGGAGTGCGGCAGCTTCCAAGTTCTTGAAGCAAGAACTTGGTGCACTAACAGCATGTGCTCCTTATGTTGTGTTTGCAAAGCTCCCTCGGGAAGCCCAACTGCCACAGCCTACACCTCCACCTTTCACTCAACTGCACACGGTGGCTCCCCATCACCACTGCTCCCCACTCTTGCTGTCCTGGTCACTGGAACTGCTCTGCAGGCCAGGCCTGCCATGCACCCAGTGCTGCTGGGGCCATGGCTTCTGTGCCTCACGGTGTCACAGGACCTCCCCCCACCCCACCCCCGCCATAAGCCTCCTACCAAGGACACGCACGTCTGGCTTAGATTTCCACCATCCCCAAAGCTGCCTCCTTGGCTTGATGACTACATCAAAAATTGTCTTTGTAGCTGGATCAGTGTTGAGAGAGATGCTGGGAAGATAATCAGCATAGCTTAACCCTGCTTGCTTCTGAGAGCTGGCATTCTGGATCATGCTTTCACTTTCTTTGTACATTTCTACATTGTGTTTTGAGCTAATAAGCCTTCATAATTTCCAGGAAAAAAGTGTCATTTTTCTTGCCAAAAACTATTTGTTACCCAAAATAATAATATAAGTGGTTTTATGGGCCCTATACTGAATGTAACAGGAGACAAGATTTTCCTTGCCTTAGAGGAGCTTAGATTGCTTTACTGAAGAAATAATACCTAGTATCTGTTTTATACATGACACCATTCAAGCTTTCCATATTCTAATGAAGGGGGGGAAACCTCAACATTTTGTTTTTTAAGTTTATTTATGTATTTTTTTAAAGTAATCTCTACACCCAACATGGGGCTTGAACTCATGACCAGGAGATCAAGAGTCACATGTTCTTCCCAACTGAGCCAGGCAGGCATCCCCAAATCTCAACTTCCTTCAATAAGCCAAGGGCCAAGTTGCAAAACAGAGGCTAGGTTCAAGCAAAGAAAACCAAGAGAAATGTGAACATGGGGAGAGAGTCGAGGAGGGAGCAAAGGAATTTCAAAACTGTTATCGGAAGCAAAGGCAGATGGCAGGTATACTGGTCTCCAACATCATTCCAGTGATGAAAGGTGGTAAGAAAAATCCAAGGAAGGATCTGTGAAGACAGAAAGCAGATCAGTGGTTGCCTGGAGCTGGGGACAAAACAGGGATTGCCTGGGAGGGCACAAGAGAGCTTTCTGGAATGACAGAAATGTTCTCCAATTCGGTTGTGGTGGATGGCTGTCACTCAGTCAATTTACTAAAGATCCCAGGACCGCATCTTTTAAATGAGTGAATTTGATGATATGTAAATTATACTTCAGTAAAGCCGTATTTTGTTTTTAAGTCTAGGGAGATAAACGGATGAGCCTTCAAGATTCTATGTATTATTTCCGAACTAAAAAGAGTCCGGTCCTCACTCTGAATCAATTAGCATGACTGAAGCCTGGGGGAAGCTTCGGCTGCCAGGAACAGAGCCCAGAAGGACGCAGGCTTTGAAGGGATAAAGGGGAAAAAAAGAGAGGCATCACCCACACTCAGGATAGGCTTGCTTCCTGAATGTGCTGCTAGCCGGCCCAGCGGCTGGAGTCCCACTCAAAGCAGCCACAGAGCACTGCCAGACAGGAGACACAAACAGCACCCGGCGGCATAAGGCAAGCATCTCGCAGAAACACAAATGCGGGGCCGCAGAGGACCCCGAAGAGAGAAAAGGCATATCCTGTTGTGAGATCAAGAAAGGCTTTGTGAAGGACGTGCTCCTGGGAGCCGTTCCTGTTGCAATGAACAGCATTCCGTCAATGTCCAGAGTGGCAGCAGGGGGCAGGGGGTAGGGGGGTAGGGGGCAGGGAAGGGAGGGGCCCTGGCATGGACATGCGCATCCCCGACCAGTGAGGCTGAAGCTGGGCCTGCGTCTTTGTTTGCCAGGGTGAACAAAGGCTTGATTGTGAAAAAGCCCTGAGTGTGTTCAGAGAGTAAGCCACACTGTGGCCTAGGGCTGGAGCTCCAGGCACAAGCAGGGAACCATGATAAGACGGCAGGGAGGTCCCCTCGAATCCAGGCAAGGAGTTTGCCAGGGCTCCTCACCCCGAGGAGAGCGCCCGAAGGTGCTGGAACGGAGAAGTGAGGAGAGCTGCGGTTGACCAGATGACTGCGGTGATACAATGCTTGCTCCCTCACCATACCAACTACTACCATTCCACGTATCACGGATTCACCAAAATCACCAAGGCCCCCCTTTTGAGAAGACAAAACACGGCCTTGGGACAAGATGAACACGGTTAGTGGGTCAGTTAGTGGGTCGGCCTGTCTCCTGACTCATGGGACACTTCAGCTCCCGCTAGTCGGGCTGTCTTTCTCGGAAGGGTCAGATGTGTCTGTTCCAAACCCTTGTATGGCAGTCGCACTGGTGGTTTTATTTACATCACTTAATTATTATGGAGACCAATAAAATATGAACCCAGAGAGAGAGAGGTATTATTTCTTCAAAAGCCACACTGAATGCTTTCCAAAACTCCCTGGAGGTGAATGGCTCACAATTGCCTGATGCAGCTATAAAAGGGAACGTCTGTAAACGTGGGAGAGGATTCTCCACACAGCTCTCTTCCGAGGTATCTAAGCTCTTGCTCCCCTCCCCTCAACAAAAAAAAAAAATAAAGAAACTAAAACTGAAAATCATGGAAGGCCTATTACGCGCGTGAAAAGCTGTGCAAGAGTTCCAAGGAACAGGTCGGCTCTAAGAAAATGCCCTGGCCCGAGAACCAGAGATCAGGGAATTGAATAGACCCTTGTATGTTTTCAGTGAAAACAACATGTTTCAATATACATGTTGCTTTTTTTTTTTTTTTTTTTTTTAGGATTGACTGATTTAACCAACTTTGCCCATGAATGGACCCAAACCCATCCCAGTTCCGCAGGCCAAGAACACACAGCAGGCATTCACAGCAACGCAACTCCCACCAGGAGGCCTCTGTACTCCAGGTGGGCAATGCTAGGCTGGCCTGGCTCAGGGGAAGCCAGAGGGCATGATAAGAAGTCGACAGATGCAGCAGGAAAAGACAATTCCACGTTGAAGGGAAAGAAGCTACCCAGGAGCCCGCCAGGATTTATCTGTGCAACAGGGAACGGCCCCGCCATCGGGGGAGCCCAGATTCTGCTGGGGGAAGCAGGGAAGCGACTCTGCGACAAGGGTGGTGAGTTTCACCGACACAAATGCGGTGGGAGCTGAACCCTGAAATCAAGGAGAGCAGGGACTCCCACTGCTTTCTTAACTGCTCTATCCCCAGAACCTGGAAAGACGCCTGGACCACAGTAGACAGTCTAAATATTTGTCGGAGGAACAGATGCATGGACACACGTGCAGGGCATCCATGAGACATCGTCAGCGAACCGCTGGAGGGAGATTTCTGGAATGTAGGGTGCGCGTCGGGGCACAGGTGCAGGCTTGGGAGTCATCAAGCACCTTGTCTAACTCATAATCCTAGGGCCCGGAATAGTGTGGAGGGAGACGAGAGGAAATAGATCTAAGTGAAGGTCTTTGACCCTAATAGAAACCCCATTCAGGGCTGAAAAGGACTTTAATGAGATCCTAATCCCATCATCCTGCAATAGTTCCAGGAGAGAGTGGCTGGTCTAGAATGAATACCTCGGCAACAGTAACAGGGAAATCTCGATTTCCTGGGGCAACACACTTCTTTGCTGTTAGAACATTCTTCCATATATTAAGTAAAAAACCTGGCCTGAATTTTACCACTTGGAACCAAAGAGGAGAAGTTTCATTCTACCCAAAATAAGGAACTGGATGACAGCGGGCAAGTGACAGTACCTTTAGAAGGGGAAAAAAACAACAACAAATAAACCTGTCATCTCAGGAAAGGGAATCCGAAGGACTCTGGGCAAGAAGCCTGAGTGAAAGGCAGATTTAAAAATTTTAATTCCCGTAATTCCTAAGTAGGCAATTCTGTTATGGAAGATGGTTCGAAGAGAAAATCCCATTTTATAAAAACATCTACATTTCCGGTTCTGCTCTGGGTTCCTCGTAGATACCGTTTTACTTCCTGAGATGGTTGTTCGTGATGCAGGCAAGAAAACAGACTCCGGGAGGCTAAGCAGCTTGTCCACAGTCACACGTGATGCCTCTCCAAGGCGGGCTTCTGAGCCCCCGTGACTCACAGACGCCAGCTGCAGTAGAAGGGGGGGGGTCCCAAAACTACTAGCGTCAAAGTAGTTATTGGATGCCCTGGGGGCTCAGTCAGTTAAGTGTCTGCCTTTGGCTCAGGTCATGGTCCCAGGGTCCTGGGATCGAGGCGTGCATCCTGCTCCCTGCTCAGCCCGACGCCTGCTTCTCCCTCTCTCTCTGCAGCTCCACTGCAGCTCCCCTCCTCATGCTCTCTCTCTCTTTCTCAAATAAATAAAATCTTTAAAACGAAAGAAAGAAAGAACAGTTATTCATGACATGCCCCAGCAAACCTGAGGGCATGTCCAACCTGAAAAATGGGACATGTAACCTTGGATGAATGAAGTTGGCAGAAGCGTATATATATATATAAATATATATATATATATAAATGGCCTAGAAAGCTGACCCTAAAAAGGAGTGGAGGTTGGTTGCAAATGGTGAAGACAGAAGCCACCAGGCTGTTCCTGCTGCTCTGCCTGAAATTCTGTCCTCTCATGCACATACACCCCCAAATGGTCTCTGCCCTGCAAAAGGGAGGGCAAACCTTAGTGCGAGGAAATGGAAGTCTAAGAAAATCCAAGGAGTTTAAGTGTCCTGGCCCCGGGGGAATAGTACAACCCCAAATGCTGAGATAACTTGGGAATGAGATCCGGAGCGGCCGTCAGTATCCAACTGAGAAATGACAAAACAGTGGCAGGGAGATGCCAACCCGGAGAGGGGCAGCTCTCCGGGATGGAATAATCTTCGAAATACACCTGCTCAGAGAGGAAACACGGTGCAGAATGCTGGGTCCGTGTGTGCCACCATTTGTGGACAGACAGGGGGGTGCGGCGGGGGAGGACGGACATTCGCTTCCGTACACAGTGGGTACCCCTGGAAGGGGACCAGACTGTAGGAGGCCACCGCATCCCAGTAGCGGGGTGGCTGGGCAAAGGGGTGAGGGGCAAAACTCCTCACTGTGCTTTCCCCAGTTTGAATTGCAAGAACTGTATCACGTGCTCAAAAACACAAATAAATAAAAATATAAATAAATAAATAAGTTAAAGAATATTTCACCTGATGAAACACTAGTTTGGTAGAACAGATGTGTAGAGGGATGGCTTGTAAGGGCCTTAAGAGGACGCCCAGAAATCTCCTGGAGTCTGTACAGACTAACTAGGAAAACTCACGGAGAATCAGCCATACTGCTCTAGGACTCTCCATTTGCTTTGTTTCTTTATTATTATTTTTAAAATTTTCCAGGTAATCTCTGCACCCAACGTGGGGCTTGAACTCACGACCCCAAGATCAAGCATTGCAAGCTCTTTCGATGGAGCCAGCCAGGCGCCCCTCCACTTGCTTTCACTTCAAAATCCACAGACTTGAATACTGCTTAGGGCGGGAGTGGTGGTGATGGCAGATTACTCTGCTTACGGTCACAAAGGTGTGGTGTGGCAGGAAAGTCCCCCCCGTGTCTCCTCTTAGGGTCTTGCTGCCACCCCACTGACTGTGCACAAGCCTTGTTTTCTGCTTCTCTGGCATCAACTTCACACGCTGCTCCTAATGTAATTCCCTGCACAAAGACTGTCAAAGATATGTTGATTTAACCGATTATGAATCTCTTGGCTTAATGTTCCAAAACTAATTCCTCCAGCATAAAACCACCACAACTGGGCTGTCTTTGGGGATGGATCAAATAAGGATAAATATCCCATCCAACAGCATTTAGAAAATCGGGGCAATGTTCTGTTGCGGGGAGCTACCAACAGAGCACACTCTAGTCTATTTGTACTGTAATCGGCTTGGGAAAAAGTCTTGCCACAGTACAAAACTAATTTCTGATATGGAAATCAATATGCAAACAAGGACAATTCACCAGCAAGTTCAGGCATCCAAACACACTTTCGGGGAGAAAGAACACAAGGCTGAAAGTCTACTGTGTGTTGGCAGCCAGGAAAAGCAGCATAAGAGAACAGAGCTGATCATGTTTTCCACTGAGCCACTTGAACATTTCAGAAGGTCACGGCCAAGTTCAAGGACTGGAACTTTAATGTTCCATGAATTCAGTGGAAAGACCTCCAGTTTCCCTTCCATCCAACGTGATGATTACACAGACCCAGAAAAGCGGAACTTTCTTCTGGAACATAAAACTTGTCCCACCGTGGGACCCCCTCTCTTTCCTTCCCTTTTCTGCTCTTCCATAATGAGGCCTGGGGAATTGGTAGCAGGCCACCCCGTTCCAACCGTGAACCAGCTCGAGCTAAAGGAACAACGCCCATGGTCACTCTCTTTGAAGAATAAATTAACGCAGACATTCAGAAGAGGCGGCTGACCCCCATAAAAGGGCTTTAGTCCCAGTGTTTGAGCAAAAAGGACAGTCACAGTGGTAAATATCCTCACCCTGCACCTTCAGCCCTATATCCATACAGTGCCTGAATTTTCATGATGACCCTGCCATCTTACTCGGTGCATCGCCCACTTTTCAGTTAACAGACACTGATTGGTTATGAACACCAACATCCAGCACTGATGACATGCCATCCCTGCTCCTGGAGCTTACTGAACTGAACTCTAACAGTGTTCTCTCCTGGTGCGGGCACCACTTGGTTTAAGTGAGCTAAAACTTAATGGGAACGTGGTGGTTTGGATTAAATCCTACAGAGAGAGTGTAAATTTATGAATCGTTTTAAGCATAATAAAGAATATTAACCCACTGAGTGGTAGTGGGGTGTCCAGCCATACTCTATTTGCTTTACATCATGACTTTGTTGATTTTATAATATTGAACCCCTTGGTCCCTTCGGATTCCTAAAGGAGACTGTTTTTTCTTAGACGTTTCAACCCCACAAAGGGTTGTGTGTTGCATTAATATTTGGCTTCTTTTCATTTTTGTCCCCATGAATCAGGTTTCCCTCTTGCTTCTGGCTGCTAAGAAACTTAGTGCCAAGCTCGCAGCCTCCCGCAGGACACTTTGTGGGACAATCGTGTCATCTGCATGTGGGGAGCGGCAGCTTTTAACCAGTCAGTCCATTTCTTCTAAGTTGTCAAAATCACGTGTGCCGTGATGCGTAGCATTCCTTTCGATCCTTCTCGAGTCTGCAAGGCATATAGTGATATATGCAAGGCATATAGTTCCATCAGGTCATTTGTATTTCCTCTTTTCTTCCTTGTGGGTCTTGCTGGAGGTTTGTCAACTTTATCGATCGTTTTAAGAACCAGCTTTTTGTGGGCAGTGTGCCTGGGTGGCTCTGTCAGTTAAGTGTCTGACTTTTTTTTTTTTTTTTAAAGATTCTATTTATTTATTTGACAGACAGATCACAAGTAGGCAGAGAGGCAGGCAGGAAGAGAGAGGAGGAAGCAGGCTCTCCACGGAGCAGAGAGCCCCATGCGGGGCTCGATCCCAGGACCCTGGGATCATGATCTGATCCGAAGGCAGAGGCTTTAACCCACTGAGCCACCCAGGCGCCCCAAGTGTCTGACTCTTGATTTGATTTTGGCTCAGGTCATGATCTCAGGGTCCTGGGATCGAGCCACACATCGGGCTCTCTGCTCGGCAGGGAGCCTGCTTCCGTTCCTCTCTCTCTGCCTGCCTCTCTGCCTACTTGTGATCTCTCTCTGTCAAATAAATAAATAAAATCTTAAAAAAACATTTTTTTAAATCTTAAAAAAAAAAAGGTCAATTGAACTTCATCAAAATGAAAGAGTTTTGGTCTGTGAAAGACCCTGTTATGAGGATAAAAAGACCAAGTGGAGATCGGGAGAAAATATTTGCAAACCACATACACAACAAAGAACTAGTTCATTTATAATAATGAACTCACAGGACTCAGGAGGAAAAAAAATCTAGCACTCCAACTGGGAAAAGAGTGAGTGACATGAACAAAATATTTCACTGAAGATTTTTCTAGTACGATAAGCACATGAAAAGATGTTCAATATCATTGCCATCAGGGAAATGCAAATTAAAACTATAATGAGGGGCACCTGGGAGCTCAGGCGGTTAAGCACCTGTCTTCACCTCAGGTCATGATTCCAGGGTCCTGGCATCAAGTCCCGCATCGGGCTCCCTGCTCAGCGGGGCCACGGATCATTAAACTGCGGCATATCCATACCATGAAATACCATGAAAAAATTAAAAAGGAACAAATGTTCGACGCACACAACAACCCTGATTAATGTCCAGAGTATTATTCTGCATGTAAATAGCCAGTCCCCAAGGCTTACAGGCTGTAATGTTCTTGAAATAACAAAGTTGTAGAAACAGAATAGATTAGTTGTTGCCTAGGTTAAGAAGGGGATGGGAGGAGGGGTGCCTGTGGCTCAATTGGTTAAGCGACTGCCTTCAGCTCAGGTCATGATCCCGGAGTCCCTGGATTGAGTCCCAGGTTCGAGTCCTGCATCTGACTCCCCACTCAGCAGAGAGTCTGCTTCTCCCTCTGACCCTCTCCCCTCTCATGCTCTCTCTCACTCTCTCAAATAAATGCATAAAATTTAAAAAAAGGGGGGGATGTGGACACATTCAGGGAACTGAATGTGGCTACATGGGAGGGATCCTTGTGGTGATGGAAATAGCCTATAACTGGACTGTACTGGTGTCAGTATCCTGGTTGTGATATTTTACTGTTGTCTTGCAAGATGTTATCACTGGGCGAATCTGGTTAAATGGTACAGGGGAATCTTTCTCTATTATTTCTTAAAACTGCAGATGAATCTTCAATTATTGCAAAATTAAAAGTTTATTTTCAAAACATGAAATTCATTTTCCACTTTTATATTGACTTTAATTTACATCTTGGTGAAAACTTACATAAAAACTATACACTTTGAATATCATTACTTTTTTTTAGTTTTTGAGGAGGACTGTAAACCACAAAGTGATAAAAATTAGAACATACTAACGTGGAACACAGGAAAAAAAAGCCGAGGGAAAAAAAAATAAAAGAACAAACTTTGCCACATAAAATTCAATCATTCCTGATAAAAACAATGAAAATGAGCAAGAAAATTATTTTCAACAAACCTACAAACTAATGGGTCATCTGAAATCCTGGACTTTTTGTATTCTTTACTAGGATATTTCATTACTGATCAGAACAGTAGGAATAAACAGTGGGAATGCATTTGTGTTCTTGACCCAGGCCTTGCTAATGTCAGGGTGTGCCTGCCCTGCCCATTCTCCTTTCTTAGGGCAGGCCAGCCTCTTGGAGATGAAAAAACTGTTTATAATGATCTGAGCCCAGAAGCTTACTCTGTTTTACTTAGCAACATAAAAACAGTCTTTACACAATGTGACCGTACACTGAATTTTCTAGAATTTTCTACGAATGCAACTAACCAGCACACTGATGGAAGAAGACAGCACTTTGCATGGCTCGGTTTACCCTGCGTTGCCAGCATTATAGTCATTGGTGTCAGCACTGCGTGGGTGTTTGAACCCCCTTTATTCAGACCTGTTTATATACACCCCGCCTCCAGCATTTACAGATTGAAAACAACATGGCATTTGGTTAGAAGTTCTTTTCCTTTTATTTTTCCTGTACCTTATAGGTAGGGCGTGATACTGATCTTTTTTCAGTAATGCATATAGGTAAGTTATAGTATGAGTGGATTTCATATCAGGCTGCATTATACAATATTCGTTGATTGAAAAGTGCAAGCGGGTCCAGCAAGGTGGACCTCCAGAAAGCACTCTGGTATTCCTTTCTCCTTGACGGAATTCTACTCGCAAAGCTGTGCACGGGAAATAAAGTGGGGGCCCCGGAGACACTAACAAGAGCAACAAAGCCAGGACCAGCTAACAGCACACGCTGTGAGCAAGCAAGTGGGTGAAACTAGCGCCACCTTCTGGCAGAGATGAAAACAACAACACAACACCAAAACAAAAACCCCCCCCAAAATGGCAAAACTTACTTCAGGCTCTAGTACCCGCCCCACTCTCACCCTGACCCATGCAAAAACGTTCTTCCTTCTTCCCTTAACTGGGCATAAAAGATATGACCTTACACTTCAGTGGTATCCTCTACAAGGAATCCCTTTTTGTTTCCAATTCTGGACAAACACAGACTTCCTTCTGTACAGAATGCACCTAGAAAAAAAATCACTGGGTGTATATGGAAAGTTTTGGAAGTTCATAAAAGGGGAACCACCGGAGAAACCCAGGTAAACATGAACCTGTAAAACAAAGTTATTGGAAGAAACAGGAAATTTTAGAAAATCTCTAACTTGCATCCCCAAATTCAAGGAGCTTTTGTAGCTTCAGAGGTAGAGCAAGGAGTCATGAAGGAGAAGCAATTTGAGATCAGAGAAATTAGGCTAACGATTAAAAACACAATATGTGAAGTAAAGAAACACACAATAAACATACTAGGTGGTAAACGGTTAGAAATCAGAAGATCGGGGCCACTTGGGTGGTTCAGTCAGTTAAGTCTCCAACTCCTGGTTTCAACTCAGGTCATGGTATCAGGGTCCTGGGATCCAGCCCCTGCTTCAGGCTCCACAGTGCAGTGTCCTTGAAATTCTCTCTCCCTCTGCCCTTCCTGCTTGTGCATGCTCTCTCACTCTCAAATAAATAAATAAATCTTGGGGGAAAAAAGAAATCAGAAGATGAATGAAAAGTCACCTAAAGAATCAAAGAAAATATATAATGTGGAAGACATACCCAGAAGACCAAACAGACATATGTGATTCTCCTGAGGGGAGAGTCCAGAGTGAAAAGAAAAGCAACAATCAAAGTGTAACAGGCCACTGGGAGGGTATTTAATCAACCTGCCACCAATCCTATTAACAACTCTGAGCAAAACAAGGCGGCAAAAACTGAACGTACACACATCATCTCCAGCAAACTTTCTGTGTACTATTTAATGGCAAAGGCAGTCACAGTAAAATGAGAACAAGGACATCGCTAGCATTTAATACAACTTGGGTTGCCTGCACAATACAGCAGAAAACAGAAATAAAAGATGTAACCTCTGGACATCAGTCATCATCAGGGAAATGCAAACCAAAACTGTGGTGAGATATCACCAGTCAGAGTGGATGAAATCGACAACACAAGAAACCACAGGTGTTGGCAAGGGTCTGGAGAAAAAGGAACCCTCTGCACGGCTGGTGGGGATGCGAACTGGTGCAGCCACTGTGGAAAACAGTAGAGAAGTTCCTCAAAAAGTTAAAAATAGAGCTACCTGAAGATCTAGGTATCATACTGGGTATTTATTATCCAAAAGGCTATAGGTACCATTATCTATGTTTAGAGCAGCATTATCTACAATAGCCCACTGTGGAAGTAGCCCATGTGTCCCCTGACAAATGAATGTATAATGAAGATGTGGTATAGGGGTGCCTGGGTGGCTCAGTCAGTTAAGCCGCTGCCTTCAGCTCAGGTCATGATCCCAGGGTCCTGGGATCGAGTCCTGAATCAGGCTTCTTGTCCAGCAGGGAGCCTGCTTCTCTTTCTGTCTCTGCCTGCCACTCTGCCTGCCCTTGCTCTCTCTATGACAAATACATAAATAAATAATTTTTTAAAATCTTAAAAAAAACAGATGCGGTGGGGCGCCTGGGTGGCTCAGTGGGTTAAGCCGCTGCCTTCGGCTCGGGTCATGATCTCAGGGTCCTGGGATCGAGTCCCGCATCGGGCTCTCTGCTCAGCAGGGAGCCTGCTTCCCTTCCTCTCTCTCTGCCTGCCTCTCCGTCTACTTGTGATTTCTCTCTGTCAAATAAATAAATAAAATCTTAAAAAAAAAAACAAAAACAGATGCGGTATATATATATACAATGGAATATTCCTCAGCCATAAGAAAGAAGGAAATCTTGCCATTTGCAATGACAGGGATGGAGCTAGAGGGTATAAGGCTAAGTGAAATAAGTCAGAGAAAAACAAATGCCATACGATTTCAGTCATATGTGGAAAATTTAAGAAGTGAAACAAATAAAGGGAGAAAAAATGAGAGAGAGGCAAACCAAGAAACAGACTCTTAGCTCTAATGAATGGACTGGCGGTCACCAGAGGTGGGGGGAGTGGGGAGGATGGGGGATGGGGGTAAGAGGAGACAGTAAGAGGACAGTTATCGTGATGAGCACAGAGTCGCTGACTTACTATATTGTACACCTGAAACTATATAATGCTGTATGTTAACTACACTGGAATTAAAATTAAAAACTTAACAAAAAAGGTACAATTACTGGCATGGAGGAGACAAAAAGCATTGTTATCTGAAGCTGGGGCGCTTGGGTGGCTCAGTGGGTTAAAGCCTCTGCTTTTGGCTCAGGTCATGATCCCGGGGGTCCTGGGATCGAGCCCCACATCGGGCTCTCTGCTCAGCGGGGAGCCTGCTTCCTCCTCTCTCTGCCAGCCTCTCTGCCTACTTCTGATCTGTCAAATAAATAAATAAAATCTTAAAAAAAAAATACAATGAGGGGTTCCTGGGTGGCTCGGTCAGCTAAGCGTCTGACCCCTGGGTTTGGCTCAGGTCATGATCTCAGGGTCGTGAGATCGAGCCTCACATCAGGCTCCACACTCAGTGGGGAGTCTGCTTGAGGATTCTTTCTCTCCCTCTCCTTCTGCTCCTCCCCCCACTCCCCTGCACGTCTCTCTCTCTCTCTCAAATAAATGAATAAATCTTTAAAAAAAATACGAGTGTTCACGTCAGCAGCACACAATCTAAAATGGGAATGACACAGAGGTTAGTATGGAAGATAACATACAAATTTATGAAGCATTCCATATTTTAAAAAATGACTGGGGGGGGGCACCTGGTTGGCACAGTCGGTATAGCATGTGCCTCCTGATTTGGGGATCATGGGTTCAAGTCCCCCCTTATGCCTACAGCTTACTTAAAAAAAAAAAAGACGACTACAGAATCTCATCCACATAGTAATGAAAGTATAAAACCTGACATAAACTCAACAGCGAGAGGAGGATAAAGAAGAGAAGAAGACCAGACTTTACAGAAAGACAAAAAGGAGAACTCAGAAAAATGGAGAGAGCCACATTTCTGAATGGAAAGAGTATAAAAATGTCAGTATTACTGGGGGGAGATGCAGGGAGAGGTCCCCCCTCTGAGAATCACAGAAAAGGAGGACTCAGAATGGAGGGGGCAAAGCCCAAGCCAGCTCGCCACCTTTGCATCTCTGTGCAAAGTCAGAGAAAAACCTTTGCCCCACACCCAAGTCCTGACTGACCACACACTCCCAGGACGTACAGTGCCACGGAACCACCACAGGGTATCATCAAGCTAAGATAAGAATCCAGGACTTCATTGACGTGAATACCAAGTTCAAAACCTCCTCCACCGCGGGGTTACCCCAGGCACTGCCAGAAGTGAAAACACATTCCTGGCTCCTCGATGATGGGGGGATAAAGCGAATGTGGTGCTTAAGTCCAGTAGAATGTGACTCAGCCTTTAAAAGGCAGGACATTTTACATAGGGTACAACATGGATGAACCCTGAAGACACACTAAGTGAAGTGAGCCGGTCACAGAAGGACACATGCCGTATGAATCTACTTACGTGGGTTATGGAAGAGAGCCAAAGTCTTCTCTACATGGAAGCAGAGTAGAATGGTGGCAGGGGGTGGGATGGGCAGAGGGGGGCTGGGAGTTGCTGTTCAGTGGGTGCAGGGTTCCAGAGATCTGCCCTACAACATTGTGCATGCTTAACGATTTGGGAAGGTGGTCCATCTCATGTGAAGTGTTCTTACCAAATAAAAAAATGAATTAAATGTAGAAAAAGATAAATGAAAATGCTGAATCTAAAATGTTAACTTTTTTTATCCACAAAATGTATTCACCAATAAATGATCCATGTAATATTACAAAAAAAAAAAAAAGCAAAAGAAAGAAAGAAATAGGAAAAAAGAATGAAACCGAAAACCTCATTCCTGGCAGTCTGTGATTTTCTGCAGGCTCTCATCCCCAAGTAGATGCGGTGCCCCTCCTTTGTCCTCAGGGCCCTCAAGAACTCAGCTGAAATCAGCACACCCCCTACCCTGAGCCTCCTTTCTGAATGTCCCATCACTTCTGAGGCTGAATGACTCCTACAGCTTCCAGTCGGTCTGTTCCTTTTCTCACATTTCCGGAAAACGTGGGCCAGGAGCTGGTGTGGGTGTCCTCGCTACCCCCAACTGTCACTTTGCAACGGTCTCTATTCTGCCCTGTGAAAGGCACCACCTCCACGTCTGAGGTTCATGCTGTGACACCCAGCATCCTCTTTTCTCTCCTTGTCATCCACTGACTACCCCCATCCCAATCTGTCAAGTCCTCTACATCCAGGCTCACGAAGCCCCCCGCCCCCCCGCTGCTCCATGCCAGGGACCGACCCACCCACCTTCCGGCCTCTCAGGCCCGAGACCTCCAACATCCTTCTACCTCTACTCTCATGCCAGCAAGCCCACCTGTCTTGCTGTCTTGCCACAGTCTCTCAGGCCCTGTTTCCTCATTGGCAAGTCGTGGTCCCAATATTTTCGAAGCATGAACTTGCACAGTCTGCATAATATCTCTATCTATAAAGCGGCAAGTATAGTGATGATCCTGGGTCCTAGCGTTATTGTAAAGACCAAAGGAGATAATACGTATCAAGTACTTAGGACAGTGGTTAGCACACAGTGTGCAAAGAATGTGAGCTATTGGTAGGGATTCCATTAACAGACAAACATTATTTTCAAACATATTTTAACGAACACGTTAATTCTTCCATTAACAGGGGAAGAAAATAAGGCAGATGCTTACCCGACTGAGCCACCCAGTTATCCCTGAATTTCCTTCCTTTTTTAATGCCGAAGACTATTACATTGTATGCATACACCATATTTTGTTTTTTCATTCATCCATCAATGGACCTCTGTGTCATTTTCACCTCGTGGATACTATGAAAAGCATTACAATGAACATGGGTATGCAGACAGCTGCCCCACCCCCCGGCAAATGACGACGTCACAGAGGAAAGAATCTGGACTGGATGTGAGTTTGGGAACACGGCCAAACCCACATGAGCCCGTTTCTTCGCATGTAACTTGGCAATAAGACGGTCCACCTTCTGAGTTAGTGGCGTTAGTGCCTTCCCACATCAAAGAGAACAAGCGTCTTAGGCTGGAGCCGCAGGTATGCTGTGTCTGATGCAGGTAACCGGGAACGGATAGGCACGTGGGCGGGCGAGGACACGGATGCCTTTTTGGATGCGAGCCTGCTTTGATGCTGGAATGTCCTCTGAGATGTATGAGAGTCCATGAGCAACAACAGAGCTTGACCAAGGTGCAGCTGGCATGGAACGTTCCCTTTCCTTAACTTTGAGAAAACACTGGTATCAGTTTAAAATAACACCATTCTTTTCCTTCCCACGTGTGCAATGTATAGAATGGTCTGAACGAACACTCCCATGTAGAGCCAGTTTTTGTAACGTTCATCGGCGTGGCTCCAGGAACCTCCCTCCAGCCAAGCGCTGTCTCCAGAAGGGACTGGTGTTCGAGGTCATCCCTTGGGCACCCATCAGATCTCATGTCACTAGCCCCACAGATACTATGAACAGCAATCTGACCCTCCACCTACCTCAAAGCCACCGGGAGAATCAGCAGTCCCTTTTCGGGGGCGAAAACCCAAAGGATCAAGAGCAGGGACTCAGAGGGCTGTCTGCATACCCAAGTTCGTAGTAATGCTCTTCACAGTATCCACAAGGTGAAAATGACACAGATGTCCATTGATGGATGATTGGATACACAAAATATGGTGTATGCATACAACGTAATAGTCTTCAGCATTAAAAAAAGGAAGGAAATTCAGGGATGCCTGGGTGGCTCAGTCAGCTAAGCGTCTGCCTTCATTCGGCTCAGGTCATGATCCTGGGATGGAGTCCTGCATCGGGCTTCCTGCTCAGCACCAAGTCTGTTTCTCCCTCTGCCTCTGCCGCTCCTCCCCACTCAAGCTTTCTCTCTCCAATAAATCAGTTAAAACAATGACAAAAAAGAACCCATCAGGGCCTTTTAGAGCTGTTGATTCGACCCTTCAAAATGCACCTAGAAGCTAATTGCTGCTCTCAGTTCCACGGCCCAGCCCAGGCCACCTCCTTGCCAGCTCTGGTCCTGCCTCCCACTCCATCTGTCCACGCTCAGCAAGCAGCCATGGACTCCCTTCGGAATGAGGTCAGATCATGTCACTCTTCTCCTCCTTGGCCTTTCTGCTCCAGCCTCCCACTGCTGTCCTCGCTCATGGGGCTCCAGCCACAGCAGCCTCTTGCTGTTCTTGGATGGGTCACCCCTTTCTACCCAGCTGACGTCATCACCTCCTCCACGTCCTGTCTATGTGACTCCATGGACACAGGCGTCTCTGTCCTTTTCCCTAGAACAGTGCTGGGCACATAGAAAGCACCCAGAAATATCTGCTGAATTAATGAATGACCAAAAGGAGGGCTGTTTCCTCAAGTCCGGTAGTTACCCGGGTGCTCAGAAACCCAGGCTCAGAGCGGAAGGGCACAGCGGACTTTTGACAAGGCTGCCACCTAGTGGCTGGATTCCTTCGTAGTTTTGTGGGCGCTCACATTTCCTGGGACCCTGGGATGAGCTGTCCACTGGGCAAGCAGGGAGGGCAGCCGCCCACAGACAAGCAACCACTCCCTTCTCTAAATCTATTCCTATAGGGTAAGATGAGATATACACAAAGAGCACCAGAGGGAGAAAAGGAAGAGTGTCTCTGGGCTGTAACGCAGACAGGTTGACAATATTGATCTAGAAAACCAGCAGGAGAGGATGCTGGATGTGGAAGCGTTGGGTGGGCATGGGAGTTACAAAGTCAAACTCGTCTGGCCTTTCTTTAGTTCTTTTTCTTTATGACTCAAGGTATAGAGAACTGATGGAAGTCCAGTAAAGTCTGGCATCCAATGCGGCTGCCATTTCTGATACACCAAATCATTCCCATCTTTGTCTCCATGGTACTGAGATGGAAAAACCCACACCTATTACCGTACCAGCACTTTCGTTTCCCTGTTTCTCATGTGTGTAAAAACAAAAAAATGTGATCCCATATTCGAATGACCACTTGCACTCCTAGGCCCTGCAGGGGTGGGAGACCCTCCAGCCCAGAATCACTGGCTGACAGGCACCATTCCCATGCAGCCCCATGGCTGGCTCACAGGCAAATGCATGGGTCTGGATTTGCCATGAATGAAGCAATCTGGGGACACGGGACAAATGCCAAGAGCAGCAGATGTCCAAAAGCTGATTAAAAAATTGCTGAGGACTGCCTACATTCAAAAGTAAGTTTCCAGTGACAAAATGTAATTTTCAAATTCAACTGTATTAATTCAAAGGACATAATTTCATTGGAGTAAAGTAGGGAGTGTACTGCATTCGAATGGGGACTATAGGAATAACAACTGCACCTTAGCAGCCCAATAGGCCATGTAAACTGTAAGTTTAGAGAGCCTGATGTGGGGCTCGATCCCAGGACTCTGAGATCATGACCTGAGCTGAAGGCAGCAGCTCAACCCACTGAGCTACCCAGGCCCCTCATATCCTGTTTTTAATTTTTAAAGCATTGTATGTATATGTTTAAAAAATTTCAAACAGTATAGAAAGATCTAGTATGAAGTCTCTTTCCCCCACCCAATTCTGGCAACTCCTCAAAGATAACCACTTTTAATCCCTCCACAAAGAAAGTTATGATTTCAAATATTAAGTTAATGTATGCTTTTAAAAAAATCAAAGCATACAAATCATCATACCATAAGCACCATGTTCTTTCCCCCACTTTATAACGTACTTTGATCTTTCCCTATTTGTACATACAAACCTACTGTGTCAATTTTCATGGCTGCATACTATTCCATTGCATGAAAATCACTTATGTAATCAGTTCTGTACTGATACACACCTGTTCCCAGTATTTTACTATTATAATAATGCTTCAACTGTCCATATTTACTGCCATCTTTTTTCAAGTAAATCAGTAATATTAAATGCCAAGGAGATACTTGGTGGAAGGTTATACACATTTCAAATGTAGACAGATATTATCAAACCACCTTTGTATATCAACTATAGGTAGGGTCCTGCTCCCTGTACCCTTGATAACACCAGAAATGCCTTTCATATTTCCTCATCAGTGAGAGGAAAGAGCACATCAATTCTTGTTTTGTTACATTTCTTTACCTCTATGTGAGACTTAGCATCTTTCTAGAGCCTACCTTTATTTTTTAATGTGAACTAGCCATTTTTCTATTGCATTGTTTTCTTTTTCTTATTGATTTATATAGGCTCTGTGTAAATATGCCTTCTGTTACATGGATTGCAAATTAACTCCCGCTTTTTACAAAACAGTTTTTTATATTTATTGTGATTTTTTTTTCATCTTTTCTTACATGGCTGATGTGTTTGTTTCTACTTGGAGAGGCCCTTCCAAGGCTAAGACTACAAACTGACTCTGAGGTTTTCTCTTTGCATGTTCATGGTTGAACTTTTTAAGATCAAAATCTTTAATCCACCTGGAATTTATTTTGATGGAGAGGGATAAGATCACGATCCAGCTTTATTTTTTTATTTTTTCCTAAAGACCCAATCAGTCATTATTTTCCAATGCATTATCTAGCTGGATATAAAATGCCATTTTGTCCAATCCTGTCCCATCTCTATACTACCCTAGGTGTAATCTGGACTTTCTCCATTGTTCTGCTGAAGTGCATATCTATTCTCCAGTTCCAAGATGCTTAAATAGTCCCTCGACTAAGAAATTTTAGAAATTTTCTGGTTATTCTAGAATATTTTGTCTTCTATATCAGGGCTTATCAACAGAGTCACTATTAACATTTTGGGCTGGATAACTCTTTATTGTGGAGGGCTGTCCCATGCATTGTAGGATGTTGATCAGCAATCCCTGACCTGTACCCACTAGATGTCAGCAGCACCCCCCTAATTTAGACAACAATGTCTGCAGACATTGCCAGTTGCTCCTTGGGTTAGGGTGGAGGACAGAAGGCCCCCAGTTGAGAACCACTGTTTTAGATAAACTCAGAATCATTTTACCAGTGTTTGCACTCCAGTCAATTCCCACTGATATCTTAATTGGGATGAAACTGAATTCATAGAATAATTAAGATAATGTTATTATATTTAAGATACTATACTTAAGATACTATACTTATTCAATTAATATTGATGAAATTCAATCTTTATTATATTTGACCTTCCTATTCAAGCACCATGTATATCCTTCTACTTATTTACATCTTTTATGTCCTTCCAAAGAGTTTTAAGATTTTTAAAAATATATATAGGCTTTTATAAGTTTATTCCTAAGTACTTCACCTTTTATATTCCTTTATAAATGGGATCGGTTTCTTGTGTTACTTATCTCCTCTAACCAGTCACTGATAAGAAAGCTATTCATAGGGGTGCCTGGGTGGCTCAGTGGGTTAAAGCCTCTGCCTTTAGCTCAGGTAATGATCCCAGGGTCCTGGGATCGAGCCCCGCGGATCCCAAGGTCCTGGGATCGAGCCCCGCATCAGGCTCTCTGCTCAGCGGTGTGCCTGCTTCCCCCTCTCTCTCTGCCTGCCTCTCTGCCTACTTGTGATCTCTGTCTGTCAAATAAATAAATAAAATCTTAAAGAAAAAAAAGCAAGCTATTTATATTCAATATCCGACAACTAACCACAAGTTGAACTCCTACTGTATCCAATAGATTTGAAGGACATTCTGGTTTTTTCTAATGATACAATTTTCAGGAAATTCTAAGCATTTCTCTAAGCATACAATGTTATCCTCTGGAGAAAATCATCACTTTTGTTCCCTCATTTCCAGTACTTCTGTAGCTAGAGCTCCCCTGGCTCACTGCCTTGATTTAATACTTGCAGGAAAATCTGGATGATGGTGGTAATGAGGCAATCTTGAATCATTCTTGACTTTAATGGGAATACTTCCAGGATTTCACCCTTGAGGACAGTTCTGGCTGTGGCTTGAGATACATGTGTTTTAATCCCACTAGAGAAGTATCCCTACATTTATAGTATACTAAAAGTTTGTTTTTAAATCAGAAAGATTGCTAATTTTGCCAAACATGTCTTCCATCTCTGGAGATGACCAATGGCTCTCCTTTGGTCTAGTAATGTTGTAAAATAGATTATATTCCTAAATGCCCAAATATAACACACTCTTGGAGACCATAAATCCACTTGGTTGCAATCTACACTATTATTCTTTTAATTTCTTATAGAATTCTACTTGTTAATATTTCGATCCCACATTTTTTTTAATAATATAGGAATGTTCTTTTTTTTTTTTTTAAGATTTTATTTATTTATTTGACAGAGAGAAATCACAAGTAGATGGAGAGGCAGGCAGAGAGAGAGAGAGAGAGAGAGAGGGAAGCAGGCTCCCTGCTGAGCAGAGAGCCCGATGCGGGACTCGATCCCAGGACCCTAAGATCATGACCCAAGCCGAAGGCAGCAGCTTAACCCACTGAGCCACCCAGGCGCCCCTCGATCCCACATTTTTACATCAATATTTGAGAGTGAGAGGATTCTGTCATTTTTTTTTAGTGGTGCCCTGTTAACTTTTGGAATTAACGTTTAGGCTGGCGTGATAAAAACAAGCTGTACTTTCATTTGTTGTATATTTAAAACCAAATGTCTGTATTCAGTACGAAACCAGTCCTTAAAATAGTACAACCATTGTATAGAAATATGAGGCCTTTACATAAAAAAAAAAGTCACATATACTTTTCATAGATTCAACTTTTTGGAAAACTGAGTAAATTAAAATACACCTTTGAAAGCTAATCTGCCTTGTGGCATTTTATGCAGAATTCAAAAATTTTAAGTATACTACTATTCACTTCCATTATAAATTAATAATGATGTATTTCAGCTATTTTCCCAATTTAGACAATTTTGCACGGAGATGTGCACTGTAACAGTCAGACCATGGAAATCTTAGCTCTCTTATGTACCTGCGCCCAAAGAAAATTAAATACATTCCTGATGCTTCCCATGCTCTGAACTCAGACACAATGGCTAAAAACCCTTCTTTCTGATTCTCAGAAAACCAGTGAAACGGAAAGTTCGCGGTTCCGGTGGCCACCACAGCCTAAGTGATTCACAGGGTTTTTCCAGGTTTCCAGAGGATCCAGGAAGGATGTCGAACGCCCACGTCTGAGAGAGTTCTACAGGGTTCATTCCCTCCAACGCACCTGTCACCACGACAACCCCAGAACGGGCACCCCTCTCTCACACACACGTGGCCAGTAATACACGTCTGATGAGGGGAGGGATGTAGGAATCATGAAAGGGTTTTCATATCACCAAGATGAATGGCCTGCTTAGGTCCCTCCCACCGGGGGTCCCTCCCGCCTGGCTCCTTCCCACCTGGGGTCTTCCGACCTGGGTCCTCCCTACCTGGGTTGCTCCGCAGGCGGCTCTCTGCAAGCTCGGAGATGGCTCCAGCTGTTGAAGTCTTTTTCAGTCGAACCACCCCGGAAGCGGTGGTACTTCCCGGTTTGTTGAGCATGTCCTCGCTACTGGCCCTCTTGAGCTAAGAGACAGAAGGACAGAGGAGGAGAATGTATACTGTCAGTAAGGAGTGCTATAAGCCAAGAAAGCACCGAGCAGTACCACCTGCCCAGTGGTTGAGACGCAGTAAAGACACTTGTCAGAGCACGACCGTGTGCGGCAGAAAAATGCAAAGCTAGATAAACCTGCGTCTATCATTTACAGTATGATCTTCCACTATGTTTCAAAGAACATTACATATGAATATTATGCATATGAATATTACGCATCATGTCACATTTCAAATAATGAGTTGTGTTTTTTTTTAAAGCTGCTTTTCTGTTTTGGGTGTTTTTTTGTGTTTTTTTTTTTTTTTTTTAAAGATGGGAGCCTATGAAGAAAGAACTGTGAGATGCACAAAAAGTGAGGTGAGGGTAATGCACAAAAAATTAAAGGGCAAGAAAAAACAGCTTAAAAATATACTTCTCAATTCTAGACATGTATATATGTGTCTATATGTATACATACATAGATAGATAAACACACACATATGTATATGGAGGAAAAGGATGATACCATATGCTCCACACCACGCACTCTGTATAAGATCTCACACAGACAACATGTTCAGAGGGACGAGAGGAACCTTCTGGAGGCCAGAAGAACACTGCTAATCGAGGACAGAGAGAAAGGAGAATCTCTGCTCCTTTTCTGCTTTCCTTCCTGTTCTGGAAGCAGCGTAACAAATGCTTGTTGAAAGGAATTAAAGTCTAAGAGTTGGGAGCCCCTCAACGAGCTCACAGTTCTGGCCCAGGTAAATGACATTCACGGTTGATGAGAAACACTGCAAATACATTTTTGCAATCATGGTAAGTCTTCTGGGAAGAGTATTTCTGAAGAGGACTAGTACTAAAAGGCTGGAGCCAGGCAGATGCCTGGAACCATTCTCAATTGATCTGACATCTGAAGAAAGAGGCATGAAAACGCCCTCAAGTCCATGGAGACTGCCCACCATACGGGCTGACAGCCCAAAGTCCTGCCCCGTACTGCGGCACTAACTTCAGGGTCATTTACTGACGATTAGGTGTTTATATATTTGCACACAAACACAAATTTCCATTTTTGCATTGTTTAGATTTTGGGGTATTACTCCACACACCCCAGAATGGCTTGAAAGAGAAACAAAACAAAACAAAACAAAATGAAACCAAGTGTTGGTGAGGTTGGGAAGCACCTGGAACTCTCTTCTGGCGGAAGTATGAACTGGTAAGATGCTTTGTAAAACTGTCAGGATCTACTAAATGGAATATCTGCACCCTGTGATTCAGCCAGCCCACTCCTAAGTCTGTATTCAAGAGAAATGAGTATGTAGGTTCATCAAAGGGACATTCACAGCAGCTTGATTTACAACAGCCCCAACAGAACAACCCAAATGACACTCAACAGAAGGGGCAAATTAAATAATGATTTAGCATACAATGGAAAGTACACAGTAAAAGAAGAAGGAGGAGGAGGAGGAGAAATACTGATACACTAATAAATGCATGGATCCCACAGACATGCTAAGTCAAAGAAACTAGACACAAAAGAGTATAACCATATTTGGGTAAAACCAAATGACGGTGACAGAAGTCAAAATACTGGTTACCTCTGGAGGAGTTACTGACTAGAGCGAACCCTCCAGGGGTGCAGAATGTTCTTTTTCTGTCTTTTCTTTCTTTCTTTTTTTTTAGATTTATTTATTTATTTGGGGGGGGCAAGATCAGAAGAAGGGGCAGAGGGAGAGGGAGAGAGAGAGGATCTCAAGCAGAGTCCCCAATGAGCCCAGAGCCTGATGTGGGGCTTGACCTCATGACCTTGAGATCCTGACCTGAGCTGAAATCAAGTCTCAGTCTCAACCAACTGAGACTCCCAGGCGCCCCTGGAATATTCTATACTTGCCTTGGTGGTGGTTATACAGATATAAACACATGTAAAAAAAAATTCAGTGAGCTGTACAGTTAAGACCAAGATTAACTGGCTCCACATACTTTGTTGTAAGTATGTTTGGCCTCAACAAAAAAGAAAAGGAAAAGGAGGGGTGGGTTGTAATTTGGGTGAAGCCCTGGTTCCCTTGCAAATACTAGTCTACTTTTTTCCTTTTCCCTTCATTGTTCTTTTAGAATTTTTTTTTATTGTGGTAAACTATATCTAACATAAAATTTGCCATTTTATTTTATTTTTTTAAAAGAAGATTTTATTTATTTGACAGACACAGCGAGAGAGAGGGAACACAAGATGGGCGACTGGGAGAGGGAGACGCAGTCTCCTGCTGAGCAAGGAGCCCCATACTGGACTCTGGGATCATGACCTGAACCGAAGGCAGATGCTTAGCAACTGAGCCACCCAGGGGCCCAAAATTTGCCATTTTAAGTGTATAGTTCAGTGGCATTAAATACATTCCCATGGGGGCGCCTGGGTGGCTCAGTGGGTTAAAGCCTCTGCTTTCAGCTCAGGTCATGATCCCAGGGTCCTGGAATAGAGCCCCACAGGGGCTCTCCACTCAGCAGGGAGCCTGCTTCCCACCCCTCGCCTGCCTCTCTGCCTACTTGTGATCGCTGTAAAATAAATAAATAAATAAAATCTTAAAAAAAAAACAAAAAACATTCACATGGTTGTGCAACCATCACCACTATCCACCTCCATCATCCTGCTGTGAGACTTTACTCATGAAATAGCAACTCCCCATAGCATACTTTCTAAAAGAAGGAAGATGGCAAAAGTCTTCATAGTAGCTTAGAAATATTGGTCAATGTCTTTAGACATTTAAAAACAAAGAGCGAATATTAAATGGATGATTTGCATGCACTTCCAGTCACTAGAAGTGAGCAGAACCATATTTTCTGGCGCATAGCACAGAGCCCTAGTTTAACAAGAGGACTAAACAGCACTTGGGTTGTGGCGGAAGTCACTGGATTGCCCTGCCTCCAGGTGCCCCATCACGGTTTCTCTATGTCCTGTCTCAGAGTAACAAGGGTTCCTGCTCCCAATTTCTCCAGCCTCTCAAATTATCTGTCAGGTCACCAGTGAAATATGTGTTTATTACTAAAGGACAATAGTTCATGATGTCAGCAACTTTTTTTCAATAGAAAAAAACAAACAAAAAAACTCCAAAACAAAACAAAAACAAAAACAAAACAAAACAAAACTTTACTCGCTCTGCCTAGAAGCATGCCCAGATGCCTCCCTGGGTCCCCAGAGAAAATCAGTTCTGATTACTTTATTTTTTTTTTTAAAGTAAAGATTTTTATTTATTTATTTGATAGAGAGATACAGAGAGAGCACAAGTAGGGCAAGCAGCAGGGAGAGGGAGAAGCAGATTCCCCACTGAGCAGGGAGCCCAATGTGAGGTTCAATCCTGGGACCCTGGGATCACAACCGGAGCCGAAGGCAGCTGCCCACCCGACTGAGCCACCCAGGCATCCTCAGTTCTGATTTTAGATCTTGAAAATTCCCTGTACACTACCTCAAATGAAAAAGAGAAATCGTTGCAGTTAAGGGAAATTTTTAAGGCAGCAATGCAAATGATAAGCACTTGATTCCGCTGACCTCTCTCTGATTCTGGGACAGGACTAAAATCTGTTAAGTCTGATGCAGAGTTTGGAATAATTAAACTCCACAGCCAAAGGCCGGGAAAGCAAACGCTCTGTCTGCAAACCTGAATGAGGGGAATCCAAAAATAAGAGTACAACTCCCCGGGAACCCCGTCGCTCCCACCCGCTCCCACTTCCCCTACTCAGCCCTCCCCACCCTCCCTCCCTCCCCTCCCTCCCCTCCCTCCCCTAACTGAAAGTGCCTTCGGTGGTCCCACCCACAGCCTCCACCCACCTACAGGCTCCGCCCCCTGGGGGTGGAGCCCACGGGGGCGACCTTGCTCCTCCCACCCCGCCTTTCCCTAAAAGCACAGTCTTTGGTGAGAAGACAGGCAGAAGCCACAAGAGGACTGGAGTCAGCAAGCAGTGGAGACGAGTCCCTTCGTGGTCCCACTCTGTCATATAGAGATGTGACCTGCCCCTTCCAGGGAGAAGGACACCCCAGATGTACTACCGGCCAGCAGCAGGCTATCTCCTTCCCATGCAGCATGGGAGTTTGGGAAGCTGCAATGCATTTAGAGGGGGGCAACTTCCACAAGGAATCCCATCTGAGAAAGATTTACTGCTCAGAGGCTCCCTCAGAAGCCTTTTCCTCTGCAGCAAGCCTCTTCCTCTGTCACGCTGTTTTGACCGCGACATCAACGTCAGGCACACAGAGCTATGGAGGCTCAGTAATTCTTGTTCTGTCTCTATTCAGGCCTGTGCTTTGGGCTTCGTTGGCTGGTCACTGAACGCGTTGAGATTTCTGGTTTGTTACAGAAGATCACTGGGCAGGTTTGCATTTCGGGTGTTACTTTGATATGTTTAATAAGCATTTTCAAGAATGCGGTTCACTGATATTTAAGCTGCCGAGCACCTGCACAGGAAAGCTTACAAAGGGGAAAAAGTTTAAATAGCTCACAGATTAATGTAGCTAAGAAATTCCTCTCGATTCCACAAAGATGGGGCAGGAGCGGAATCTGAAGCTTTCTAAAATCATACCTATCCTAATCCCATCTTCAAAGGCAGAAACCGTGTTCTGGTCAGAGCACCAGCTCTCAACCTCGGGGGAACGAGGATCCTCAGAGGGCTTGTTAAAATGCAGACAGCTGCGTACACCCCAGCCTCCAATCTGCCTCCCCTCCCCCGCCATCCCCAAGCTTCAGATTTCCAAGGTCTGGAGTGAGGCCCGAGAATCTGCATTTCTAACAAGTTCCTGGTTGGTGCTGCTGCTGCTGCTGCTGCTGACCTGGGGACCACACTCTGAGAACCAATGGTTTAGCACAACACTGTTGGTGGAAATATAACACCAGCCATGCATGGCTAGGGGCCCTATTAACAAAGTGAGATGAAAGGTAAAATTAATGTTAAGAATATATTTTCTTAGGGCCGCCTGGGTGGCTCAGTCGTTAAGTGTCTGCCTTCAGCTCTGGTCATGATCCCAGGGTCTTGGGATCAACCCCACATTGGGCTCCCTGCTCACTGGGGAACCTGCTTCTCCCTCTCCCACTCCCCATGCTTGTGTTTCCTCTCTCACTGTGTATCTCTGTCAAATAAATAAAATCTTAAAAAAAAAAAGAACATATTTTTTTAACACATTCAAAATATTATCAGTTAGTGTAAAATATATTAATAAGGCATTTTATATATTTTTTGGCACTGACTCGTCACACTCAGGTGTGTATTTCACACTTAACGCACACTTAATTCTGACATTTCAGGGGTTCAACTGCCACATGTGGCCGGCGGCTAGTGTTTGAGGCAGCACAGGTGGGGAGCACTCCTGGAGAATGATTACGTAAGCCTGGCTGGGTCTCCAAGCCTCACGCAGAACATGCTTAAACCACAAGTCCCTGCCTTCCAAGGGTGGGGAGCCGCAGCCACCCTACCCACAGGGTCAGGGGCAGTATATGACTCATGCGTAGCCAAGCAGAGACTTTTCCGAGTTTTTGCTTGTTGTTTGATTTTTTTTTAATAACAATGTTTTTTTTTTATTTTTTTAAAGATTTTATTTTATTTATTTGACAGACAGAGACTACAAGTAGGCAGAGAGGCAGGCAGAGAGAGAGAGAGGGAGAAGCAGGCTCCCCGCTGAGCAGAAAGCCCAATGCGGGGCTTGATCTTAGGACCCTGAGATCATGACCTGAGCCGAAGGCAGAGGCTTTAACCCAATGAGCCACCCAGGCGCTCCCCACTGAGCCACCCAAGTGCCCCTGATTTTTTTTTTAAAGATTTTATTTATTTATTTGACAGACAGAGATCACAAGTAGGCAGAGAGGCAAGCAGAGAGAGATGGAAGGGAAGAAGGCTCCCTGCTGAGCAGAGAGCCCAATTCTGGGCTCGATCCCAGGACTCCGGGATCATGACCTGAGCCGAACGCAGAGGCTTTAACCCACTGAGCCACACAGGTGCCCTTGATTTTTTTTTTTTTTTTTAAGACAGATCAGAAGTAAGCAAAGGAACTAATTGGAAGTAAGCAAAGCAGTCAGGTCTTCCAAGGGATGAGCATGCTGGCAGCCATGCTTTGTAACACAAGGTGAAGGAGACCAGAGGTTAGCAGGAGACAGGAGCAGTGGGGCAGAGGTGAGCAGAGATGAGTGACAGAGAAAGAGTTCTGGTGTGTTCCAGTCCCTGGTCCTGGCCTCTCTGAGCTGCAGACTTGTCCCTTTGTTCTACCCTCAGTGACATGGGAACCTCAGATAAGCTCAACCTATTTCTTTTCTGTTGAAGGTCCTTAAGCCATTGCTTTGCTATTTGCAATGAAGGGGGTCCTGACTCATAGACGTGGACCTTACTAATCGCCAGAATGAAGTGGCCAGTCTGCATCTGAGCACCCCAGGGCTTTCTGTTCCCGTGCTGGGCTTGAGCAGCCCATGGAAGACCCACAGCGACATCCTCCGGGCCATCTGGGCTCCTCGCCCCTCACTCCTCGTTTTCCTATTTGTGACCAGTTCAAATATATCCATGCCATATGTATCCACTTACTATAAAGCAAATATGGTAAAGATGGCAACTGTAGCATCCAGGTGGCTGGTGGTGTATGGGTGTCACAGTAATTCAACATCTCTGGGTGCTTGCCATTTCCATAGTAAACTACGGGGGGAAGCAAATCCTTTACACGCGGCGAGAGGCGGGAAGAGGAAACTGGTCAAAACGCAGAAACATGCCGAGGGCCAGAGAGGTACAGACTCGGTACGGTTCCTTCTGCTACCCCTTCCCTTGAATGCTTTCTCTTTTATAGTGTAAGACCCGGAGACCCCAAGCATCAAGATGGCAACATGGATATTTGCTTTTCTCCTGACATTTCCCCCATGGGACAAGTTTCCAAAAACATTTACCTGTCAGGGGCAGAAGCAGCCAACATTTCATTGTCCTTAAGAAACCCGCCTGAGCTTCAAACCTTTTTTATTAAACACTGCTTTCAAAAACATTTTGACAGATTCCAGAAGCTCTAATGGTCTGAAACATACATATTAATTTAAAATCTCTATTAAAAATGTCTCCTTGGGGCACCCAGGTGTCTCAGTTGGTTAAGCATCTGCCTTTGGCTCATGTCATGATCGTGAGGTCCTGGTAGAGAGCCCCATGTCAGGCTCTCTGCTCTGTGGGGAGCCTGCTTCTCCCTCTCTGCAGCTCCCCCTCCTCATGCTGTGAAATAAATAAAATTAAAAAAAAAAAGTTTCTCAAATGTGCTACAGGTGAAAGAAAATAAAAATAAAAACCATGGAAATAATGGGCAAGTCCAGCATAATGGAACGACAAACAAAATTGTAGGTAGGGCAGTTTGTGCACATTTAATCCTCGAGGTAAATAAGGTATTACCTTCATTTCAGAGCTCAGGACAGTACGTAGCTTGCCTGAGTCACAGAGCCAGAAAGTGGAGAGCGAGGAGGGTGCATGGGGGCCCACGGGGCACTTTCCATTGAGTGACCAGGGATGACATCCGACAAGGTGACATTTGAGTATAGACTTAAGAAATGGCAGAGGAGCAGGGGTGGGGGGAGGAGGAATGCTCCAGGCAGAGGAGGCGCAAACAGGCTGCTGCAGGGTTGCGTCTAGCTCATGGAGGGGCAATGCCACTGGGCACCAGGAGAGCATGTGTCTGGAGCCCAGGGGGAGCAGGGCAGGGGGGACGGCAAGGACATCTGAGAGGCGATGGGATCTCCAGGACGTCACCGGCTTTATCAAGGACTTTGCTTTTCACCCTGAGTGAAATGGGGAGCCCTGAGGGGCTTCTCAGTGGAGATGTGATGGCACATACGTGCTGAGAGGACCGCTCTGGCTTCTGCGGAGAACGGAAGGTGGGGTGCAAAGACAAAAAAGGATGGGGATGCTTCAGGAAGGCCGTGCAAGGAAGGTGTCGGCAAGAGCCTGGGGGTCCCAAGGGAGGCAGGCGGTGGCCGTTGGCTGAAGCTGACATCGATTTGGAAGTGATGGCGTTTTGCTGATGGCCTGTGGCATGTGAGAAAAGCAGGGCCCAAGGCGGTGGCGCTGGCCTGAGCTGCTGAGAAGATGAAATGACTCAAAGGGGAAGATTCAGGGGGGCGTGAGACAGAAGGGAAGGATGTCTGTTTTGGACTTTTACATTCTAGCTGCCTTTGATTGATCTTTATTTTTATTTTTTATTTTTATTTTATTTTTTTTTTTAAGATTTTATTTATTTATTTGACAGAGAGAAATCACAAGTAGATGGAGAGGCAGGCAGAGAGAGAGAGAGGGAAGCAGGCTCCCTGCTGAGCAGAGAGCCCGATGCAGGACTCGATCCCAGGACCCTGAGATCATGACCTGAGCCGAAGGCAGCGGCTTAACCCACTGAGCCACCCAGGCGCCCCTATTTTTATTTTTTAAAGATTATTTTAGAAAGAGAGAGATAGCACACACATGAGTGAGGGAGGAACAGAGGGAGAGAGAATCTCAAGCAGACTCTGTGCTGAGCACAGAGCCCAACAGGGGGCTTGATCTCACGACCCCAAGAACACGATCTGAGCCGAAACCAAGAGTCGGACACTTAACCGACTGAGCCCCTCAGGCGCCCCTCTGGGTACCTTTTAGACATCTAAGTGGGGATGTCACAAAGGCAGCTGGAGGGCTCCTGGGTAGAGATGCAAATTCGTATGTCATCCCCATGTACAGTCGACCCTTGAACAACAGCACAGGGGTGCCAAGACCCATGCAGTCAAAAGCCCAGGTATGACTACGGACTCCCCCGAAACTTTATTCATAGCCTACTACTGACCAGAAGCCTTACAGGTAACATAAACAGTCGATTAACACCTCATTTGTATGTGACATGTATTACATACTGTGTTCCTATAGGAAAGTGAACTAGAGAGAAGAAAATGATAGGAAAATCAGGAGAGAAAATACCCTTACAGGACTGTTCTATAAAGATCGGCACCTAAGTGAACTTGCAGCTCAAACCCATGTTGAAGTGTCCTTCCATGTATTAAAATTCACAGCAACAGCCGCTAACACTAGAACAACTGTTCTAGACGCAGCCAGTGCTGACCTTCACTCAGGGAGCATGTTGGAATTTGGTGGGGGGGCATGTTTAGTTACCCCCCCGATCGGAGGTGCTGCTTGTATTTAATGGGTGGGAGGATGGGGAACCCAGACGCCCTACAACACATGTGGCAAGGTTACACAAATGTGGTCCCATATCCCACAGAGTTCTCACACATTCTGCAGACATTCACAGAGGGGGAGCACCTTTTCATCATTATCTGAGCCTCGAGCATCCCTTGGTTTTATGGAGAAAAACAACATACTTCGTACACAGCTGCCCCATCCTCGGTGCTCTAAGCAGCACCATAGGTCTGTCAGTGGTCACGCTCAAGCACATGCAAATGCAAACACAGATTACTTAATTAAACACGAATTGCCTCTTCTTTTTCTCTTATAGTTAAGGTGTTATATTGATTTTTCAAGAGTACGCTTGTCGGCAGGTGATACAATTTCTGAATCACATCTCAAGACTGTAAGGGTGGCTTTGGGGCTGACACAGTAGCTAGATAAGAGATGAGACCCCTCCCCCCAAATCTGTACCCTGGGCCCACCTGACATTAGAAACCTGGAGGATAAGTGGGAGCCGGCAGCGGAGACCCTGAGGGGCCACCGGGGACGGAGGAGGAAACTGAGAGACGGTTTTCCCACACGGAGGGCGTAATCAATCAAATTAACGCTACTGATGGGCAAGTGAGGTGAGATGGAGAATTGACAACTCCATGATCAGGTCGGAGGAGATCCCTGGTGGCCCTAACCCCCATCGGCTAGGGTGCCGGGTGCAAAACTCTAACGGGGGAGTCCACATCAATCAGGGCAGGGGAATCTTAGTTTCTCTGTTAAACATGTTGCACATTTCCTTTCTCAAGCCCGGAGCCCCTCTGCTCCCTTCCACCCTTTGCTCCACTCCTTTGGGTCAGGATGCGCTGGTTCTCATGGGACCCTCCAGGGAGCCTCCTTCCTGACCTTGACAGGCTGCTAGTCCCGATTACGCCCTCTTCAGTCCTCCCGCCCGGGGCTCCCCAGGGGCGCCCAGCAGCCATGTGGGGGCATTTGGGTCTGTACCTTGCTGAGCCGGGACTCAAACGCCAGCGAGGTGGAAGATTTCGAACTCTTCATGCCAGAGGGCGCCGCCGGCAAGGGCCGCGTCCGGTCTGTCCCATGGCTGCCCGCTTTGAGGACCGGATTCCAGGGCTTGGCTGCGCTCCTCATGTTTGTCCTGGTGAGTCCGTCTTCCTGCGCGAGACGGGAAAGAGAAACATGTGTCCACAACTTGAACATGCAGAGCCACATCTCGGAGCCCTCCCCGATCTCCATGTTCCCACGGTTATCAGATTGAGGGTTTCTCCTTGGGCGGACAGTGAGTATTATCTCCGGAGCTGACACCTTTGAGGGAAGGCTCCTTTGCACAGGTCCACGATGGCTTTTACCCAACTAGTGAAACCTACACATCATTTCACTGATGCTCTCACATTGCTTTTCAGCAAAATGTCAGCTCCTTGTTCAGCATCTTACTGTATCAGTATACTGTATCAGTATACGGTAGAATACATACTATCTGCTTTTATACTTTAGGTCCGTGGGCTAAATACCTATCCCCTTAAAATGGAACCACTTGAGTCAAGACATTCTGTGTCCTTAAGACTTGCAGCTTTGGGGTTGACAAGGGCACAACCCACGGAATTATCAAATAGATCTAAATGAATTACTTGAAAATTGGATTTCCCGGAAGCACAGCCTTTTCCTTCTTTCCAGCAAAACAGCAAAAATGGGGACCATTTGAAAGTGAACGGAGAGTATTTGATTGGCCCGATCTGACACTGTACGTAGAGTTCCCCCTGGTCTAAACTGTTGCATGAAAGAAATTCGTGCTAAGGACCAGGCCGCAGTTAAAAGCCCCGGGTGGAGAGTGCCTGCAGATGGAGGTGTGGAAGACTGCCTAAGGCTTGCCATCAGCCGTCAGGCTCTCATTAGAGCCCTCTTAGAGCCCGTTTCCTTCCTTCCTTCCTTTTTTTTTTTTAAGATCTTATTTATTTATTTGACAGAGAGATAGAGAGAGCGCACAGGTAGGCAGAGCAGTAGGCAGAGGGAGAGGGAGAAGCAGGCTCCCTGCTGAGCAAGGAGCCCCATGCAGGACTCGATCCCAGGACTACCGAAGCCAAAGGCAGCTGCTTAACCAACTGAGCCACCCAGGCGCCCCTCAGATTCCTTCTATCAGTTGTGCAACCGCACAGGAGGGAAATGCTTTCTCCAGCCCTGCCCCAGCCTTCGTGTATTGCAATGACTAAGGTGTGGCACAGAATACCAAAACCCCAGGTAATGCAGCATCCCCTCAAAGAAACAAACGGGAAAAATGCACTTTAAAAAACACCAGTAGGGGACAGACAGCTGTTTCCAGCGGCCACGCTCCTAGAACCTTGAGGTCTCATGAACTGTCCTCAGGGAGGGATCCTAGCTGGGGCCAAGCAGCTCTGGGCCCCCTCTCCCGCACCTCCCAGCATCCAAGCAGACCGCACTAGTCACCTATTGGAAAAACAATAGGCCACCAGTGCAGCCTAGCTCAGGCTGTGACCTCTCCCTGGTCCCGGCTGGAAGACACCATTTCCATTGACAGTGCTTCTCAGCAGGGACCAGCCAGCGCCTCTTCCTGCTTCCAGCAAGTTGCTGGGGACGGCATGTGTCCAAGAATCCACCGGGAGCCCATCGCTGCTGTGCCCGCAGCTGTGCAAACGTGGCTACAGGTAAGGATACGTATTTATAAAGACTTTGCCCTGCATTCTCTCCAGTGTCTCTGAGAAAACGTCTTCGTGATTTCAGTTTTATGATTTAGTGCTGAGCCTGATTAGTCTCAGCTTGGTGCCAGGCATCGTGATGATTTTTTTTTTTCATTCTGTTGTACTCCTCGTATATTTTATTGATGTTTAGCACCAATTATTTTTCTTTGCTTTCTTGACCCGCGAGTCTTAATGCTGGTTTCCATGGCAACGTTGAGAGCATGCCTAGGTTGACAACGACACAGTAACTCATTTTACTGGGATTCCCACAACAGAAACGAGCTGACATAGCCTGAGTAATTCTTGAAGAGCATGACTGATTCCTTTTATCAGTTACTACAGAATCAGCCTGTAACACGTCAGCCCGTCTTTAGGAAGATGAATCAAAAATTCTGTTTCATCAAGGCATCCCTGTATGTAATGATTACAACTCGTTCAAGAGGACTATGCCAGGGCTTACTTTATGAAGGCATAATGTGATTCTGCCCTAGACCAAAGTGATTCTTGGTCAAAACACTCAAGATCTAAACTCCTCTCTTAATCTCTGGCCACAAATCTGGCCATCTTCTGGACAGTGCACCTGGAATATGTTTAGCCGGCTTTCGAAGACGGATGAGTTACTTGCTCTGAGGCAGAATTCTCAGGGTTTCTTCCCTTGCATCATCCCTCCTTTCTTTATCCCTCCTAGAACCTTCTGAACCCAATCAAATTATTTCCAAATGGATGTAGCCGGAGACCGTGTCTCATTGGGACCCCTCCTGTTGGCCATGCTATCCTTTCTTGGCTCTCTTCACTCCTTTTTCCCCATCACTTTTCCCAGACAAAGCCTTCTATTTTGGACCCGTCCACCAGCCAGATTCTTCCCTTCAAATGCCACCTTCTTTCCGAATTCAATATATATACAGAAATGAGATAACTGATGCCCTACTCATGGGTACCCGGAAGAGAACCCTATAGGTAGGGAGAGTGCCCGGGATGGGACCCCTGGAGCTGTACTGGGTTCTTCAGGATCAGTGCAGCTGCCCAGGGACGGAGGAGACGATGAGAGCTGGTGGATGGGAAAACGCTCCAGTCAGACCCAATGCTAGCTTTGCGCCCTGCTCCCCCTTCTCATGGCTTAGGATGTTACTAAACTTCATCCCAGCCCTCACCTCCAGCCTGGACCAGTGTCTTCTAGCATTCTCCAAGTTGTCTGGAGACTGCCTTTTCGCCCTTGCCCTGCTCATACCCGGCTCTGGGCTCTTCTGGAACAGACTGGAAAGATTTATGCTCAGAGCCATCCATTGGCAGTGCTTGGCCAGCGTGGGTCCTGCCCTCTGCCCACTGGCAGGAAGGCCTCCTGCTGGAAGCGGAGCAGGTGCCCATAGGCCCCACTCCCAGATTTCTGCAGACTTTCATGCACCCCACTTCTTGACACAGGGAACCCGTTTGTTACGGAAATGTGCTGTGTGTAAGGGCAACCACTCTGTGCCACTCTGAGCCTGGCGAGGCTCTGCCAAGTGCTCTTCATGGGCAAACCCTGGGAGGCAAGTTAAGTATCACCCCCACTTTGCAGAGGGGGAAACACTGGCTCAGGAGGGTTAAGTGACTTGCCCAAATCAATGGAATTTATGACAGAGCCAGGATTCAAACCCAGCGGTCATTGGCCCTTACGTACCAGGGATGGATAGGGCCTCCGTGAATCATCTTTGCTCCCACAGGAGAGCAGGAAAGCTTCTGGATCCAATGCTCCTGGTCCAAACCCAGCATCACTGTTTGCTGTGTGAACACAGGCATGCTTTCCCAACACCCTGATTCTCCACATCTTCACCCAATAAAGTGCAGGTAGCACAGATGGAAAGAAAACATGGATACCGAGGGCCAGGCATGTAAAAGGCACTCAGCTGACGGTAGCTGCCTTCCCCACACAAACTGTCCATTGTGTTCAGCAGAGGGCGGTCCCGCTTTATTATCTTAACAGTACACAGCAATGGACCCATTAAACCAATTTCGGGGGCAGGAGCCAGACACACCAGATTAAAGGAAAGGGCTCCTCCTGTACACAGAGCAGCCTGTTTTCTTGCGAAAACATGGAAGAGGCGGAGCAGAGAGGAAAATGAACACTGAGAGCTGACCCATCCTGAGAATCGGCCCCAACCTTAATACAGCCTAGCTGCTGAGAACACAGGTGTGAATTCTGGGTGAAGAGTAACCTCCTTATGGATATGAGTTAGTAACATTAAATAAATAGATGGGCTCTGGCCAAGTACAGGGAGTTTTTTTTGTTGTTTTTAAGATTTCCATTGTTAATTCCCTGATTTCTGCAAACCCTTCTAACCCATCTCAAAGGATCAAGCTGATGAAGGCATTATAATTAGATCTAGGAGCCCACTCCCGCAGGGGTGGGAAGAGAGCCTTCCTGGGGTCTTTTCTTTAAATTCTCCAAACATTTTATGCTCTTACCAAGCTTCTTTCCTTTACAGAAGAGAGTGAGACTTATACTTAGACCGTAACTCATAAATTATATGGCATTAAGTAGAAAAGAAACAGGAGAGAGGAGGGAGGGGCGGAGGAGGGAAATGGTAACAGCTATTTTAGGAATACGATTAGGTGTCTGGTCCTGGGGGAACATCAGAGCCCATGCACAGGCCTCCCGCTCCCTCCAAACACGTTCCCCAGCTCCTTCACTGCTGCCCTCGGAACCTGTGCTGGAACGGTTGCTTGAGGGCCTCAGACCTCTGACCTTTTTAAGGCAAGAGAACACAAGGGCGATGGGGAACCCATTCTTGCCGATTGTGTAATAACAAGCGTCTGGGAGTGGGAGGGCCACGGAGGTCCTGACTACAAGCACAATAAGCTCCAGGAAGTGGAAAGCTAAGGCATTCAAGTCTGAGAACTAACAAAATATGAATGTTCACATAGCTCAATCACCAGGGGACTCGGCAGGAAACAGAACACAAGTGAACAACAGGCTGAAAATATCTAGCTTGAGCCTTTCAGAGCATGTGCTGCCTTTGCTCTTGACCTCGTCCACAGGAGGTCGCAAACTGGGGTGGGTGGTTCTGCCACCCAGGGCCTTTGGCAGCGTATGGAGACAGTGCTGGTTGTCACAACTTGGGGTGTGCTACTGGGTAGACCTGGAGATGCTGTTGGACATCCTACAAGCCAAAGGGCGGCCCCGACAATTAAGAAGGGTCTGGCCTATAATGTCAGTAGTCAAGGTTGAGAGACAGTTCTAGAGGAAGAAGAGTAGTCCTTGGGTGCTGGTTCTTAGTCGGGCACCTGGTTCATTTCCCATCCAACACAGAACCTTTAATGCCGAGAATCTGTTTTGGGAGCAGCTGAGGGAATCCCAGACTTCAGCTGGCGGCCACAGGAAACTCTTCCAAATTTATTATTTCCTGTGGTCTGGAGAGGAGAACTCATCCCATTTGCCTTAGATCCCTTCCTGATAAGTAAGGAAAAGAATAGATCTCCATGCAGTCTCAGAAGAAAAATGGCAAACTATAATTTATCTCATCAGCAGAAGTCATTTAAAGGAAACAAGTACCAGGAAATGATAAAACAAAATCTAAACAGAAAAGAACATCTGTACGTCGCTAACCACACCATCTCAAACCTGAAAAAAACAAACAATCCATGTCAAAAATGGAGGAAGAACTTGTAGCAATGATGAGATGTTGCCACAAGGCAGAGCTCCATAGCATCTAGGGTGTGATCTGGGATAAGGAACTGAGGAGTTGGGTCACTGAATATGAAATCAGACCCGAGAAAGAGGCTGTAATCTGGGAGCTATATTGAGATGGGCAAGAGCTCAGAATCACTGCCCCAGGCCATCCTGCTGTCTCCAAAGCTAAACCAAGAAGGCAACATCCCAAGCAGTGGATGGCCACTAATTAGTAGTTATTTCCTTACCTATAATCTGGCTTCACATCAAAGCATTTAAAGTGCATGAGCCAAGACAGGAGAAAAGGACATGGAAATAAAATACTTCCAAGAGCTCTTTCTGTAGAAATAGTTTTAAAAGAACTATCGAAGGGTAACTAAGAATAAAAACTGTAATGCAGTGCCAGGACCATTCAGTAGGGAAGGGCAGGCAGTCTTTTCAACAAATGGTGCTGGGAAAACTGGCTATCCACAATCAAAAGAACGAATTTGGAGCCTTAGCTTGCGCCATAAACAAAAGTTAGCTCAAAAGCGGATCAAAGACCTAAATGCAAGCATTAAAATTGTAAAACGCTTAGAAGAAAACAAAGGGGAAAACCTTTGTGACGTCGATTTGACAATGGGTTGTTTGATATGACACCGAAAGCACAGGCAACCAAAGAAGAAAATAGATAAATTGGACTAAGTCAAAATTAAAAACCTTTGTGCATCAAAGGACACAATCGACAGAGCAAAAAAAAAAAAAAAAAAAAAAATTTCATGGAATGGGAGAAGATACCTGCAAATCATTTTTCTGGTAAGGGTGTCTGCTGTGGACTGAATGATGTCCCCCACACTCCCATATTCATATGCTGAAATCCTAGCCCCCAATGTTATTGTATGTGGAGACAGGGCTTTTAGGAGACAAAATTAAATGAGGTCATAAATGAGGGCGGGATCCTAATTTGACAGGATTGGTGGCCTTGGAATCAAAGAGAGATCTTAGGAGGACCAAGTAAGAAGGCAGCCATCTATGAGCCCGGAAAGAGCCCTCAGAAAGAAATCAATCAGCCAGCGCCCTGGTCTTGGACTTCCCAGCCCCCAGAACTGTAAGAAATAAACATCTGTTGTTTAAGCCACTGAGTCTCTGCTTTTGGTTATGGCAGCCTGAGCAGACGAAGAAAGGGTTAATACCCAGGATGTATAAAGAACTCCCAACAACTCAAAGAAAGCAAACATGATTTGAAACGGACGAAGAACTTGAATAGACATTTCTCCAAAGAAGATACACACATGGGCAGCAAGGACATGAAAAGGGGCTCCACAGGACTAATCGTTAGGGAAGTGGAAATGACAACCACAATGAGATACGCACATCCAACCCACCAGGATGGCTATTCTGCACAGCAACAACAACCACAACAAAACGACAAGTGTTGGTGAGGATGTAGAGAAACTGGAACGCTGGTGTATATTGCTGCGAATATAAAATGGTGCACCCCCTCTGGAAAACAGTATGGGAGTTCCTCAAAAAAAAAAACCCTCCAAAATAAGGTTATCACAGGTGGTAAGCCCACTTCTAGATATATGCCCAAATAATGGAAAGCAGAATCTCAAAAAGATACTTTCCCTCTACGGTCTTAGCAGCATTAGTCACCACAGCCAAAGACAGAAGTAACCCAAGCATCTACTGATGGATGAACGAATAAACAAAATGTGGCATATGCATCCAGTGGGACAGGAGTCAGCCCTAAAAAGAAAGGAAATGAGATACGTGCCACGACACGGATGAACCCTGAGGACGTGATGCTAAGTGAAATGAACCAGCTAGAAAAAAACAAATTCCATACGTGGGATTCCACTTCTATAAAATAGTCAAGTTTGTCGAGACAGAAAGTAAAATGGTGGTTGCCAGAGGCTGGGGGGAGGATGGCATGGAGGTTACTGTCTCATAGGTCTAGAATTCCAGTTTTATAAGGGGACTACAGATCTGTGGTGGAACGGTGCACACCATTACAAGTATACTTAATGCCATGGAATTGTCCGCTTAAAAACGGTTGCAATGGTAAATTTCATATTATGTGTGTTTTACCACCATTTTTAATTTTTTTTTAATTTTTTAAATTTTTAAAAAGATTTTATTTATTTATTTGACAGACAGAGATCACAAGTAGGCAGAGAGGCAGGCGGCGGGGGGGGAGGGGGGCACCAGGCTCCCTGCCAAGCAGAGAGCCTGATTTGGGGCTTGATCCCAGGACCCTGGGATCATGACCTGAGCCGAAGGCAGAGGCTTTAATCCACTGAGCCACCCAGATGCCCCATTTACCACTATTTTTTAAAAATGTGGTTAAGAGGGGCACCTGGGTGGCTCAGTGGGTTAAGCCGCTGCCTTCGGCTCAGGTCATGATCTCAGGGTCCTGGGATCGAGTCCCGCATCGGGCTCTCTGCTCGGCAGGGAGCCTGCTTCCTCCTCTCTCTCTCTGCCTGCCTCTCTGCCTACTTGTGATCTCTGTCTGTCAAATAAATAAATAAAATCTTTAAAAAAAAATGTGGTTAAGAAAACAGACAATAAGAGTGTAGGAGGAAACTGGAGACTTTCCAATCCCTTTAGGTGGAAGCTTCATGGGCCATGTCATTTATTTGGTCCCAGGTTCTGGGCCCTGGCTGGGACATCAGCTGGGACGATGAGGAGGGCTTGTTTTCAAGGCTGTGGGCAGCCTTGTTTTCAAGGCTGTGGGCAGGCTTTGGTGGAGCAACAAGAGGAGGTTAGGACCGTTATCACCCCGAGGCCTGCAGGACTCAAGGGAGGAAGTAGATGAGACCCAGGGAGACTGAAAGACAGAAACTGTGGCCTTCAGTAGAGAAATGCAACCAAGCCATGGAGACTCGTTGAGGAGGGGGCTGGGGGAAGAAGTGCCTCCTGTTCATCCTTTAGCGCTCTCTCCAGTCTGTGGCTCTCTGCTCTCATTGGAGGAGAGAGACCCAGACGAGATGTGTGGGGCCAACAGAGCTTGAAGCTCAGGACACCGGTTGTGCCCCCTTGGCCCAGCCAACTTCAATGCTGCCTTCTGAAGTGAGGTCAATTATCTCTCCTCTAGAAACTTCTCCCAGTCCAGTGGGCCTCACCAGGGCTCTGAGACGTGTCTGCTGACTTACCTGCTACGAGGCTGGCCTGTGAGCCCTTCCCAGGGGGCAACCTCCTTGCCTTTGCCCAAGCATGGCCAAACTGCAGCACAGTGTTACAGCATAGACCCTGACTAGCCGGCTTCCCCCCCGACTTCCCCTTTTTATTATCAGCACAAACTTTGGCTTGCTCTCCCTGACCCAAAACCTCAGTGACATTGTGGGCTCTTCCCTGGGGCTCGTGTTTCTCTAGCCGGCAGCTGCCCAGGCCGGGAGATGGGATTCCTGCCCCATTTCCTGAGAGAAGCCTGCCTTTTTCTTCAATGCAGACTTCCCTAGGGAAAGTTCCTCGTCCCTGGATTCCTGACAGACTTCCCAAAGTTCTGCTGGGATCATCACTTCCTGCTCAAAACCCTTCGTCTTAACTTATTTTTAAGCTAACATTTATCAACACCGACTATGTGCCAGGCATGACATTCAGCGATCGCTAGAGATGACTTTCTCTAGTGCTGATGGCCCCGTGGCAGCTGTTGTCACCCACGCTGTACAGTCGGTGACGAGTGAGGCCGTGAAGTCTGCTAACTTCCCCAGTGTGGACCCAGGCAGTGCCCCTTCTGGCTGGGTACCCAGGCCTGGATTCATGGCTCCTCCTTCTTCCAATTTAAGGGACAACCCAACAGGGCTTGGCCAAGCCCCCCTTCCACTTACCCTGATCTTCTCCACTTGGCCAGAGGGCTCATGGTTCTCATCCACTTGGCCAGAGGGCTCATGGTTCTTATCTTGGGGCATTCACCTCGAGACCTCCCTCTATGAATGTTCGATCCCCTTTCTAAACTTCCAGAAAACTCTGCGGCTCCCTTTCGGCACTTCCATATCCTGTCCATGATCTGCTCCCACCTGAGCCATCCTGGTCTCTCACGTGGAGGCTTCAACAGTACCCCCAACCCAGGCTCTTGGTCACCAGGACTGGCCCACCTCAGTCACGAAGCTCTGACCTACTCCGACCCACAGATGGCTTCCAGCTCCTTGAACGTGACCAGGGAGTTCCCAATAAAGAACTCTGAACTCTCTGCTCCCTCCACTTGGCTGGTTTTCCCAACTCTTCACATGGTGGGCTCCCTTCCACTCAGTTGGTCTGTGCTCAAGAGCACTGCCTCTTAGGAGGTTTTCGTTCCATTCTCTTGAGTAGCTCTCCCACTACATGCCACACCCCTCCCCACCCCATCCATTTCTTCCGACCTCACCAAACTAGGACTGTCACGGTCATTGATCATCTGCCTTCCTCTGCCACTATGGAAGCTCAGGGCCAAGGGGGTTTTTACCACCCTTGTTCATCACGGGGTCTGCAGCCTTTACACTGGGGGGCATGTAGCTGGTGCTCAATAAACACTCACTAAAGGATACTTAGCTTCTGACTTTCACTGAAGAAATGGGTGCTGGCATCTCCCTGCCTGTCCCTCATTGGGTAGCACAAGGCCTAGCAAATGGGTATCATTCACTGAGTACATGCTGAATTAATAGGCAAATACAAGACAGAATTATAAAGCAATGACATGCTTTTTCCATATACACGAGTTTTTAAACCGGTGGGAAAGAAATCCAATCCCAAAATTGCTTTCAGGTTGAGAAGCCCACTGACACGGCTATAATGCCTCCTAGCATCATTACCTTGAAAATATTATTCACGTTGATGTGTAAGCATGAGCATTATAAAAATTCATCTCAATCACTTAGAACATGCTGGAGAAATAATTCCTAAAATTATTCAATACCAAATCTCTAAAATCACCTATCCCGTCATCTCATTTCCTGGACTTATTCCTGAAAGTTAGCCTTTTAAAATTTTTGGTATGCATCCTAGTTTTACAGTAATAGAGAAACAATCCTTTCCATTTTTATGGTTTAAGATTTCAGATGTCTTAACTGAAACATAAAAATAAATGAAATTATATTAGATGCCTTAGTGGTAGCCGGAGGTAACCACAGACTTAGGGACCCAATCATTTAAAGGATCAAGTCTAGGTATCTCGTCTCTTATCCAACCTCTTTTTGTATCTTTGTTCCTGAGTGGGGCCCCTAAGGCAGGTGGGACAAGGGGTGAGGCCCCGTGATGTCAGGGACACAGCTCCCAAGGCAACAGGCAGGCCAGCTCTGACTCATTCTGTTCTACTTCCTCTAGGAACAATGCAAGGACCTCAGGGCACACTGCCCCACCCACCCAGCAGAATCCTGTGCCCTCCACCAACACACCTCAGTGCACCTGCCCTACCATGACCCGGGAGGGGGGAGGGCACAAAGCCACTACATATATTACAAATGCGACTCAACAAGAGAAACCAGAGAGGGTCGTCTCATGTGATCCCTTGCTAAGAAAGTGGCTTACCCATCCAAGAGTTGTGGTAGAGGCATCCCACCCACACCCCACTTCTGATTCAGAGGCAAGAGCACTCGGGGCAGTAGTTCCTCCTCCACATCACCGTCCCCCATGGTGGGAGCAAGCTCTCCAGCCAGCGAGGTCTGTGAGTGAGGCAACAGGACTTCCTCAAGGGGTTCGTTCCCCCTTCAGGGCTTTAATCGTGACCACTGAATTTCTCTTCCTCTTGGAAGTTGTGTGCTCGGCTCTCCTCATTTCTCTCCACTCATCTGCATCTCCCGTCAGAGACGGGGTGCCCACAGGAGACCAAGGGAGGGGAGTCTCCCGATGAGGGCTCAAGCCACCGCGTGTGTTTGTGTTTGGCGGGGAGACAACTGAGCCAAAAACCAAAGTAAATTTTGAACTTGGCCAAGTAGAGACTATATATAGAGGGGGAAAATAAGACTGGATCTGGTTTCTCGCTCAACGATGGTGGTCTTCTCCTCTGACGTGGTCAGAGTCTTCATGGCTGCTGACAGACCCAAAAAGGACACCCAACAGGTAGAAGTGCATCTTCTAGGATGATGACTTTATTCTGAGAAGGTAGCCCTATGTCATGAGAGCTTACAGAGTTCAGAAGAGCAAGGTCTCCACTGGACCCCAACCACGCGGAAGGCTGGGGCCCAGCAGGGGTGGCTTGTCAGGAGGCCGGTGAGGGAGGGCCCCCTGGCAGTCCCTGACACCCCTCTAGGGATGAGGGATGAGGGAGACAGGCAGGAATTGGACCATTAAAGCAACAAGGAAATTCTGAGGTCTGCCACTGTATGGAGTATTTGGGGGACATAGTGAATTCTTGGCTGTCTGGCACCTCCCAACTACAAAAAAACCCAAAAAACAAAAAATCCCCAAAAACAAAAAACCCATCGTGGTGGCAGGGACCAGTGGTAGCAGCAGGGGGTAACGGTGTGGCCCCAGGAGCTGTGGCAAGGTACCCATAGCATGGCAGGCAGCGAGGGAGGTCTTGCAGGCAGCCGGCATCCCGGGGAAAGTGCGCTGGCCCTGGGGTGGAGGAGGGAGAAGGGATAGGCTGGGCAGCAGCTGAACCTCATAGAAGTCTGGGTGCCCTCCTGGGGGCCGCTGGCAAGAAATGAGGGAAAGACAGAAATTTTCTGGAGCTTGCATAGGTTCCGAAGGGGCAAGGAGCTAACTCTTGCCTGCACTGTCACCCCGGTTACCCCCAAGTCCTGGTGGACACCCTCTCTGAGTAACAGGCAGAGTCTGTCCCTTCGCAGAGGCTGTGCGAGGCTGTCACTCAGCTGGATTTCCTTATTGTTACTGGATTAAGTTAAATCACTGAATGCAGCTGATTGCTTGCTTTCGCATTCCTGAAATACTCTTTTCGAACCCACGGGCTTCAGCTATCTTCCCATAATGCCAGCTGGCTAATGAAAGCCACCGCTGTGCTTTGAAGGGTTAATTTATTCAGGCCTGGAATATGCTCTCTTTTTCCCCAGCACGACATGCTTCTGGTATTGTGTTTGAAATAAGTACAATGGCCGAGAATATGAGGGATCATGCTGCCGCCTGCTCCTGGGATCACCCTGTCATTACGTGTCCCTTGCGCGAGTCCCAGGAGGAAATCTACACGGAGCATCACCGCAGCCAAGGCCCCCGGCTCTGTCCCTAGGGTGAGAGCTGGAGACAGTTAGGGGAGGTCACCACAGCTGCCCCTGAAGGAAGGGCTTTGTGCTACAGTTGTGTCTGAGTGACGTTCAGGGAAGAAAGACGATCCCCGTCCCTCAAAAAGCATAGCATGAGCCAAATGGTAACGTCGCCCCCCGCCTTCTCTTTGTTTCAGAGTAAGGCACAGTTCGTGCTCTGCCCACTCCGTGCTCTGCCCACTCCTTCGAGGTGCCTAGTGCTCAGACCCAGCGTGGCGATGGCTGCTGGCTATGGATTGTCTGTTCTCCAGGCCTCCCCAAGGCCACTCCACGCCCAGACCAGTGGGCTGCCTGCCCCGGATCCCACTCTCAGCCCAACTCTGACAGTCCTTGTAAAACCTAGCTTCCGGCCCCTTGTCCAGCAAATAGTACTGCTTCCCCAGCACAGTGAGTGTCCACAGCGCCCCTTATGTGAGCTTCACATTCTGTTGACTTTCTCCCCCACGCCCAGCTCCCCAGCCTAGATGACACTCGATCAAAAGACTCTTTCTTATGCCTCTGTGATTCCCCGGCTGGGCCCAGGGTTTGGCCCATAATAACTGCTGGTTAAAGATGAACCATGACCTAAATATGAAACCCAAGCAGAACTAGAATAGTACTAGAGGAAAAGAGGAGAGAATCTTTGTGATGTTAGGTTCAGCAAAGATTTCCTAGATACAACACTAAAAGCATGATCCATAAGATAAATGAAAAAAAAAAAAAAACCTGATAAGTTAGACTTCACCACAATTTAAAACTTCACCTCTTCCAAAGACATTATCAAGAAAATGAAAAGACGAGCCACGGATTAGAAGAAAAGCATCTGCAGAACACACACACACACACACACAAAATGAAGGACTTGATTCCTGAATTTATGAAAAACTTGCCCAACTCAACAGTAACAAAACACAGAACTCAACAAAAACATGGGCAAAGATTTCAACATTTTACCAAAGAAGCTATTTTTGGAATGGGAAAAGAGCACATGAAAAGATGCTCAACACCATTAGTCATTAAGTAAACGCAAAATGAAACCACAAGGAGATACTACTACAGACCTAGAAGAATGGCTAGAAAGTAAATAATGCAATAAAAACTGTATCAAGTGCTAGCAAGTATTTGGAGCAACTGGAACTCTCATTCATTGCTGGCAGAAATGCAAAATGGTACAGATTCTTTGCAAAACAGTGTAGTCATTTCTTATAAAATTAAATCTGCACTTAGACAATTTAGTGGTCCCACTCCTCAGCATTTATCTAAGAGAAATAAAGACTTGTGTTCACACAAACATTTGTAATATGAATGTTCAAAATGGCCTGGTTCATAATAGTGAGAATTTGAAATAACCTGCCTGTCCTTCAGTGGTGAGTGGATAAGCTGTGGTATGCCCATGTACTGAACAACATGCACAAAGAAAAAAAAAAAAAGGAAGAATTATAAATTCATTATGCTAAGTGAAAGAAGCCAAGCTTAAAAGGTTACTACTGTATGATTCCATTTATGTGACATTCTGGAAAAGGCATCTCTACAGGGATAGAAAACAGAGCAGTGGTTATCATGGCCTGAGAACTCACACTATATCCTCTTCAGGGGGCTGTTCATCTACATTCTTTATTACACCTTTCATAAGGAACTGGTAAAAGTCCATAAACGTTTTTCTGAGTTCTGTGAGCCGCTCTAGCAAATTAACTGAACCTGAGGAGGGGGTTGTGGGAACCTCCAAGCTGGACTTGTGATTGGCCTGAACTGGGAGTGAGGGAGGGATGGGGGCAGACTTCTGGGACTGAGGTCTTAACCTGCACGATGTGATGCTATCTCCAGGAAAAGAGTATCAGAATTAATTGTTCAGTGTATTAGAAAGCACACATCAGAGGGGCTGACGATAAAGCAGTAGAAGGAAATTTTGAGGGTGAGAGAAGGGTTGTAAGTCCTGATTGTGGCAGTGGCTACACGTGTATTTGTTAAAGCTCAAGTGAGCTGAATGAAGGTAATCTAAGGCTCCCCTTGTGCTGGGCCATGCCTACCTTGCCAACCTTATGCTATCCAAGCTCCAGTCAAGGTGGCTTTCCAGGCCCCCAGCAGCATGCACCTTGCCCACCTCCCAGCCTTTCTTCTTGTTTTCTTCCTGTTCCCTCTGCCAGGTCTGCTTTTCCTACCCTCAACCCCCTTAGGCACAAATCTTACCCATCCTTCAAGTCCCAGATCAGATGTTACCTTTTCCTGTAACCGTATTTGACAACTGCCTCCTGACACGCACAAAAAGATGGAAATTATTTCATGTACCTCTAAATTCCAAGCACTTTATGTGTGTGCCTCTTACATTATCAATGCTGTTTATGTATGATCGTGTGTGTCAATATCACTTATCTCCAACTAATTTTAAGTGCCAAGTTTGAATCGCTTTTGCAATTATGCACGGTGTCTAGATTGATGCCTTTTGGTGAATTAGTGAAAAAAATCAATGGCGAGGGTGACCTGTGGCAGGTAAAGTTGATGTGATCAACACCCAGGAAGGATAATATCCAGAAAAATACCCAGGCCTCTCAGTGATGAGCCAACAGGACTGGTGAGATTATAACTCCATGGGTACTATTTGCACAAGAGTCACAAGGCTGATCAAAATTACCTTCAAGGCTGGTTAAAAGCACACATGCATGGGGTCCTGACCCAACCCACCAAAGTTGAGTCCTGCTTATCAATTTTTTTTTAAAGATTTTATTTATTTATTTGACAGAGAGACATCACAAGTAGATGGAGAGGCAGGCAGAGAGAGAGAGAGGGAAGCGGCATCTCTGCTCAGCAGAGCCCGATGCGGGACTCGATCCCAGGACTCTGAGATCATGACCTGAGCCGAAGGCAGCGGCTTAACCCACTGAGCCACCCAGGCGCCCCCTGCTTATCAATTTTTAATGAGCTCCCAGTGTGACTCTGATCAGTCAAGCCTGGAACTTAACCTTCCTAAATGGTCAGAAGGCCAAAGACTCACCTACAGGTGGATGATTAAAAAATGCAGCTCTTGAAGATCTGGTCCCATAAACATAGAGGTACCACTGCCACACACACACACACACAGGCGTGAAGAGATCATCAAACTAATACATCCCATACCTATCAATAAAAAGGAATGAATGACACACACACAGAACGATGAGGAGGAATCTCAAAAGCATTGTCTTGAATCAAAGAACTGGACACCAAGCACTACACAGTGTAGGGTTCCACGGATGTGAAATGCTAGAAACACCGAAAATAACGCAGGGTGATAGAAAGCTGGTCGGCGTTTGCTGGGTGCCACGGGATTGGGGTGGGGCTGGAACCCGGACTTCCTGTAAAGGGCCACAAAGGGAATTTTGCGAGTGACAGGAAGGCTCCATATATTTTTTTTTTTTTTGGTAAATATATTTTATGAGTGCTTCTTTTATATATATATATATGTTTTACGTATTCATTTAACAGAGAGAGAGATCACAAGCAGGCAGAGAGAAAGGCAGAGAGAGAGGGGGAAGCAGGCTTCCCATCGAGCGGAGAGCCCGATGCGGGGCTCGATCCCAGGACCCTGAGATCATGACCCGAGCCAGAGGCAGAGGCTTAACCCATTGAGCCACCCAGGTGCCCCGAAGGCTCCATATCTTGATTGTAGTGGCGGTCCCATGGGTGTGCTCATTTAGCCCAAGTCATCAAATCGCACATTCAAAACGGGATCATTCGCCGAGACTCAGAATCTAGGGACCCAGTGATGGCCCTCTCACTGTCCTTGGTCAGTCACCAAGTTCTGCCCCTCAGATTGCCAAAGCTCTCCAGGATCTTCTCCTGCCTCTTAGTTCCACACTTTGCATCTTCATGGGGATCGGAGGAATTACTCCTGGTTTCCCTACCTAGAGTCAGGCCACCGTCTGCTACCACGATGCTAGCAGGCTTTCTAAACCACAGCCTGCTCAAGTCCCTCTCCTTCCACCACCACCCCTTTCAGGAGAGAGCCCCAGTGCCACATGCCAGGCTTCCTGCACCCTCGTGCCCACCCCCGGCCCCACCTCGCCCACTCTCTCGCACGCCCACTGCAGACACCTGCTCCCACAATGGATGGCTTGCAGCTCCTTGGAAGCACCGTGGCCCCCTGCAACTCCCAGCCTTCCCACGCACCGTCCTTTCCGGGTGCGACACTCACCCCACTCCCTCAGCCTCTTAACTCCCATTCACCATGCTGGGCTCAGCGGAAGCATCCCCTGACCTAGTAAGTTCCATTGGCTCCGCTTCCAGCGCTGGATCGGATGCCCCCTCCTTAAGCCTCAGCATCTGTCACACTGTGTCACACTGTCACAGCTGTTCTAATTGTCTGTCTGTCCACTAAGGATGCAGGCTGGGCACCATGTTTTCAGCTCTGGATTGCCAGCATCGAGCAGATCTCTGGCCCTCAGGAAGTGTTTCCAGGTGTTTCTAGTGAATGACCGACTGCTCGAGTGAATGAAGGAATGAATGAATGAGTACCAAAGGACAGAGTGTTAGAAGTCTGCCAAAGGGCTATGATGTGTGAGAAGAGGGGAAATGAAAGGGCTATGAAGCTTGAGGACAAAGTGGTATTGGAGCCAGACTCTTGTTAGGAACTAAATGTGCCTCCCCCAATCCTGTGTTGAAGTCCTCACCCCCAGGACCTCACCCTGACTGTATCTGGAGACAGGACCTGTGAAGTGGTGACTGAGGCAAAAGGAGGTCACTGGGGTGAGCCCTCCGGCCAGAGAGTGGTGTCCTTTCAAGAGGAGAAAACTGGGACACAGACACACACCGAGGGAAGACCGCATGAGGACACAGGGCAAACATGGCCATCCACAAGCCAAGGAGAGAGGCCTCAGAAGGAACCAACATGGCTGCCACCTATATCTCAGGCTTCTAGCCTCCAGAACTATGAGGAATTAACCTCTGTGTTAAAGCCCCCGACTCTGGGACCCTCTGTGGCAGAAAGAGCATTCCAGGGACAAACAGAGCCAAAGGCAGGAAGGAGGACACAATCACGGGGTCGATGTTCTAGAGTGGTTTGGTTTGGCTGCAGGGGATAAGTGGGGTGGCAAGTAGAGCAAAACAGCCCTGGAAATAGGGTTGGCAGCAGACTGTGGAGGTCCCAAAAGCCAGGTTAAGGGGTGTAGCCTTTCCTCTGTAGCCCAGTGTGCCTCTTCCGTGTGTGACGGGGTCCGTGCCTGAAGGAGACAACGGGCTGGCGGGACCACGCATTCCCGAGGCGGTCCCTGTGGGGTTGGCAGCCAAGACCATTGTGTGTCCCAACTGGAGCACGTGAGCCACGGGGCCGCTGTGGTGGCTTTTGGGAACAGCAACCATTTGTTAATTTTTAAGTTCTATTTGTATTTTAACACATGAAACTCGGGACTGAACTGTGGCTCTTTGGTGGAAAGGGCACTCATCAGAACAACAAGTAAGGGGATTCTGCCAACTACAATGGCCATATGCATTGGCTGTATGGTCAAGATAGGCCCCAAATGCGCTCAGATCTTCTTCTGACTTTTTTGCTCACCCCTATCTGTAGTGCTCCATTTGAAACAGTGACCATGTCCCATTACTTGTCTGCTTAAAGTCCTCCAGTGGGCCCCCATATCCCTTGGAGTCTAATCCACAGCCCCTGCCTGCAGTCCCCACTACCCCAGCCTTCTCTCCTGCTACTCCCCTTCATTCCCTGCCAGTGACTGCATTGGGAATAGCAAAGTCAGGCCCCAAGGGATAGTGAATTCACTCCTTCACACAGTCAAATAGCTGGGGACTATTTCATTCATTTGTTCCCCTCAGCAAACCCTCTTGGAGAACCTGCTGTCTCTCAGGGAGGCACGCCACACCAGGATGAGCAAACACAGACATAATTCCTGCTCACTGGGAGGTTCATGGTCTAGAGCAGGGGACGACCATATGGCTCCCAAAATAGAAGATCTCCACTGTGAAAGCTACTGTAGAGAGTCACAGTGTGCTCTCAGAGCTTATTGTGGGAGGGGGGTATGGCCAAGCCAGGGGGGACAGCCTGAGAAGGCTCCACGAGGAAAGATAAGAGGCACTAGCTAGGGGCAAAGGGGCAGAGGACATCCACAGGCAGCAGGAACAGTCAGGCAAGGGAAAGAGATGCCCTGGCAGGAGGTGGGGAGCAAGTGGTGAGGGACCCGAGGGGATGAGAGCAAGCAAGAGCCTCAAGACACCAGGCTGGACAGCAGGGCCTCGAGGAGGGCCTGGTGGTGGCCAAGGAGATCCCCACCCAGGTACTCAGCAGCCCAAACCTAGTCACACAAGCCGCTGAGCACATCCCACTGCAGGCGGGCTCCTTCCAGGCAGCAAGGGCTCCAGGTAGCACTGGGGAAGCCAGGACTCCCGAAACCCTTTACTTAAGCTCATCGGTGAGCCCGAGGACAGGTCCCCCCAGGCAGTGGGTACACTAGCGAGCAGTTCTCCAGCCCCCCAGGCTCAATGAAGACTTTTATTCACAACCCAGACCATCCCCCTAAGATACTGACCTATATCTCCTGTAAAAATCCTCCCCAGCAGCTCTGTGGACTCTTTCCAGGGCAAGACGAGTTAGGCTCTCCTCATTAGGAGGTGGCCCCTTGTCGCAGCTCCAGGTGTGCCTCCAAGGGCTGTCTCAAAGGGTGACCCTCTGTCTCCCTGGCTGTCACGTGTCCCCAGCTCACCTCACCCTTGGGAGTATACAATAAATCACTGCTCTCCAGTCTCCTTCTCCCATCTGTTTCTTGCAGCGCCCTTGTCCTGAAATCTACTGGCTAACAAAGTCATCATAGACAAGAGTCCTTTTCTACTGGCTAAATATCTAAACCTAATACATGCTTCTTCCATGAACGGCATCCCTTTGTGATCAAAGCGACCTTGTTAGCCTTACGGACCAGGTGACAGAGTTCTGCCTTCGTTACCGGTAAATTTTCATTTTAGTTTGTAGAGTTGGCTTTATTTTGTTTTCGCGATTTCTCATTTACTCAAGGGAGTCAACAAGTTTCCTTTTAAAATATGTTAGTGATGTCAGTTTTAGGAAATTTGATAAGTAAGCCATGGCAGTTGGCTATGGCAAAAACAATGAGAAAAGGGAATTTGGAGGACTACAGTCTGAGGAATGGTGGTCCCAGCAAAAGGAGAAAGGAAACGGCAGGAGGAATGGAGAGAAGGAGACAGAATGGGAGAGCTGGAGTGATGGAACCAGCACGGGCTTCCAAACGGCTGGATGTGGGAGGGGGTTGGGGGGGCAGTCCCCACCTGTGTTTTTCTTAGAATAGCCCCCTCTGCTTGCCCCCTCCTGAGCATCCCTCTAAATGGGCTCTCAGCTATTACTCTCCTTATCTGGCAGCTTCCTAGCAACGCTCATGATTGGGGATGAGTAATTGGTTAGTGGGTTTGCTGCTCCCACAGGGCTGGTCCCATCCCTCTCCTGCTCACCGTTGTCTCCGCAGGGCCGCGTGCACTGCTTGGCTGGGACTAGGCGCTAGGTATCATCTGGGCGAGTAACTAGATGAATGGCGATTATGAAGGTCAGATGAACCTTTTGAAAATACAGATTAAGGGGAGCGGCTGGGTGGCTCAGTCGGTTAAATGTCCGACTCTTGATTTCGGCTCAGGTTGTGATCTCAGGGTGGTGAGACTGAGCCCCATGTTGGGCTCCATGCTTGGCAGGGGTTCTGCTGGGGATTTTCTCTCTCCCTTTCCCTGTATCCCTTCCCCCATGCTCCCCCAAATAGATAAACCTTTAAAAACAAAATAAAATAAGGAATAAACAGGAACACAGGAAGGGGAGAGGCACAGTGTGTCTGGGGTAGGGTCTATGAGCCACCCAAGTGTGGACCCCTTGCAAACAGCAGGAAAACAGAGAGGGAAGCTGCTTAGAGGTCAGAGCTCAGCAATGAAGCCTCTCAGGTTGAGTTTTCTCAACAAGTTCCTTGCTTCTTTTCCTAAAACATAAGTTAAAACCTGTAAAGAATATGAAAACACTGCCACCCAAATGCTCATGCTTCCTAAAATTTGTCTTGTACTTTCCCAGTTGTAGACCTCTACACCTGGGGTTCTGCTCCCTAAAATTTTCTTGCCTATGGGCGTGGAACGATGCCTGTCTGTCTTCTATCTTACACAAATAATACACAAATACAGACTTACAGAAAAATTCAAACATAGAAATATACAAAGCAAAAGGTGAGAGACCTTGCCCTTAATTCTACTTCCCATAGTAAACAGCTTGATATTATACACCCACTACTTTTTTAAGATGAATTTTTATATACATACAAATTTTAAAAATAGGCAGTTTAAGTTTCTTATTTTTTTGAGAGAACAAGAGCACACATGCAAGTGGTCGGGGGGCAGAGGTGAGGGAGAGAGAATCTTAAGCAAGCTCCGGGCCCAGGGCCAAGCCCGATGATGGGTTTGATCTCACAACCCTGAGATCATGACCTGAGCCGAAATCAAGAGTCAGATTCATAACTGACCAACGCACCCAGGTGCCCTGAGAGTTCAGGTTTCTTAATATAAATAATGAAATTTTAAATGTAAATATGATCACACTTGTATATGCTAACTTGAAAATGTACAGAATTGTTTTGAGATACATTAAAGGTTATTTTACATTTTGGTAGATTTTGTAAAATTGCCATACAAAAAGCTTTATTAATTCTTGTTCCTTATACTTGTGACTGCCAATGCCCATCTTCCATATGTTCTCTTTGACACCGGATAACCTATTTTCAATTTCTGCCAATCTGTTGCAAGGGCAATATTTCATTAGTATTCAAATTTGCATTTCCATGGTACTTACTGACATTGAATATGATAGAACATGATATGTTTATTGATCAGCTATATTTCTTCTCCTACGAATTACTTATTTATAAAAATAAATATAACTTGCCTATTTACAAACTGTCCTTGCCTGGTTTTTCTTTATGTATTTGTCTTTTGCTAATTGATTCATGGGAATTCTTTATTTATAATGGGTAGTAATCGGGGCGCCTGGGTGGCTCAGTGGGTGAAGCCGCTGCCTTCGGCTCGGGTCATGATCTCGGGGTCCTGGGATCGAGTCCCGCATCGGGCTCTCTGCTCAGCAGGGAGCCTGCTTCTCTCTCTCTCTCTGCCTGCCTCTCCGTCTACTTGTGATTTCTCTCTGTCAAATAAATAAAATCTTTAAAAAAAAAAAAAAAAAAGAATAATGGGTAGTAATCCTCTGTGGTGTGTGTTTTGCATGTGTATCTTTGTTACTTGCCTATCTTTCAATGTACCAAGTTTCTTAACACGTATAGAGTCAAATGTTCTTTCTCCATCTCCCAAGACTGTGTGAAAGTTTGTCTTAACCCAAATAGGGAAAGAAGGACACATTTGATTCTACATAAGAAAATATATGATCTATATTTCTTAATACATATTATATAAAATACATACTGTACATTTGTGTGCATAAAATACATACATGTATACATCAAATATTCTCTACACAGATGTATATACATCAAATACTGTTTCCAGTGTTTTGTTTTTTTTTTAATTTAGCTTTTGTTTCCTCACCCTAACAACCCACATAGTGGACATTATCTATCACTATCCCCATTTTACAAATAATAAAACCAAGGGACACATAAGTTAGGACTTAGCAGCCTGCCTCCTGAGTCCACACTCATAGTCAGTACTTCATGTTGGCTCTACACAACGTCCTCTCAATATATCACAAAAGCAACAAAAATTAATAAAATGTGGGGTGCCTAGGAGGCTTGATGGGTTAAGCCTCTGCCTTCGGCTCAGGTCATAGTCTCAGGGTCCTGGGATTGAGCCCTGCATCAGGCTCTCTGCTCAACAGGGAGCCTGCTCCCCACCCCCCCTTCTCTCTCTGCCTGTCTCTCTGCCTACTTGTGATCTCTCTCTCTGTCAGATAAATTAATAAAATCTTTCAAAAAAATTAAAAATTAAAAAAATTAATACAATGAGATAATGGCACAGAAACAGCTGCTATAGATCAAACAGATAACACAGAAAAATCTTTTAACAGAAAAGCTGAGGAACCAGAGAACATAAAGATTTCTCATAAATGATGTTGGGAAAACTGGCATTATTTTAAGTCAGTCTGAGCCCACTTTTCACATCATCCACCCAAATACAAACTAGAAGGAAAAAAAAAATCCCTTAAAAGAGGATAACAGGTCTCTAAGGTAAGAAGAATCAAGGGGAAAAAAAGGACAATTTGGACTATGTGAAAATGTTAAATGGTTACATTTTTAAAAAATTCGTTTTGAAAAGGTGACCAGTAGGCTGGGAAAAATAACTGACAAAAGTATGCCAAATAAATCTTATCAAAAAGATATATAAATTAGCAAAAAAAAAAAAAAAAACCATTAAAATCCTAACAGATGAGCAAAAGAGAAAATAAAACTTATAAACAAATGTGAAAAAAACCATTCAACTTAATTATATTAAAAGAAATGCAAAATTACAAAAAGCTTCTGTTTTGTCTATTTTTTTTAAAGATTTTTATTTATTTATTGACAGACAGAGATCACAAGTAGGCAGAGAGGCAGGCAGAGAGAGAGAGAGAGGGAAGCAGGTTCCCCGCTGAGCAGAGTGCCCGATGTGGGGCTCAATCCCAGAACCCTGGGATCATGACCTGAGCCGAAGGCAGAGACTTAACCCACTGAGCCACCCAGGTGCCCCTGTTTTGTCTATTTTTTAAAATGATACTGTCCTTGGTGAAATGGATGAAATCAAAAGGGGACCTCACACAGAGTGTTGATAAAGAGTAATTCAGCACTATTAAAATAAATGTTCATGTCCCTTTTATCTAGTAATCCCATGTCTGAGAATCTACTCTACAGAAATGATCCAGAAACCTGGGGGAAATCATATGGACAATGTAGTTACTGAAGTTTTTTTTTAAAGATTTTATTTTTAAGTAATCTCTGCACTCAACGTGAGGCTTGAACTCACAACCCCAGGATCAAGAGTCACATGCTTTACTGACTGAGCCAGCCGGGGGCCCCTGAAATATCGTTTATAATAGGAAGAAAACAAACAGCAAAAAAAGGGAAAACAACCCAATTTTCAAGAACAGGGAATATTAAATAATTTATGAAACAATCACTGACCAGAACATTATACATTATTAAAAATAATCGTGACACTAATAACTTTTTTTTAAAGAAAACCCTACAATATAATATCCAGTTGTACAAGTAGAAAAAAATATAGAAATTTTAAGTTGTTTGAGGGTGTGGAATTGAGTCACTATTTTCTCTAATTTCTAAATTTACTGTGGATTTAGAAAGACCCAAGTCCCAATCCCAGCTGCGCCACTCCAATGAGTTATAAACACCTTTCTATGCCTCGGTTTCCTTGCCTATAAAGTGAAAACCATAAATACAGCCACTTTGCAGGAGTGTTTTGAGAATCAAATGAGATAACTTGAGTGCTGTGCCTATCACCTAACAAAAATGTTATTTTTGTCACATGGCAAAGTGTAAACGTGTTTACGTGGGGGGTGGGGGGACTGAAATGAGGAAGCTACTTCACACATAGTGTCTGTTTCCACTTGAAAGTTTAGTATGGTTAGTTTCCTGCTCTCCCTACTTTTGTGGGTTTCTTCTGCTTAGACAACAATTACTTGTAAACCCACTTGGCAAAGGGAAGATTAAAGGAAGTGAAACATCTACTCTCCACTAGAACCCTGTAAAGATACATCATCTGTGGAGCCCAGTAGTAAAGGAACAAAACGGAGCCATATTAGTGAGTCCTGCAGCAGAAACAGGGAATGTATGTCTTTTTTTTCCTTTTGCAGTCTAACAAGGTGAGGAAAATCACATTGTTTGAGTAAACTTAAAACATCAACTTCCTTCATTACTGAGCTAAATATTTTGTCCTAATAAGACAGAGGAAAAAGGGAAAAACAAAAAACAAATCCAAAAAACCCGAAAAACTTCATTTCCAGAAAAACAGAATGGTGAAGAGACATTTCAAAGTAGCCTGTGCCTTTGGCTGGGGTGAGGACGGGGCTGGGGGGTAGGGGAGGGTTAGTGCAAAATACTGTCTAAACAGAAACCGTATAATAAGTAACTTCCTAGAAAAGCCTCTATCTTTGTCACATCTTTGAAGTTCTGCCATCTAGGCCTCATGAGCACAATGTTTGGCCCAGATATTAAGCTCTGGGACATTATCAGGCCCTCTGCAAGATGGGAGGGCACACTCCACAGTGCTCACCTTCAAGGGCAGAGGGCTCTAGAACTTTTCAGGGGCCTAAGAACCAGTCAAGTGGGTGGTTCTCTGTCCCACACTTGCTGAAAAGAATGCACAGAAGCAGCCCTATTCACTTTGGTTGTGAAAACAGACCTCCATAAGCACTAGTAATTAGTACCCACAGGGAGGATTTCTTTTCCCCCAGACTCTATATATTAAAGTCAGCATTAATGATCCTTACTGTGCAAGATGAAAAAAGTAACAGGCAGGGGAAAAAAAGACTATTTTTTTCAAGATATCAAGAAGACGAGTTTCAAATTCATTTTTAGCCCCCCAAAAGCATGAATGTAGCATTCAATGATCTAGTCCATGAATCACATACACAAAAATGTATTAATCAGGCCTTAGTCATATCAGGGTTCACTGGGTATGTTAGACATTATACCTAAAGCAGAAGAACCTCTTCCCCCAGAGAGAGCTATTCTTCTAAGATTTTCCATCCCCATCTTAAATAATAACCAACTATGTACTTACTGCAAAGGCTCTGGCTTCTCGTGCCTCCGGGGAGCTGCTGACCTCAATCAGCAAGTCAGCCGCACTATTCTGGGGTTTGGTGCTGGCCCGGGAGGAAAACCACACTCAAGGGGCCCAGGCAGTGAGCATCTGAGCAAAGCTTCACTCAGGAAGCAGGCGGGCTCCAAGGCTTCTGACAGGCTCCCCCCACCCCACCCCTCCCTGCTCCCTCTCCCTCTCCCTCCCTCCCTCCCTCTCTCTCTCTCTCTCTCACACACACACACACACACACACACTGCAAAATCACTTCTCTCCTACCGGTTCCTGAATACTTAATTTGTACCTCTCTAAAACATAAGGATTTAAAAACATGGGCTGACTAGCATGTTGCTCTTTCAAACCTGAGATATCAAACAGAAGGGAAAAAAAAAAAAAGAAAAGGAAAAAAAAAATCTAGTCTGTCTTCAAAGGTGAGTTTGCCTCGAAGCCTCAGGGCCCCTCACTTGCCATAACCTGTGGGCTGTGGCATGTTCTAGGTGGGATGGGGAAGTCAGGCTAGCTCAGGAAACCTTTCAAAGCAGGCAGTTCTTGTGAGCTGAGTGAAAACGTTCTTAGAGATAAAGCACCTAAACCTCCAAGCCTCTGGTTGTTGACTGAAATTCCCATTTTTTCATTCTAAATATTTTCATACCTAGTTTTGAATTCAGAGAATTCCAGAATTACGCGCACCCTCCTAAAACCTGAGGTCCACGTGTCCTGCTACTTTGGATGGTCTGCACACCCCAGTGACGATGAGCCGTGCCTGTAAAAACAGGGAAGGAATTCATGAAGGTAAACAAGCAACATGGGTCCTATCTGCCCTCAGCAAGAACTGTAGTCATCGGGGCTGAGCTTAGTCACTGCCACGAGGTGGAGGTTTATTGCGATTATACTGGATAATAAGGGTGAGATTTAGCCAAGTATCTCTTACACGGCACGGAGGCTTTACTTAGGAGACAGCATGAGTCTGCAGAGCCTCGGGGACACTGAGTCCCCCCTCATATGCAGACTTTGCTTTTTTTTTTTTTTTTTAAGATTTTGTTTGTTTATTTGACAGACAGAGATCATAAGGAGGCAGAGAGGCTGGCAGAGAGAGGAGGAAGCAGACTCGCTGTGGAGCAGAGAGCCCGATGCAGGGCTCAATCCCAGGACCCTGGGATTATGACCCGAGTTGAGGGCAGAGGCTTCAACCCACTGAGCCACCCAAGCGCCCCAGACTTTGCCTTTCTAACAACAGATCACTAAGTAAGGGGCTGTGGCCATGCAGTTAAGAGCTGGCCTTCCCCTGTGGGCGCTGTTCTTACAAACGTGGCCCATGCCACCCAGGCAAACACCTCTGCCTTTGGTGGCCTTCCCTCTTAAAGAAAGCAGGGGACAATGCATGGGACCTGCTCTCACTGGAGAATATCCATCTACCCAGGGCGGAGCAGGGGCAGGGGAATAAGGGGAGCTAACTCACCTGGGTGTCATCTCTCCCCCGCCCTAACCCCACCACTCGCTTAAGCAAAAGAACAAATTTATTGGCTTGACTAACTGGATAGTGTAAGGATGCATTCGAGCTGGCTTTCAGCCAGGAGACCGGGAGGTTCCAAAGTCATCAGGAACCTGTTTTCATCACCTTTCAGCTCTGTTTCCCCAAGTTCAATGCATTCAAACATGGTGCCCTTGGGATGAGAAAGCCTTTTACGGCAGCATTGCATGATTAGAAGTCTATGGCATTCGAGACCTCAGAAGACAGGCACTCCTCAGAGAAAAACCTCAGAGTGAGACCCTCTCCAGCCCTGTGGTAAGGGAGAGGGACCTGGGTGACTGACAGCCCCACTAGTTATAAGAAGAGCAGATCCCAAAAGCAAAAAAAATGCTGGACTGGCAAAAAAATACAGGCTAGTGCACTGGCTTAAGCCTGTCTTTCTTTCTTTCTTTCTTTCTCTTCTTTCTATCTTTCTTTCTGTCTTTCTTTTTTAAGATTTTATTTATTTATTTGACAGACAGAGATCACAAGTAGGCAGAGAGATGGTGGGGACAGGCTCCCCACTGAGCAGAGAGCCCGATGTGGGGCTCGATCCCAGGACCCTGGGATCATGACCTGAGCCAAAGGCAGAGGCTTAACCCACTGAGGTACCCAGACACCTCTGGCTTAAGGCTTTCATGTGATTGCATCTTACCAATCAGACTGTAAATCTATTACCAGAAGGACATACACAAAGTGTTCAGGGTGGCTATTGTGTGTCATTTCTTTTTTAAATTCACACTGTATTTTCTAGATTTTCTAAAAATTAATAAAAAATTACTAAATTGTATAATAACACAATACATCTAAATAAGTTACTGTATGCTAAACAAGTTCTGCTTATGAGTGAAAATATGTATAGAATATCTATGAATAAATCTGGTAAGAAAATTGCAATCACACCCCCACCCCCAAATCGATAACATTTTACTGAGTAACAGAATAGAGGACTGGATGAAAAAAACATAACAACATACCATGATATCGATTCTTCACAAAATAGTTATATAAATGTATTATAATTCCAATAAAAATTCTAACACGATTAAGAGTTATGAAAATGATGCCTTATAAAACTATCCTAAAATGTACCTGGTAGAGTAATTCTTCTCTATAGAAGATATAGAATAATTTATTCTTCTCTGTAGAAGAATATTGTTGAAAAAAATATGAAAAGGGACTTGTACTGCCAGATATTAATAGAGACCAGAGAAGTAAAATAATTGCAGTGTTGTGGTTCAGGAATAGAAACATCGTAAATGGATCACAACAAATCCCAAAAAAAGAATTAAGATAAAGATAGCATTACTAATCTGAGGATTAAAAAAAAATGGATTGTCTTTAAAAATGGCATTGGGAAAATTGGCTAAACATTTAGAGAGAGAGAAAAAAAAGACTTTTACCTCATACCATGTATCCAAATGATTTCTGATAGAATAAAAATTTAAGTGAAGAAAAAAAAGAAGAAGAAGAAGCAGCATTATCAGAACTAGAAGGAAAGAGGTGGTTCAGTCATTAAGCGTCTGCCTTTAGCTCAGGTCATGATCTCCAGATTCTGGGATCGAGCCCCGCACTGCACTCCCTGCTCAATGGGAAGCCTTCTTGTCCTCCAACTCCCCCTGCTGTGTTCCCTCTCTCTCTCTCTGTCAAATAAATAAATAAATCTTTAAAAAAAAAAGAACTAGAAGGAAAGAGAGGAGATTGTTTATCTGAACAAGGTGAGCAAGGCCTCTCTGAGCCCACACACAAAGGCAGAATACATAAAAAAAAGACAGATTTGACTTTGAAAATAAAAAGCCTCCACAAGGGGCGCCTGGGTGGCTCAGTGGGTTAAGCCGCTGCCTTCGGCTCAGGTCATGATCTCGGGGTCCTGGGATCGAGTCCCGTGTCGGGCTCTCTGCTCAGCGGGGAGCCTGCTTCTTCCTCTCTCTCTCTGCCTACTTGTGATCTCTGTCTGTCAAATAAATAAATAAAATCTTTAAAAAAAAAAAAAGCCTCCACAAACAATGAAAATCCTATAAATAAAACAAAGATGCCAATGGCAAAATGAGACAAACATCTCTGCACCTCTGGTTCAGTTATTCCATTTGTAGGAACGTATCCTATGACAATAATCATGGATGAATGCAAAACTGTATGTGTAGGAGTTATAAACTGATCCTTGATTGTAACAATGACAACAAAGGAAAGAATTGAAAGTCTAATTGGTTACATTATGGTTTATCCATGTAATTAAACACCATGCATCCATTAAAAGTGTACTATATCAATATTCCCTATGACACAGATGTAAAAATCCTTAACAAAGCACCAACAAACCAAATTTAGCAACATATCTAAGGGATTACATACCATGACCAAGTGGGATTTACCCCAGGAATTCAAGGTTGGTCCAACATATGACAACCAATCAACATAATACACCATATTGATAGAATGAAGGACAAAACCACAGGATTTTTCCAATAGAGGCAGAAAAAGCATTTGACAAAATCTAATGCCCTTCCATAATAAAAATATTCCATAAACCAGGAATAAAAAGGAAATTCCTCAACCTGATAAAGGCCAACAATAAACACCACACTTAAGGGTGAAAATCATAAAGTTTTCCTCTGACATCAGAAATAAGATAGAGATGTCTCTGCTCTCTCCACTTCTGGTCAACATTGTATTGGCGTCTTTAGCCAAGGAAATAAGGCAATAAAAAGAAAGGCATCCGGATGGGTAAGAAAAGTATAACTATCTCTATTATCTAATGATCTTCTATGTAGAACATCTCAAAAAATCTTTAACAAAACAAAGCTAATAAACTTATTCAGCAAGGTTGTAGGATACAAGGTCATTATATAAAAATAATTTTCAATTCTACTTACTTGCAATGAACAATCCAAAATAATAACAAAGCAATTCTATTTACAATGACACCAAAAGGGAAGGCATACTTAGTAATATATTTAACAAATTATGTGCACAGTTGTACATAAAAAACTATACAACATTGAAAAATGTTAAAGAAGTCTTAAATGGACTCTCATGTTCATGTATTATAAGACTTAAGAGGACAATAGTCCTCAAATTGATCTACAGATTCAATGCAATACCTATCAAAATTCCAGTTTCTCTTTTTACAGAAATTGACAAGCTAATTCTATAGCTCATATGGAAATGCAAGGGACTCAGAATAATCAAAACAATCTTGAAAAGAAGAACAAAGCTGAAAGACTCTCACTTCCCAATTTTAAAACTTAGTACAAAGCCACGAATTGCATGGAGCACTGTGTGTTCTAAATCTTTATTATTTTTTTAAAAAGGATTATTTATTTATTTGACAGCAAGAGACACAGCGAGAGAGGGAACACAAGCAGGAGGAGTGGGAGAGGGAAAAGCAGGTTTCCCGCCGAGCAGGGAGCTTGACATGGGGCCTGATACTAGGACCCCGGGACAATGACCTGAGCCGAAGGCAGATTGTTAATGACTGAGCCACCCAGGAGCCCCAAGGCACTGGGTGTTCTAAAACTTACTACAAAGCTATAGCAATCAACACTGTTTGGTACTGACACAAGGACAGACATATGTAGATCTGTAAAATAGAACTGAGAGTCCAGAAATGAACCCATACTTTCAGGGAAGGTGATCTTTGACATGAGAGCCAAGACCATTCAATGGGGTAGGAGCAGTCTTTCCAACAAATGGTGCTGGCCAGCTGGATATTCATATTCAAAAAAATGAAACTAGACTATTTCATATTATATACAAAATTACCTCAAAGATGTAACAGCTGAAAACATCTTAGAAGAAAATGTTAAGTGTAAAACTTCATGACCTTGGATTTGTAATGTTTTCATAGAGATCTTAAACACAAGTAACAAACAAAAAATTATGTAAATTAGCCTTCCCAAAGATTAAAAACTCTTGTGCTGCAAAAGGCAGTGAAAAGATGACCCATATATAATAGAAGAAAATATCTGTAAGTCATATATCTGATATATGGGTCTGTTCTCCGGAACATGTAAAGAACCCTTACAACTCAATAATAAAGGGGCAAGTAACTCAACTAACGAATGGGCAAAGGATTCAAATACATACATCTCCAAAGAGAACATAAAATATACAAATGGCCAGGGCGCCTGGGTGGCTCAGTGGTTAAAGCCTCTGCCTTCAGCTCAGGTCATGATCCCAGTGTCCTGGGATCAAGCCCCGCATGGGGCTCTCTGCTCAGCGGGGAGCCTGCTTCCTCCTCTCTCTCTCTGCCTTCCTCTCTGCCTACTTGTGATTTCTGTCAAATAAATAAATAAAATCTTGTAAAAAATATACAAATGGCTGATAAGCACATAAAAAATGTTCACCATCATTAGGCATTAGAGCTAGGCAAATCAAAGCCACATGAGATACCACTTCACACCTACCAGTAATGGGTACCACCAAACAGATACTAACAAGCATTGCCAAGGCTATGGGAAATCGGAACCCTCGTCCATTGTTTGTGGGACTGTAAAATGCTGTGACTACTGTGAAAAAACAGTTTGGCAGTCCCTCAAAAAGTTAAGCACAGAGTTACCATTATGGCCCACAATTCTACTCCTTGCCCCTAAAAAACTGAAAATAAGAATTCAAACAGAAATCTGTACACAAATATTCATAACAGCACTATTTGTGATGGGCAAATGGTAGGGGGAAAAAAACCCCAAAATCCATCAACTGATAAATGGATAAACACAATGTATATCTATACAACAAGATATTATTATCAGTAAAAAGGAATAAAGTAAAAAAAAAAAAAAAGAAATGTTCATCCATGCTACAACGTAGATGAACCTTGAAAATCTTATATTGAGTGAAAAAAGCCAGACACAAAAAGCCACATACTGTATGATTACATTCCTATGAAATTTCCAGAATAGGCAAATCCCTAAACACAGAAAGTAGATTAGTGGTTTCCATGGGATGAAGGGGGGGCATAAAGGGAGAGTGACTGCTAACAGTTCCAGGATTTTGGAGGGGGTGGTGGGGTGACAAGAGGTTCTGGAATTTGATAATGGTGACTGTTGCGCAAGTTTGCGAATATACAAGAAAACCACTGTACCTACACTTGAAAAGGTGAATTTTACAGTAAGTGAATTATACCTCAATTTCTAAAGTAATACTGTAAAATATCTGATGATACAGAATAATGATAACATAGTGGAAAATAGACTATAAATGGTGTGTATAGTAGGAGGCCGTATTCACTCAGGTAAAAGAAAAAGAGACTTAAAGAAACTTTATATATTAAAAATGGCTATTCTTGGCACCCTTGTTGAAGATCAGTTGGCCATGGAGGCATGGATTTATGTCTTATTCTATTGGTTTATATGTCTGTCTTTATGCCAGTACCATACTATTTTAATTACTATAGCTTTGTAGTTTATTTTATTTTATTTTAAGATTATTTATTTATTTATTTATAGAACTTGAGTGGGAAATAGGATGCCCTATCTTTGTTCTTCTTTCTCAGGACTGATTTGGCTATTCCTGTTTTCTTTGTGGTTCCATATGAACTTTAGATTTGTTTTATTTTATTTTTTTAATTTCTACACAAAATACCACTGGGATTTTGATAGGGTTTGCAATAAATCTATAATGGGGAAAGGATAGTTTCTTCAACAAATGGTGTTGGGAAAACTAGGTATCGACATCATAGGACAAAGCCAATGAGATTGGACCCTTATACCATACATCAAATCAACTCAAAATGGATTAAAGACTGAAACATAAGACCCCAAACTGTGACACCCCTAGAAAAAAAAAACAACAGGGTAAAACCTTCATGACATTGGTCTTGGTAATAATTTCATCCATATGACACCAAAACCACAGGCAACAAAAACAAAAATAAACCAGCAGAACCCTACCAAACTAAAAAGGTTTCTGCACACAGAGGAAAAATAATCAACAAAGTAAAAAAGCAACCTACAGAATGCAAGAAAATATCTGCAGAACATAAATATGATAAGGGGTTAATCTCCAAAAGATACAAGGAACTCTGACAATTCAATAGTAAAAAAACAAAACAAAACAACCCCCCCGAATACTTGATAAAAAGATGGGAAAGGACTTGAACAGACATTTCTTCAAAGACATACGAATAGCCAACAGATTATGTGAAAAAAGGCTCAACATCACTAATCGTCAGGGAAATGCAGATCAAAGTCACAGTGAGGTTATCACCTCATACCTGCTGGGATAACTATCATAAAAAACAAAACAAAACAAAACAAAAAAAACTGAAAGACAGCGTTGTTGAGGATGTGGAGCAGTTGGAACTCTTGTACATTACTGGTGAGAATACAAAATGGTGCAGCCGCTGTGGAACAGTGTATAGGACCAAGGGTCCTCAAAAAATTAAAAGTAGAACGGCCTCATGATCCAGCAATCCCACTTCTGGGTATTTATCCAAAAGAAATGAAACCAGGATCTCTGAGAGAGACTGGCACTCCTGTGTTTACTGTGGCATTATGAGTAAGAGTGAGGACATGGAAACAACCTGAATGTCCACTGACGGAGGAAGGGGTAAAGATGTGATATATGCAGACAATGAAATACCATTCAGCTTTTAAAAAGAAGACGAGTCTGCAATATTTAAGAACCTGGCAGAACCTTGACAGCATGCTGCTGAGTGAAATCAAGGAGTCACAGAAAGCCAAAAACTGCATGATCCCACTTACACGAGGTATCTAAAATCATCCAATTCATAAAATCAAAGAGTGGAATGGTGGTTGCCAGGGACTAGGGGAAAGGGCACATGGGGATTTACTAATCAATGAGCATAAAGTTTTAGCCAAGCAAGATGAATAAATTCTAGAGATCTGCTATCCAATAGTGGACCTATAGCCAACAATAATATATTATTGTACATTAAAAAATTTGCTAAGGGGATAGAGCTCAGGTTAAGTGTTCTTACCACAATAAGATAAAATTCAAAAGATAAAATAAATTACTAAAAAAGAGAGAGTTATCTCTAGTTGGTAGTGTTAACTTCCCTTATGCTTTAAAGAGTCTTCTCCACTAATTGCGATGAATATGTAGGAGTTTTACAATTTAAAAAATACTGTTTAAGCATAAGAGCAATTATCTATTATGAGAGCATCAGACTCTCAATACTGATGACTTATACTGCAGAAAGTAAGTTCATTTGACCCAAGGAAGACTTTCTTAATTGCAGAAATAATTAAAGCCTGGATGAGACATCCTTTGCAGGGGCCATGAAATCTCTACTCTTGGATGGTCTAGAACAAGGTAAGACTGGCCTGTAGTGGCATGTCCTGTTGCTCATCTGCATGGAGGCTGGGCCGTGTCCGGGTGGTCTAGATCCAAGAGCTGGATGGATGAATCCAGACCAGTGCTGAAGGAAACCTCTGTGTGGGCTGAGCTCCTGTGTGCCTCAGTGGGAAACCCACCAGTTCTCCAAAGACCAGAATTTCCTAAACCTTAGCCAAAAATGGAAGCCTAAAAATGCTCTGTTTTGCTCTTGCAAAATAAATTTATCAACTCTAAAAATAACTAGGACAAAGCCAAAGATGAAAGTGACTCTGAATGGATTTCAAAGACATGTGTGTCAAATTTTTACAAAGACCGTCATGGTCAGATCCTTAGGACTCTTGGACCCAAGAGAATCTGTTATGAGGCAGCATGAAAGGACACACGCTCAGGAGTGAAAATGGTGAAGATCTTATCTTCATGGGTCTCTAAGCTTCATCCAGTCAGCAAGAGATCCAGTCTTCATTACCGGAAAAGGATTATAAATATAAATTGTTTATCTGATGATTTCAGTAGGTCGTAACGAATATGTTAATCTACTAACTAAATACAATCTGGAACTTGACACATGCACGTAGTATAGAAATACATTGCCCTTCTTTGTAAATATCTATCAAGCCTGACCGTAAACTACTCATTTTAACAGGAACTTGACTTCTATGTTAACCTAACCATCTCTCTCGATGACTTTTTAATTTAGTTTTAAAGCATAACATTTCACTGTGAGAAATTACACAGAGAGAAGTAATTACAGAGGGAGGCACAGCATACGGGGCAAGTCGTGGTTAGGGAAGTTGGCCTTCTTCTGAGCTATGCAGCGAGGTTCATCACACCGTCCCCCAAGAAACATGAAGGGGAGGTTCTTTCTGCAAACGCATGGCTGGGGACAAGAAGTTTGTTGGCTTACAAGTTACCATACGCTGATACATTTTCTTTTTAAAAGGCCCTCCTGGAGTGCCTGATTAATTCACACGCCTGAATCCTGAGAGGTCTGGCAGCCAAGAGGTATGTCTGGCTCTGGAGAGGGACCCTCCCTGCTGTCCTCTGCACCCCAACCCCCGCCCCACCCCCACACTGACCACCTTCTGCGTGGTGTAGCACACCTGCCGCCCACACTTCGCTTCCCTCCCCAGCAGAGTGAGAATGCTGAGTGAGGCTGTGCATATGTTTGAATTTGTTTAATTAGCCAGGAATAGGAAAGCAGCAACTCTTTTGGTTTCCAAGCAGATGTGAAACTAATTTTGGGAAAGAACAAGAGCCCCAGAGAGTTTGAACAATGACTCAGCTTCAGTCCCTCACAATTCCCATCACACTTGGAGACATGCCCATCAGCGACGCTGCTGCCACCAGGATTCTGAATCTGAAAGACGCCTCTCAGACCTCTGTTCTTCTTCTGGTTGTCCCACTACCACACTCCCTCTGGCCTAGTGTGCTCCCCAGTCTCAGGTCCTTTCCCTCCCCTGCCAGACTCGTAGTCTCCCACCTCCCATTTGAACCCCAAGATCCTTCCACCATGCTCCCCACCAGTCTCCAGATGTCTTTACTAAGGCCCTGCTCAGGCAGCCACCAAATCAGGGATTGCCAAATCATACATTCTTTGTTGCCAAACTGGGTCTCCCAGTGGAACTATAAAGACAGAACCTGGGGTGCCTGGGTGGACTCAGTGGGTTAAAGTCTCTGCCTTCAGCTCAGGTTGTGGTCCTGGGATCGAGCCCCGCATGGGATCGAGCCCCGCATGGGATCGAGCCCCGCATGGGCTCTCTGCTCAGCAGGGAGCCTGCTTCCCTTCCTCTCTCTTTGCCTGCCTCTAGGCCTACTTGTGATCAGTCAGTCAAATAAAAGAATAAAATCTTAAAAAAAAAAAAAAAAAAAAGAACCTGCCTGAGGCCATGTGGCCCTAGGTATCCCAGAGCAATTGATTTATGTAACTCTAACTGGCTTCCTGTTGAACCTTCCAAAAAAAAGCATTTATGTTTAAGACTATCTTGGTCAAGCCAGGTGGCTCAGTCATTAGGCGTCTGTCTACCTTCAGCTCAAGTCATGATCCCAGGGTCCTGGGATGGAGTCCCCCATAACATCTGGCTCCCTGCTCAGTGGGAAGCCTGCTTCTCTCTCTCCCACTCCCCCTGCTTGTGTTCTCTCCCCCAACTCCGTCAAATAAATAAAATCTAAAAAAAAAAAAAAAAAAAAAAAAAGGATATCCTGGACAAGTTTAATTCAGAAGGGGAGGGTCATTAGTTTAACTGGGAACATGGGTCAAGCCTTCTTCTCCAAGTCAGCCTTAGCATTAACAAAGCTGATCTCCAATCTCCATCAGTCTGATTCCTGTCTCATGTTTTGTTTGTTTTGGGGTGGTTTTTTTTTTAGGATTTTATTTACTTATGAGAGAGACACAGAGAGAATGAGTTGGAGGGACAGAGGGAGAGGGAGAAGCAGACTCCCCACTGAACAGAGAGTCAACGTGGGGCTCGATCCCAGGACCTTGAGACCAAGACCCAAGCCGAAGGCAGACACTTAACCACTGAGCCACCTGGAAGCCCCCTGACTCATGTTTCTTTGCTGATTCTGAGCTATATTTGTGATGGTGTGGTGGGGAACAATGATGTCAACAGTAATTTTCCAAACCCTGAGCAACCGCCTTTGATCTCTGGTCCCACCTTCCCTGGTATACAGAGGGGCCTTCCCTAAATCCACAGTAAGTGAAAAGAAGAAATGAATACAGAAAAAAGCAGCGGTTAATGAAACGAAAACATTTTTTAGAATGGTCTAGAAGATGAAAAAAACTGAAATTAAAAACAAGAGAAAGGATGTAATTACATGTATGGATTTGTAAATTAGGCGAAACAGATAATTTTCTAGGAAAACACAGATTACCAAAATTAACTCAAGAAGAAACAAACAGTCACACAGAGAAAAGGCAAAGGATAAGAAATGGCAATTCACAAAAGGAAAAATACTAATAAAAATGTGAAAAGATGCTTAGTCTACCTCGTATCCAACAAACATGAACTAAATCCATGTAATGTTTTAAAGTCCATCTCATGGACTAATATATTTGAAAGGGATAAAAAGTGTTAGCAAAAATGTGGGAAATACGCACTTTCACACAATTGCGTGTATGGCTCCTGGAAGGCAGCTGGAGTAGAGATCGTAAAGAGGGCTTTCCATATTTTACTCTATTTCTATATTTGAATTTTTTAAGAATGTGTTTTTTGTTTTATACCTGAAATTTGAACAGTGGAATTCCTAAATCCATATGAATTCCACAAGAATTGATACCAAAGTATTTATTGTATGTTTAAGATTGGAGAACAAAGTAATTTGAAATGAGGAGATAGATCGTAAAATAGTTTATGGATCTGAAACATGGGTGTAGAAAAGGAGAAACAGAAAAATAAGCAACAGGGCGCCTGGGTGGCTCAGTTGGTTAAGCAGCTGCCTTCAGCTCAGGTCATCATCCCAGCATCATGGGATCAAGTCCCACATCGGGCTCCTTGCTCCGCAGGGAGCCTGCTTCTCCCTCTGACTCTGCCTGCCACTCTGTTTGCCTGTGCTTGCTCTCACTCGCTCTCTCTCTGACAAATAAATAAATAAAATCTTTAAAAAAAAAAAAAAAGAAAAAGAAAAATAAGCAACAAAGTGCAGACTGCATATGATACCAAAAACAGCACATGCAAAAACATGAGCTCCCTGAGGACAAAAACTCTGTTCTAGTCACTGCATATCCCTCTGCCCCTTACAGAGTGCCCAGAACGGAATACTTAGTAAATGTTTGCTGAATAAATGAAAGAAAAATGGAACTAAAGAATATCAGAAGGTACTCTGGGAATTTCGATTTCAAAAGAAGCAAATGAAACAATTCTGCTCACATATATTTCCCAAATTTGAAATGTAAAATTATTTTCACTGAAATCTTGTTATATTCTAAATGTAATCAGGAAGTTTGGAATTTAGAATTGCGCTGGTCATTTTTCTGCAGCTGACGTTCAGTTAAAAGAATGTGGTCCATCTTGGTTAGTCTTGTTACTACCTTTTCACAATATATTGTCATTATACTCATGTGCTGGTATTTATAGTTGTTAAAATTCACAGTTTTAGGGGGCGCCTAGGTGGCTCAGTCAGTTGAGCATCTGCCTTTTGCTCAGGTCATGATCCTGGGTCTGGGGATGGAGCCCCACGTAGGACTCCCTGCTTTGTGGGGAATCTGCTTCTCCCTCTGCCCTGTACTCTCTCTCTCTCTCAAATAAATGAATAAGATCTTTTTAAAAAAATTCACAATTTTCGGGGCGCCTGGGTGGCTCAGTGGGTTAAAGCCTCTGCCTTCAGCTCAGGTCATGGTCCCAGGGTTCTGGGATTGAGCCCCACATCGGGCTCTCTGCTCGACGGGGAGCCTGCTTCCTCCTCTCTCTCTCTGCCTATCTCCTCTGCCTACTTGTAATCTGTCTGTCAAATAAATAAATAAAAATCTTAAAAAAAAAATTCACAATTTTCACCTTTTTCTACTTTGTAGCATTACATATGTTCAGGAAAATTAACATAGCAAAGTGGATCAATGAAATGTAAAGGACAGGTTGTGAGTGATATAAATATGACTTTTGGGGCACCTGGGTGGCTCAGTGTGTCAAGCTTCTGCCTTCAGCTCAGGTCATGATCTCGGAGTCCTGGGATCGAGCCCCGCATCGGGCTCTCTGCTTAGCAGGGAGCATGCTTCCCCCTCTCTCTCTCTGCCTGTCTGTGTGCCTACTTGTGATCTCTCTGTGTCAAATAAACAAATAAAAATCTTAAAAAAAAAAAAAAAGGAAAAATTATGACTCCTAACAACAGTAAGATCACTACTGAACAGGACTAAGATGCAAGGTGGAAAGATGCGTGTCCTGTAGGTCGAGTGGTATGCCACATAGGCACTTAAGAAAGGGGAGTGCAAATAGGAAATACACCAGCAAAGCCTGAAAAATTGGGAGTTTATTGGACCATTCACCCATTTGCTCCTAGGCTAGAGCATTTCACTGCTTTTATGAAGCTTCGGAAGGAGTGGCAGTAAAGCACAAATGCCTTTCGTGCCACTTTCAATGTACAATGGCCTCTTTGGTAAACCAAACGAGCTCTGCCTCAAGGGCAAAATAATGTTTCTCAGTGCAAAACTGATGCATTTGTCACCAAAGGAAAAGAACAAAACTCCTGAGGCCTCGCTTAAAGTTGCCCTCTTCAGAGATAAAACACATTCAGACACACACTAATGAAACGTCTTCAGGAAAAGTCCCAAAGTTAATATATGTGTATTTTGGTCAGCAAGAATGCAGACTGAGATATTAGCAAAATTCCTCCATCAAAAAATGCACCAAACCTCAAGGAATCCCAATGGCATGCCACGGGGAAGAGGAACTGTGAGCCTACATGTGGGCTGCCAGGTAATTTCAATTTACCATTGACTGGAACCTCTGTGGATGAATCAGTGCCTTTCATGTGTGAGGTTCATATTGAAGGGCCAAGGCATGCAGTGGAGAAGGAGCCCAGGGACCTGTTGTGTGGGCAGCCAGGAAGAAAAGAGCTGCTAAACAGAATAATTGCACTGGGTACCAATCTACACCACGGCTGTTTTTCTGTAGAACGCTGATGATCTAAATAATCTGATCTTCATTTGGTACTGAAAAAAGGATAAACATTTTGAATCAAACCGCAGTCACAGACAATCTGTCTTTTCAGTGTGCAGTAGGACAGGGAGTACCAGGGTTTGCTTTCCGCTCTGGAATTCACTGCCTGTTAAGGCGAAAGGCATTCACATGGATATCAGAAATGAGGAACAATATAAAACTATATCTTCCTGACATTGAGAAGGCCAAAAAAGGCAATTTCTAGGATCTCAAATGACTGGCTTCCATAGTATAGGTTAAAAATCTATATTTAGGGGCGCCTGGGTGGCTTAGTGAGTTAAAGCCTCTGCCTTCGGCTCAGGTCATGATCTCAGGGTCCTGGGATCGAGCCCCGCATCGGGCTCTCTGCTCAGCGGGGAGCCTGTTTCCCTCTCACACTCTGCCTACTTGTGATCTCTCTGCCAAATAAATAAATAAAATCTTAAAAATAAAGAAAGAAATCGATATTTGGAACAGCCTGAATCCTAGCCAAAATATTGTGATTTCTTTTTTTTAATGCTAGAATGTTTTAGGATAACCCGATGGGACCAAACTGTAAGTAGCTAAGTCTCCACCAGTTCGACTTCCCCAGTGGTGGACAGTTTTCTTTACAAATTGAATAAATTTTTCATATATTATTGCATCCTTTGAAACTACATGGAAATGCTGCAAAGCAATATAAACAAGCATTTTGGGATGGCGAACTCCCTCCGGCACGAGAGACAGGAGATCAAGCTGGAAAGCAAGACAGGGAGCAAACCTCAAACCGCTTTACCTGCCTTTGCTGAGGTGTTTGGATGCAATAACCCTTAACTGGTGAGAACAATTTAAGTAAAGAAGCAAAATGACCAGGTTCACATTTCGGAAAGACTGCTCTGATGTCAGTGTGGAGGACAAACATAAGGGAGTATGAGTGGAGGCAAGGAACCTCCCAACAGGCAATTTAAACACCTTTGATGAGAAATAACCATCTAAGAGTATGACAGCAAAATTCAAAGGAGGTGGAATCAAGAAGATACTGCCATGGAAATAACAGGACTTGATCACCAGTTGGATCTGGGGAGGAAGAAGGAGTCTCCTGGTTTGGGCACAATTTGTTGAGATTGGGAAAACAGAAGGTTGGCCATGTGTACTGGTTATCTACCACTGTACAACAAGTTACCCACACAATTTAGCAGCTTAAAACAACTAACATTTATTACCTCCCAGTTTCTGTGGGTCGGGAATCTAGAAGAGGTTCAGCTGGGTGGTTCTAGGTCAGGGTCTCTCATGAGGCTGCAGTCTGGATGTCAGCAGGGGCCGCATCATCTGAAGGCTTGACCAGGGCTGAAGTTGCACGGGGTTCACTCACATGCCTGGCAAGTAAGTGCTGGTGGTGGGCAGGAGATGTCAGTTCATTTCCCAGTGAACCCCTCTATAGAGCTGCTTAAATAACCTTCTGTTATAGTGCTTGGCTTCCCCCAGATCAAATGATCCAGGAAGGAGAGCTACGAGGAGGCCACAATGTCCCTAATGACCTTGAAGTCTCACACCATCACTTCTGCCTTATTTCACTTGCTAGAAAAGGTCTCTAGGCCTGCCTACGTCCAAGGACAGGGGAGACTTAAACCCTGCCTCTTGAAAGGAAAAGTACAAAGAATGGGTGGATAAATCTTAAAATCATTACACCACATAAGTGGATAATGAATTAAATTCATGCTGTTGGAAATGCCCAAGACAATCAGCTGGTAGATGAACACACCCCTAGGTCATTGCTGAATTTAGCAAGAATAAAGCTTATAAAACGTCAGAGTTAGAAGCAAGGTGACAGAATTAAGGAGAAAATGAAAGATAAAGGAAGTAGGGTCAGGTTACTCCTGTAAATTTCACCTGGAAAGGAAGTCAACAGTTAGCAGTCAGAGTAGGGGATCTGGGTGAACAAAGGTACATAGGTCTTGGTAAAATCCATTGTCCATTAACCTGGGCCAGCGGAGGGACCTCTTGACTTGAGAGAGAAGAAAAAGAAGAAAGAGTGGGTGCTATCTACTGTGGTCCTGTCTCTAGGGCAAACAGATAAGCAACAAACTGTCTGTTAGGAATATTGAGGGGACGCCTGGAGGAACATATCTCAAACTGGTTTGATACTTAAGCCTCCCTACCTTCTCTTGTTGTAGGCAGACTCCGGCTACATCTCCCTAGCCTGTTGTAGTTTTGCCATTCTGACTTACCTACTTTCCCGTTCCCAAACCTCACATAACCCGTACTTCTCCCTGGAAAGGCATTTGATCGGGCTGCCTACTGACAAAGAGTGACTTCAGCTTGTCCTCAGAATCTCTCCTATGGAAAGTACCCATCAATAGCACCGGTTATTATTAAATTATTATTATTAAATCTTGGGGCCCTGCGCTGCTCCCAGTCTGTGGCCTAGTCGGACCCCTGTCTTGACCTCTAGTAGTATGGATGAGATATTAAAATATCTTTGAATCATAGTCTGTTAAATTCCTCAGTGTGGAACAGACGAAACTGTGCTAGTGCTGGTGTTTCTGTATTAGCGCTCCATTTTAGTATCTAGATTCTTTCATGCATTACCTCTCAGTTCCACTAAAACTTGTTTTAATACAATGTTCAATACAAATGTAGTTCCTTTTCTGCTTTTTATGGCCTCCACAAAATTTGACCAACAGTAGATGAACATTAAACTATGGACAATTCATGGAAATGGATACACTGATACCAGCAAGTCCCTATTTTAGCAGTTACCATGGTGACAATGTGCACAAGTGGCTATTTAAAGGTGCCAGTCTTTGAAACATCTTATTAGGCCCAAGATATTAAAACTAATGAAATCGTGGAGAAATTTCTTATTTTTGACATTTTAATGAAGAAGGTGGTTAAACTAGTAATAACTTCAGCTACTATTTTGAAAGCAATGACGACAGGTCAAACACTTTTCTAGGACTTTTTGTTTAAGGTGTCACATTTAATTCTCAAAAAAGCCATGATGGGGCAGGTATTATTTTTTCTCCTCAGAGTAGTTGAGGAAACAGGGTTCAGGGAGGTTATGCAATTTGCTCAAGTTCACACAACTTGTACATAGAAATCCTGCGATTTGCACAGGATCTCACCTAAGTCCAGGCTTCTTCCATTATCCGACATCACCCCTCTAATAATTGGCAACAAATTCTGAGTATAACTACCTTGGCCTCCTGCTGGATATTTCCCCCAAGCTCATACCACCATGCTTTATTTTCTCCATTAATAACCGATCGCAACCAGAAATTTTCTTATTTATTGCCACTCTCTTCACTAAATTATGAACTCAACAAGAGCAGGTTGTCTCTTTTCTCACTGATTATCAGTACCTAGGATGTTATTTAGCATAGAGCCGGTAATCAATAAATATTTGTTGAATTAACAAATGAATTAAAAATTTCAAAGGAAGAAAAAGCATTACAACAAATGCTGATATAAACATACATTTTTTAAAAAGCATTTGACAAGTTTAAGACAGAATTTAAGTTATGATTGTTTTAAAGAAATACGCAAGTGCTTATTTGGGAAATACTGTGCTATATTTTTCCATGCACTATTTCAGTAAAGCATTTAGCAAACTTGCGAGATCATAAAAACAAAGATATGTTTCTATGTTTCTGAAATTGTGCCTAAAAAGTCCCTCTTTAGAAAGACAAATACCATATGATTTCACTCATATGCGGAATCTAAGAAACAATACAAATGAGCACAGGGGAAGGGAAGGAAAAATAAAACAAAAACAGAGAAGGAGCCAAACCATAAGAGACTCCTATCTATAGAGAACAAACTGAGGGTTACTGGAGGTGGGGGGACAGTTGTGGGGGGTGAGCTAAATGGTGATGGGTATTAAAGAGGGCACCTGAAATAATAATACACTATATGTTAACTAACTTGAATTTAAATTAAAAAAAAAAAAATGGGGCGCCAGGGTGGCTCAGTGGGTTAAAACCTTTGCCTTCAGCTCAGGTCATGATCCCAGGGTCCTTGGATCGAGCCCTGCATCAGGCTCTCTGCTCAGCAGGGAGCCTGCTTCCCCCTTCTCTCTCTGCCTGCCTCTCTGCCTACTTGTGATCTCTCTGTCAAATAAATAAATAAAATCTTTAAAAAAAATTTTTTTAAAGTCCTTATTTTTATCAGCAAAATCAATTCAAAGCACGTAAATAAATGTGGTTGGGTGTGGGGTCCACTTCAGATTCTTTCTCTCTCGCTCTGCCTCTCCCACCTTGCGCACGCGCACGTGTGCGCCGTCTCTCTCTCTCTCTAAGAAAAAAAAAAGGAAAAGAAAAAGATGAATTTTCCAATACACAAGGGATACCTGTAAACCCCAGAAGAAAACCACCAATAACCCAAAACAAAAAGATATAAAAGTAATGAAAGGACACCTAATGTGTTCAACATCACTTTTAATAAGGAAATGCAAATTAAAACTGTAAATGCATTTTACCTATCAGTATGACAAAAATTTAAAAACTTTGATACACATCACCATGCTGGTGAGTGTATGAGAAAACTAGCACTCTCACTTTTTGCTAGTAGGATATATATCGATAATTTCTGTGGAGGGCAATATGGCGCTATTAAATTTAATAGCAGGGGAGCAGGGAACAGAGGCAGAGGGGGAATTTTTTTTTTTTAAACCTAGATCCTCTTTTGAACATGTTGAATTTTGTATATTGTTCTTTGTTATTTTATTGCAAAGTACAGTTTTTAACTTGTATTCTTATAAAGGAAGTCATATGTACTTACTCTCCCCTTTAGGTAAAGCCAACATATAGAAGGAAATTCCACGTATGAAGGAAGTAGAGAAAGTCCTCACTACCTGGGCAACAGATAGACTGTCTTCCAGAGACAGGAATTCACTGAACAAAATTCAGAAAGTATTACAAGAATTGATACTTCTCTAGATCTTGAGTGAGTTACAGATTTCTCTAAATTGAGTGAGAGATGGAAGCAAGAACTGTCCTCCCAAGGGTCCTGTTCCCCCCAAGGAAAGATAAGGGGCATCACGGAAAGGCTCATAAGACAACAGGAGGAGACGAAAAGGACACCATTAGAGGAAAATAGTCACACCATCATATGATGAACAAATGTTACATGAGGACGAACAAGAAGTGAAACCAAAATGTTAGAAAAGTCAGTGAAATAGAAGACTCACTTGCGAAAATGGAATAGAGAAAAACAAGGATGAAAGTGATTAGAAAGATGTTAAATATGGAAGATAGAGATGTGACATACAGACGATTACTATTTCTGAAGAACACAGAAAAATTAATGGTATGGAGGGAAAAATTAAGGATGCAGTGGAGGTAAACTTCCCTGAAATTAAGTAACTCAATCCATGGAATGAAAAGCACTCATTGTATACCCGGAAAAATCAGTAAGAGTGCAATCAAGACGGGATGTGTCCAGTCAAAGTTAACTGGTGCTCAAAGGCAAAGGAATAACCTGCCAACAATGAAACAGAAGCAGCAGATTACCCAGAAGAGGGACACAAGTTAGACTCTACAATCTCCTTCAGGCTTCTCTACGATATTAGGTAACAAAAGACAAAAGAGCAATGCCAGTGGAGTGTTGAGTGAAAGAAGGGACTCACGAATTCTTTACCAAGTTAAAATGTCACTCATATTTAAAGGAAAAAAAACGTTATTATAAAACTGGAAGGAACTCAAAGAGTATAGCACTTGAGAGCCCTTTAGAAAAATACGGTCATAATCCAGCCAATTAAAAGTTAAATATAAGCATGTGTTCATTAATGGAAAGTTCACTGCATGAAACCATGTTGGTTCCATCTAGCAACACAGTGTGCATGGTTTTCCTGTAATAAGTCAACTCACCTCCTCCTTCCATTTATGTCCCCCACAGTCCACTGTCAACATGGCAGATGCAGTGACCATGTAACACCTTCAACAGAGCCCTCCAGTGGCTCCCCATCTTACACAGGGTGAAGTGCAGTCTGTGCACTGGTCTACGAGGCATGCCCACATGTCCTCCTGACTCCCGCAACCGTGTCTCCCGCCCTGCCCTGGAGCTCCCAGCATCCTCGCTGCCCCAAACAATGGGCATACTCCCCTTCAGGGTCTTTGCTCCAGCTGCTTCCTCCCCTAGGTATGATTTAACTAACTCCTTTTCTCACTTTGGGCTTTGCTCAAAAGTCATCTCTCGGTAGGACCCTCCATGACCACCCTATTTAAAATTCTAACCCATCCCCCCTGGCACCCTGAATCTCACTTATCCTATTTTGTTTTTATCTCCATAGTTCAGCATTTATTCTCTTCTAATATACAATTTCATTTACTCATTTATTAGGTGTATTGTTTGCTACTCTTAATTGTACATCCACTCCAGAGGCCAGAGATTTCTGTTTTTTTTTGTTGTTTTTTTCTTCACTCATATAGTCCAAGCACTTAGAACAACACATGGTTTGGGATATTCCATATAAACAAAATTAGCAGTAGCACTGAATCAATTAAGCAAAGAGCTATTTCTAAATATCATAAAGTCTATCAGCTGTAGCAACTTCTTTCTAGATATGCCTTGTGAGGCAAGGGAAACAAAAGCAAAAATAAACTATTACTACCTCAAAATCAAAAGCTTCTGCAGAGTGAAGGAAACAATCAACAAAACTAAAAGTCAGGCCATGGAATAGGAGAATATATTTATGAATGACATATCCAATAAAGGGTTAGTTTCCAAAATATGTAAAGAATTTATAAAACTCAACACCCAAAAACCCAATAACACAAAAAAATGTGCAGAAAACACGAATGGACATTTTTCCAAAGAAAACCTACCTATGGCCAATAGACACAGGAAGATACTTAACATAGCTGATCATAAGGAAAATGTAAATCAAAACTATAATGAGAATCACCTTACACCTATCTGAATGGCTATAAAATCAACAACACGAGAAACTACAGGTATTCGCAAGGATGTGGAGAAAAAGGAACCTTCTTGCATTGTTGGTGTGAATGCAAACTGGTGCAGCCACTATGGAAAATCATGGAGGCTTGCCAAAAAGTTAAAAATAGAATTACCCTACAATCCAGTAATTACACTAGTAGGTATTTACCCAAATACAAAAATACTAATTTAAAGGGATATGTGCACCCCAATGTTTATAGCAGCAGCATCTACAATAGTCAAACTATGGGAACAGCCCACCTATCCATCAACTGATGAATGGATAAAAAAGTTGTTATATATGAATATTACTTGGCCATAAAGAAGAACAAAATCTTTTCATTTGCAAGGACATGGTTGGAGCACAATACTATGCTAAGCAAAATAAGTCAGGACAGGAAGACAAATGCCATGTGATTTCACTCATGTGGGATTTAAGAAACAAAACATATAAGCAAAGGGGAAAAAAGAGAGGCAAGCCAAGAAACACTTTTTTTTTTTTTAAGATTTTGGGACACCTGGGTGGCTCAGTTGGTTAAGCAGCTGCCTTCGGCTCAGGTCATGATCCCAGGGTCCTGGGATCGAGTCCCACATCAGGCTCCTTGCTCGGCAGAGAGCCTGCTTCTCCCTCTGCCTCTGCCTGCCTCTCTGTCTGCCTGTGCTCGCTCGCTCTCTCTGACAAATAAATAAAATAAAATCTTTAAAAAAAAAAAAAGATTTTATTTATTTATTTGACAGACAGAGATCACAAGTAGGCAGAGAGGCAGGCAGAGAGGAGGAAGCAGGCTCCCCTCAGAGCAGAGAGCCCGATGTGGGGCTCAATCCCAGGACCCTGAGATCATGACCTGAGCCAAAGGCAGCGGCTTAACACACTGAGCCACCCAGGTGCCTCGCCAAGAAACACTCTTAACTACAGACAACAATGTGATGGTTACCAGAGAGGAGTGGGTAGGGGAGCTGGGTTAAATACGTGCGAGGGATTAAGGAGCACACTTGCTGTGATGAGCCCTGGGTGTTAGGTGGAAGTGTGGAATCACTATATTATACACCTGAAACTAATATTATACTGCATGTTAACTCATTGGAATTTAAACACAAACTTTACTGTGTATTTAACTTTACTTATAAAGAAAAAAAAAATATATATATATATATACACACACACATACATATATATGTATATATAGACATAATTCAGTTTAAAAATCTTTTGACCACATATTAATTATGACTACAAAACTGAATATAATTTTAAGAAATTTAGAAAGAAAAGCTAACAATGTAAAACAGTATTTCAACAATAACAAAAATTCTTAAAGGGTCATGAAAATCAAAGATTTTTTTTTTAATTTTATTTATTTATTTGACACAGAGAGATAGATCACAAGTAGGCAGAGCAGCAGGCGGTGGGGCAGGGGGGAGCAGGATACCTGCCGAGCAGAGAGCCCTATGTGGGGCTCGATTCCAGGACCCTGAGATCACAACCCGAGCAGGAGGGCTCAACCCACTGAGCCACCCAGGCACCCCCAAAAATCGAAGATTGAGAAGAACGTCAATTGTTTAGTGTTTTCAGAAAAGAATGTTGAAACAAGTATCCCTCAAGTTGATAAACTGAGAAGGGTGTTTGAAGCGTATTGTTTAAAGGCATAAAGGTAACAAACAGGAATTAAAAACTTATAAGCATATCTTCCAATTAAGAGAGGGAAGAGAAAAACTAGATCATGTAGCATTTGATATAAATCAGCTTCTAACTGAAAATGGGTGAGTAGGAGTTATTTTGCTTCACCCTCCTCTCTGTGACCTTCAAACCAAACAACAAGACTAATGCTAGACAGAGAAGAAAGGCATTATCTCAGATAAAACAGGAAAACCGCTATGGTCCTAAACCACAAACTACGAGCACACCTGCCCAATTCTGCCAAGCCTGGATGGAGCTGGGGGACATGCTCAGAGTTGAGATGTGCCAACTTAGACATCCTTCAGGATACTGATGACCCTAGAAGGTGGGGTGACCATCTCAAAGGGCACCTCCAGTGCCCACTGCTATAGTCACCGTATCTGAGCGATATACCACATTGGGAGGGGGCAGGGAGCAAGCACCATGTTCCTCATGAAAGGGAGACTAAGGGAGAAACATGACAACCAGCCATTATTACTGTCTGTAACCCTATGAACTCAAATCTAACCAAGGAAAGCTCCCCTCCAGGACACAGGCCCTCACTGAGAAGAATTGCTGGAGGTACACTCCATGTTGAACAGGACAAGGAAAAGGAAGATCCAGATAAAAGTAGGGGAGGAAAACAGAGCCTGTACATCTCACTAAGCCCAAGGCCCCAGATCAGAACACCTTGTTCAGAACAACAGGAGAGAGAAATCCAGAGGCTCAAAGCTGGGAAAATTATCCTGCCCCACCCCTTCCATTTGACTTAACTGAGAGCAACAGAAAGGAAATATGTAAAATTCCACATTAGGGTATGATAAGAAACAAGAAAATATTGAGCAGACCAATGCCCCTACGGACAGTGAAGGCATGCTAGAGAGACAGGCTCATGCAACAGATGGAAACTAGAATGGTATTTCTGAATAAACTGAAAGAAATGAACCTACGTGTTGCAAAGAAAGGTCCATGGTGTACCTGGAAAAGTCAACTCAGAACGGCCAACACTGAAACATACCTAGTGAAACTATTAAAGACTTTTTTAAAGTCCTTTGAGCACCCAGGCAAAATCACCAAGTCATTTATAAGGGGGAAAATTGTCATTGGACTTGGAGAGCAGGCAGCAAAGTAACATACTAACAAACTGAAGATTCTCAAAGAGGAAAACGTAAGACAAGGATTTTATAACCAACCAAACAGACTCTCAAAAATAAGGATCATAGATGAATAGTTTTGAACATAGAAGAACTCAGGGAAAACCATCGCTGTGGATGCTGCCTGGGAAATCTCCTAGACAACAAATATGAACCAAACCAAATATCTGGAAAGGCTTCATCAGGAGAATTGGTAGTAAGCAGCAAGTACATACTTATCCAGAAAACTACGGCAAAATGATCAAATAAGAATGGTTATGTAATGGGGCGCCTGGGTGGCTCAGTGCATTAAAGCCTCTGCCTTTGGCTCAGGTCGTGGTCCCGGGGTCCTGGAATCGAGCCCTGCATTGGGCTCTCTATGAAGCGGGTAGTCTGCTTCCCTTCCTCTCTCTCTGCCTGCCTCTCTGCCTACTTGTGATCTCTGTCTGTCAAATAAATAAATAAAATCTTTAAAAATAAAATAAAATAAAATAAAAAATAAATTGTTATATGCTTTGCCAATGTAGATTCAGTATATCTATCAAAAAGTACTAGATGAGGGCGCCTGGGTGGCTCAGTGGGTTAAGCCGCTGCCTTCAGCTCAGGTCATGATCTCAGGGTCCTGGGATCGAGTCCCGCATTGGGCTCTCTGCTCAGCAGGGAGCCTGCTTCCCTCTCTCTCTCTGCCTGCCTCTCTGTCTACTTGTGATCTTTCTCTGTCAAATAAATAAATAAAATCTTTTTTTAAAAAAAAAGTACTAGATGAAAATCTACAGCTATAGAGTGGAAAACACCTTTTGACACATGGCACGAGAACCAAAGCCATAAAAAGGTTTATAATTTTACTACATAGAAATTTTAAACTTTTATATGATCTAAAACACCATAAGCAAATTCAAAGGACAAGCAACAAACCACATAAAAATATGTGCAACAATGCCCATATCACATTGAAATTTAAAGTGTTCTTTGAATCAATAGAGTTTAAAAATGAGAAAAAAACACTATAAATTATAAATATATGTGAAAGGGTGTTCACACTGATTAGTAATTTTAGAATACACAGTAAAATAATGACCTATATTTGTCAGGCTGTCAAACAATGATAATATCAAATGTCAACAAGGGTGTGGCATACATTATGTGTAAGGAATTATGTTGGATGTTACAGATACAAATATAAGTAACATAGAAACAGTGTTCCAGTTCACAAAGAACTTATATTTTTAAGGGGTGTACAAATGGAAGGGGGAAATTTTTTAAATGAGTACATAATTTTTAAATACAATTCTGATGTGCTACAAAGGAGAAATACAGGGTGCTTTGAGGAGGACCTGATGTTATTTGGGCAGAGGTATTCTCAGCCACTGTAAACTGATCAACTCTTTAGGAAAATTGGCAAAATATTAGATATCCACAATGTTTGTCTAAATAATTCTACTCCTAAAAAAAAATTTAAAAAATAATTCTATTCCTAAATAGCGAGTCTACCAAAACACCGGCCAGATATATATACAAAATGATGCTTACAGCAACATTGTTTATAACAGAAAAAATAAATAATTCAAATCTTTATTAGAGGATATTGACTAAAACAGGGTACATCCAACAGAATTCAACCATCAGAAAGAATGATTTTTCACCCAAAATAATAACATATGCAGGAATAAACCTAACCAAAGAGGTGAAAGACCTGTACTCTGAAAACACTGATCAAAGAAATTAAAGATGACACAAAGAAATGAAGAGACATTCCATGCTCATGGATTAGAAGAAAAAATATTGTTAAAATGTCTATGCTACCCAAAACACTCTACATATTCAATGCAATTCCTATCAAAATACCAACAGCATTTTTATAGAACTAGAACAAACGATCCTAAAATTTGTATGGAACCATAAAAGACCCTGAAGAGCCAAAGCAATCTTGCAAAAAAGAGGAGCAAAGCTGGAAGCATCACAACTTTAGACTTCAAGTTATATTACAAAGTTATAGTAATCAAAACAGTATGGTGCTGGCACAAAAAAAAGATACACAGATCAACAGAACAGAATAGAAAACCCCAAAATGGACCCACAACTATATGGTCAATTTTTCACAAAGCAGGAAAGAATATCCAACATACCTTCAATAGTCTCTTCAACAAATGGTTTTGGGAAAACTGGACAGCAACAGGCAAAAGAATTAAACTGAACCACTTTCTTAAACTACAAATATAAATAAATTAAAAATGAATTAAAGACCTAAGTGTGAAACCTGAAACCTTAAAAATTCTAGAAATGAGAACAGGCAGTAATTTCTGACATGGCCATAGCAACTTTTTTCTACATAAGTCCCCTGAGGCAAGGGGGAAAAAAGCAAAAACAAACTATTGGGACTACATCAAAATAAAAAGTTTATGTACAGTGAAGAAAACAATCAATGAAACTAAAAGTCAACCTATAGAATGGGATAAGGTATTTGCAAATGACATATCTGAATAAGGGTTAGTATCCAAAATATATGAAAAAGTTATAAAACTCAAAACCAAAAACCTTCAAATAACCCAATTTAAAAATGGGCAGAACAAATATAACACTGTATGTTAACTAACTGGAATTAAAATAAAAACCTTTAAAAAATGGGTAGGACACACGAACAGACATTTATCCAAAAAAGATATACAGATGGCCAACAGACAAATGAAAAGATGTTCATCAACCTTACCATCAGGGAAACACAAATTAAAAACTGCACTGAACTATTATAACACCAGTCTGAATGGCTAAAATCAACAGCACAAGAAACAACAGGTGTTGGCGAGGATGTGGAGAAAAAGGAACCCTTGTGCCCTGTTGGTATGAATGCAAACTGGTGAAGCCACTGTGGAAAAGAGTATGGAAGTTCCTCAAAAAGTTAAAAACAGAACTACCCTATGATCCAGCAAATGCACTACTAGATATTTACCCAAAGAATAAAAAAATATTTTTTAATGATTCAAAGGGATACATGCACTCCAATGTTTATAGAAGCATTATCTACAATAGCTAAATTAGGAAACAGCCCAAGTGTCCACTGACTAATGAATGGATAAAGAAGTTGTGGTATATATAATGGAATACTACTCAGTCATAAAAAAGAGTGAAAGCTTATCATTTGCCATGGAGTTTAATGTGGAATTTAAGAAACAAAACAAAGAAGCAAAAGGGAATAAAAGGAGAGAGGGGCAAGCCAAGAAACAGACTCTTAACTATAGAGAACAAAATGATGGTTACCAAAGAGAAGGTGGGTGGGGAGATGGGTTAAATAGGTAATTGGGATTAAGGAGCACATTTGTGATGAGCACCCAGGTAATGTATGGAAGTCTTTAATCACTATATTGTTGTACACCTGAAATGGATATTACACTCTATGTTAACTAACTGGAGTTTCTTTCTTTCTTTTTTTTTTTTTTTAAGATTTATTTACTTATTTATTTGAGAAGGAGAGAGAGAGAGATCAAAAACATGGGGGGAAGGGTATAGGGAGAAGCAGACTCCTCACTGAGCCGGAAGCCTGATGTGGAACCCAATCACAGTACCCCGGGATCACAACCTGAACCAAAGACAGATGTGTAAATGATTGAACCACCCAGGTGCCCCTACTGGAATTTAAATTAAAACTTAAAAGAAAGAAAAAAAAAAAAAACCTTAAAAGAAAGAATACAGAATTTAGGTTGACTAAATCCAAGTCAGATTCCTTGTGTGATTTCAAATATACTATACAATTTTAATGAATCTATGTTTCCTAAACTACAAAACAAGGATAATTGTTATAAGACTCGATTTGATTATTCTGGATAAAGTGGTTAGTTCAGTGTTCAGAATCTAAAAGAACTCATTAAATTGTAGACATTAAAAATAAAAATTAAAAATTAAAGCAAAAATTTTTAAAAAGAATGATAAAGATGTCTACATATTGACATACAAAGATGTGCGTTATGTGAAAACAAAACCAAGTACAAGATTGTGTTAGTATGAGCAGATTTCTAAAAACAAATATATATTTTATATTCTGCATATACAGAAAATATCTGGAAGAAAAGAAACAAAACATTTGGGAGAATATTGCGATATACTGAGATAATATATTGAGATAATATAACTTTTACCAAGTTATATATCTATATTGTTTACAATTCTCATGCCAAGCGAGAATTACTTCTTGAAAAATAATTAAATTCAAAAAAACAAAACATTTCTTTAAACTGATCAGTGCAAAGGAGCCTCAGCTTTTCTTGTATTTTGATATTTAAGATGCACCAAAAAAAAGGGGTTCCTCTAACTTTACCAATGGTGAAGGAACAAAGTTTTCTTCCTAATCATTAAAAACAACACACACAGGGTGCCTGGATGGCTCAGTGGGTTAAAGCCTCTGCCTTTGGCTCAGGTCACGAACCCAGAGTCCTGGGATGGAGCCCTGTATCGGGCTCTCTGCTCAGCAGGGAGCCTGCTTCCTCCTCTCTCTCTGCCTGCTTCCCTGCCTACTTGTGATCTCTGTCTGTCAAACAAATAAATAAAATCTTTAAAAACAAACAAAACACACACACACACACACACACACACACCCTTCCTTTACTTAATATATACGGTGTTTAATATTGTAGTCTTTCCTGGGACACCTGGGTGGTTCAGTTGTTTAGGCGGCTGCCTTTGGTTCAGGTCATGATCCAGGGGTTCTGGGATTGAGCCCCACATCGGGCTCCCTGTTCAATGGAGAGCCTGCTTCTCCCTCTCCCTCTGCCTGCTGCTCTGCCTACTTGTGCTCCCTCTCTATCTCTAGGTCAAATACATAAATAAATAAATCTATAAAAAAATATTGTGGCCTTTCCTTTTAGGTTCTGTTCCTTACATTCAAAATGCAGGTTATAAATAAATTTACCTTATCTGTGCCTTCTGCTAAAGTAAACTGAAACAACTAAACTTTCAGTCCCATTATCACTATAGTCTAAAAGCTTGACTCAGGCTGCAACCACCCTTTCATTTGAAGCTCTTGTTAAAATGCCATACTACAACTCCTCTGAATAAAAACAAACCCTAGAATATGACATTAGGCTTCCTTTGTTGCTACTTATAATGACTAAGTTCTGTGCTTATAATACAGATTTCATTTAATTATTACATATCAAAGGATTTTATATGGTTTCTCTCATTATGTCTTAATTCAACTTATTTAGGACACTGTCACACACTTCCAGGTGAGAATGAGGAAAAGAGATTGAGCAACTGACTTAAAAGTAATAAAGCAGGAATGTCAGTCGGGGAAAAAAAACAGCGTAGGTCTCCTATATAAAGGCTGAATACCAGTTGTATACTATTCATCTCTAGGGCAAGCTATAAAGCTTTGAAAGTCACCTTCAACAATCATTCAACATGAGTCATGTCCCACTGCCTTACTATTACCTAGTGGAACAGCCTCAGATCTTGTTATAGCCTTTTTAGTATGCTGAAGCCAATAAAACACTCACCATTCAGCAAGAGAAACTAGTTCTGAAACATTTAATAATTTGCCCACAGCCAATGAACGTTCTCACTGTAACTTCTTTCCATATCCTTTACTATTTCTCTGCAGAAGTCAGAAAAATGAGAAAAATATTTTAATTATAAGATGAATAGTTTATGAATTTAGTTAGCAAAATTTAAGTCCAAAAATTTATTAGGTGCCGTTTTGTTGTTGTTGTTCCAGAAACTGTGCTAACCACTATGAATATAAAAATTGCAAAGACACTCACCTGATCCCCAAGAAGTCCATGCTTGTTGGGGAGACATAGCTCACAAATCACTATCGTACTAAAATTCTACTTTCCTAACTTTTAATGAAGACCAAAATCACCAAGAAAATAGGTGCAGTTAGGACTATGAATTACTACTTTAATCCAGTACATTATCTTCCCACTCTCTTCCCTTAGAATTTATGTGTATTTCTAAATATCATTCCTACTAAAAGGAAGCAGGGATCCTTGGAGAAACAGCTGGTTCCAAATGTGAAGCATGGAATTAATGAGATGAAACTGGGATATCTTGTGGTGCCCAGAAATCAAGGAGATGCCCAAAGACTAATGGGACTATGTTAAATGGACAATGGTAATGAACCTGAAGGAGCCCAATTTGACTCATTAGGATAATCCCAGGAAAATAAAAAAATAATGACATTAATGAACTAGAAAACACTAAATAAAATATTGATACTAAAAGAAGAAGAAAAGCACAGAAAAATAAAGTTCTTCTTTACAGAATAATAGAGATAATAAACAAAGGAAATGACAGTCTGGTGGGAATCACCATTTTGTACATCTTATATAGTCACCAAAACATGCTAAAATCATTGAGTAGAAGGTTGCTGGGGAAGATATTCACAAAGTTTCACTCCACAAATTATCAATGACAAAAAGGAAGACAAGAGTGACCAAGCTTACAATGACTACCTGGTGGGGAACTTGACCCTACATGCCTTCTAAGGTGATGTGATGAGACACAACATATCATCTAGGTAGCCTTCTTGTTGAAACTGTTTGATTAATTAGACAAATTCAGAATGTGGGGTACATTATTGGACAACTTGCCTCTTAAAACAAAATTCATCTTCATAAAAAATTTATTTTCATAAAAAGTAAAACTAACATTAAAAAAAAAAGGTGCGGACTTAAGCTTCTGGGAAATGGAATAGATGTATTTTTCCTTATTCTTTCTACAAGTACAACTAAAATCCCTAGACATGAGATGGAAAATTAATATAAGAAGGTTCTGAAAGGTGGAAAGGAAAAGACAAACTGTTTAAGGAACTTGGGACTCAGGAACAACACAGTGGCAAGTTGCTTGGGTTTTCTTTTTGCCTCATATATACCAGATTGGGAGGTGAAGAAGTGGTAAACCTGGAAATACTACAGGGCACAAACATAAAAGCCTGCTGTCAAAGGACCAGGAAAGGACATTCAGACAATAAATGCTCTACTCCAGTCAGAGGAAATAACATGAATATAAAACAGTAGAAATCAAAGAACAGAGCTTCAAACACCTATGAGATTATAATAAGAGATCTAACACTTAAGTCAACAGGGTCCAGGAAAGAGACAAAGATGGAGGAAGCTGGAAAAGTAGTAGAAAAAAAAATAGCTGAAAACTTTCTGAATTCAGCAAAAGATTAATGTACGGATTCAAAAAGATGAACTCCAGACTGAGAATCCCAAAGAAATCCACATCAAAACATGCCATAGTCAAAATTCTAAAAAACAAAAAAACTTGAAAGCTGCAAGAGAAATGACATTTTCCTGTTGGGAAAACAATTCAAATGGCAGCAGATTCCTCACCAGAAACCATGTGGCCAGAGGAAGTAATACATTTTTCAGGTGCTGAAAGAAAAGAACTGTCAACCCAGCATCCTGTATCCAGAGAAAATATCCCTTATGAATCAAAGGGAAATCAAAATATTCTCAGATAAAAAAAAATAAGAAAGTTTGTTGCTAGTAGACTTATCCCAAAAGAACAGCTAAAGGAAGTTCTCTCAACAGAAAAGAAATGATAAAAGAAGGAATCTAGGAGCATCAAGAATAAATAATAAAAATGAATGTAATTATAATACTATTTGTCTCCTCTTAAGACTTCTAAACTATGTTTGATGGTTGAAACAAAAATTATAATCCTGTCTGATGTGGTTCTGAATGTAGGTAAAAAATTATAAGTGAGGAGAGTAAAGAGAGGTAAGACTTCTGCACTTCGCTCCAAGTGGTAAAATATCCATGCCAGCAGACTGTGATAAATAATATGTATAATGTAATACTTAGAAGGCCACTAACAATATGTAAAAAGCTACAATCAAAACAATTTAGAGGGGTGCCTGGGTGGCTCAGCGGGTTAAAACTTCTGCCTTCAGTTCAGGTCTTGATCTCAGGGTCTGGGATCAAGCCCTGCGTCGGGAATCTCTGCTCAGCAGGGAGCCTGCTTCCCCCCAACCCCGCCTGCCTCTCTGACTACATGTAATCTCTGTCTGTCAAATAAATAAAAATCTTTTTTAAAAAATTAGAAAGATCAAAATAGAATTCTAAAAACCTGTTTAAGATAATCCACAGTAAGAGGGAGAAAAGAGGGAAAAAAATCTGAAGAAATAATGGCTGAAAACTTTCCAAAATTATTAGAAAACAATAACGTCTACATTAGGGAAGCTCAGTGAATTGCAAGCAGGATAAACTCAAATCGATCCACAAACAGGCACATTCTAGTAGAAATGCTAAAAATCAAAAAACAAGGAGGAAAAATCTTGAAAGCAGGAAGAGAAAAACAACTTAGCATTTACAACAGAACCATAATAAGACTAACAGCTGACATCTCATCGGAAACAATGAAAGCCAGGCGGCAAGGGGATAGGCATATTCAAAGTACTCAAAAGGAAACAAAACAAAACAAAACAAAACAAAACTATCAGCCAGGAATCCTATAGCCAGCAAAGTTATCTTTCAAAGTGACGGTGAAAAGGGTATATGCCCATAAGAAAGGAAAACATGATTTTGAAGTGATATTTGTATATTCGTGTTCATAGCAACATTATTCACAGTAGCCTAAAAGTGCAAGCAACTCAAATGTCAGATGAATGGATGAACAAAATGTAATGCATACATAAGTGTAATATTATTCAGACTTATAAAGAAAGGAAAGGAAAGTCACATGCTACAATATGAAAACAGTATGTAAGGTGAAATAAGCTAAATACAAAATGACAAATACTGTATAATATACTTTATAGGGGGTAACTAGAGTGGTGGTTGCCAGGGGCTGGGGGAAGGTGAGGATGGAGAGTTAGTGTTTAATGGGTATAGAATTTCAGTTTTTCATGATGGAGAATGCTGAAGACTGATGATGGTGGCCATACATCGTTAACATACTTAATATCACTAAACTGTACACCTAAAAATGGATACAATGGTAAATTTTGTTATGTGTATTTCACTGCAATAAAAAAAAATTGGGGGAAAAATAAAAGTGATATAAAGACTTTCCCAAATAAACAAAAACTGAGAGAATTTGTTGCTAGTATACCTGCCTTACAAGAAATACCAGAGCTTCTCAGTGAAAGCACATGAGCCCAAAAGGTAATTCAAATCCACACACACAAAAAAATCAAAAAGCAGGGGCACCTGGGTGGCTCAGTGGGTTAAGGCCTCTGCCTTCAGCTCAGGTCATGATCCCAGGGTCCTGGGATCGAGCCCCGCATCGGGCTCTCTGCTCGGCAGGGAGCCTGCTTCCCCCTCTCTCTCTGCCTGCTTCTCTGCCTACTTGTGATCTCTGTCTGTCAAATAAATAAATAAAATCTTTAAAAAAAAAATCAAAGAGCACATAAAGGTAATTAAGTAATTATAAATAAGAGCAAAAATGTATGCTTTTCTCCTTTCTTCTCTGGATTTAAAAAACAATTATATAGGTGTGCATGGGTGGCTCAGATGTTAAGCATCTGCCTTCATCTCAGGTCATGATCTCCAGGTCCTGGGATTGAACCCCATGTCGTCGGGCTCCCAGATCAGTGGGGAGCTTGCTTCTCCCTTCCCCCGCTTTCTTGTGCAGTCTCTCTCTACCTCTCAAATGAATAAATAAAATCTTAAGCAATTATATAAAATATGATCCATAGAGTATATTGTTGGACATATAATGTATAGAAATATATGTGTAATATATCTACCAACAATTGAACAAAACAGATGGATTGGAGTAAAGCTATACTGAGTTAAGGAAGTTACTACTGTTGGCTAAGGTAATAATTATAACAGCGTATGCTTAAGTTTGTAATATTAACAGGTATAATATGGTAACAATAATATAACAAAAAGTAAAAAATGAGAATAGAGCTATATAGAAGTAACATTTCTGTATCTCATTGGAATTAAGTATAAATCTGAAGTAGATTCTGATAAGTTATCAGAATATAATGAAAAGAGATAAAGTAAAAAAAGTCGTTAAAGAAAATAAAAGGTCTGTATTTCCTAGAGCCACAGTAACAGATAACCACAAATAGAGTGGCTTAAAACAACAGAATTGTATTCTTTCCCTCTTCTGGAGGGAATAAAATAAATTTTATTTTGAAATTTAAAATAAATTTTTAAAGTTTTAATATAAACTTTATTTTTTTATAAATAAAAAGGATAAAAGTCTGAAATCAAGGTGTCAGCAGGACATGTTCTCTCTGAAGTTTCTCAGAAAGAGTCCTTCCTTGCCTCTTCCAGCTTCTTGTGGTTCCCAGTTATCACACACATTCTTGGCTTGTACTTGCATCTCTGCCTCTGTCTTCACATGGCCTTCTCTCTGTGTGTCTCTGCATAAACTTTTCTTATAATGACTTTAATCATTGCATTTAGGGACCACCCTAATTAATCCAGGATGATTCATCTCAAGATCTCCAACGTACCAGCCAACCCACTAAAATATTAACACTAGAAATCACTCACTTAATGCAAAAGAAAGCAGTGAGAGGAATAAGAGGAACAAGAAAAGATAAGACACACAGAAAACCAAAAGTAAAATGGCAAATATAAATCTAATAATACTAAATGCGAATGAATTAAACATTCCAATAAAAGGGCACAGTTTGTCAGACTGGATAAATAAACACATAATCTGGCCATATGCTATCCAGGAAGTATAATTTAGATACAAAATAGAAATGGATTGAAATAAATGAATGAAAAAAAAGTATCATGCAAATAGCAACCACAAGAGAGTTCCAGTGCCTATAGTAACATCAGATGTAATAAATTTTGAAATAAAAATTTTACTAGGGCACCTGGGTGGCCCAGTTGGTTAATTGACTGCCTTTGGCTCAGGTTATGATCTTAGAGTCCTGGAATCAAGTCCCACATTAGACTCCCTGCTTGGTGGGAAGTCTTCTTCTCCTGCTGACCTCTCTCCTCTCATGCTCTCTCTCATTCTCTCTCTATATCAAATAAATAAAATCTTAAAAAAAAAATTTTACAAGAAAGGGGCACCTGGGTGGCTCAATCTGTTGAGCATCTGCCTTCAGTCCAGGTCATGATCTTAGAGTCCTGGAATCAAGCCCCATGTTGGACTCCTGGCTCAGCAGAGAGTCTACTTCTCCCTCTGCCTTCTGCTCCCCCTGTCTGTGCTCTCTCTCTCTCTCTCACTCTTTCTCTATCTCAAATGGATAAATAAAATCTTTAAAAGGTTACTAGAGGGTGCCTGGGCGGCTCAGTGGGTTAAGCCTCTGCCTTCAGCTCATGTCATGATCTCAGGGTCCTGGGATTGAGTCCCACATCGGGCTCTCTGCTTGGCAGGGAGCTTGCTTCCTCCTCTCTCTCTCTCTGCCTGCCTCTCTGCTTACTTGTGATTTTGCTCTGTCAAATAAATAAATAAAATCGTTAAAGAAAATGTTACTAGAGATAAGGATATCATGATAAAAAGGTCATGTCATCAGAAGATATAACAAGTATATATGCACTTAGTAGAGCACCAAAATACATAAAGCAAAAAGTGACAGAAATGAAGGGAGAAAGGACAATTCAACAGTAGTAGCTAAAGACTTTAATACCCACTTTCTATAATAGACAGAACTATACACTATCTCAACAAGGTAATAGATCTGAAAAATACTCTAGGCCAGTCAGAACACTAGATCTGTAGAACATGCAACCCAACACAGCAGTACATTCTTCTCAAGAGCACACAGAACATTCTCAAGAACATACCATGTGCCTGGCCATAAAACAAACCTCAATCAATTTAAAGGGACAAAAATAATGCAAAGAATGTTGTCTAACCAAAATGGGATGTAATTAGAAATCAACAGCAGAAAAACGTTTGTGAAACTCACAAATATGTAAAGATTAAACAACATACTCCTAAATAACAATGGGTCAGAGAAGAAATTAAAAGAGAAATCCAAAATACTTTAAGATGAATGAAAATGAAGAATTAATATACCAAAACTTATGGAACACCTCTCTAGCAGTGCAGCAGTGCTTAGAGGGAAATTCACAGTGGTAGATACCTATGTTAAAAGGTAGGGAAGAGACAGTAAGTATCCCCCAAACTAAGAAGGTATTTTGAGACTAGAAAACAAAAAAGGTGAATCCATACAGTTTACATAGAGTTTTATTCACAGTAACTAACTCACGGGAAGGATTGGGCAGACGAGGTTCCAGTCAGCTGTGCAGCCATTCCTACAGAGTCCGGACCTTCATCCACAGATTTTATGGAGTGAGGGGGTGTACAGAAGGTCACTGTAGTGAGATCAAAGGGTTCCCATGCATTTCAAAGGGTTTGTATGCACTGAATTAACATCGAACATTTAACTAGACCTCGTGGTACCACCTATGCATCAGGAAGGGGAGAGACTATTTTATCTCTAACAAACTTGAGGAGGGACAAAGAAAGACTCCCGCATCCCAGACTTTGTGGGAATTTCTAAAGTATATAGATATTAATCTCCAAGAGAGAGATAGCCCCAAGAGAGGTCATTGAGTGAACATGAACAAGGTGGAAGGCCAAAGATGGAGTCAGTATTGCTAGCATGCCTACAGTTAAAAAGAAAAAAACCTCAAATCAATAACTTAACCTTTCACTTTAAAACACTAGAAAAAGAGAGGTAAACTAAACCTAATGCACGCCGAAGGAAGTAAATAATAGGTCAGAGCAAAAAATAATGAAATAGGGAATAGAAAAACAATAGAGAAGATAAATAAAACCAAAATCTGCTTCTTTGAAGAGATCAACAAAATTGACAAACCTTTAGTTAGGTTGGCCAAGAAAATATAAGAGACAATTGAAATTACTAGAATCAGAAATGAAAGAGGGGATATTAGTACCAACTTTACAGAAATAAAAAGAATTATAAAACAATACTGTGAACAAATCCATGCCAACAAATTAGATAACTTAAAGTGAAATGGAAAAGTTCTTGGAAACATACCAACTACCAAAACTGACTCAAGAATAAAACATTCTGAACAGAGCTATGACAAGTGAAAAGACTGAATTAGTAACAGAAATTTATCCACAAAGAAAAGCCAGCCCCAGAGTTCACTGCTGAATTGTACTAAATGTTTTTTAGAGATTTTATTTATTTGACAGAGATCATGAAAGAACACAAGCAGGTGGAGCAGCAGAGGGAGAGGGAGAAGTAGGCTCCCCATTGATCAGGGAGCCCAATACGGGGCTCGATCCCCAGACTCTGGGATCATGACCTGGGCTGAAGGCAGATGCTTAACCAACTGAGCCACCCAGGTGCCCTGTACTAAACATTTAAAGAGGAATATTCAGTATCAATTCTTCACAGACTGTTCCCAAAAATAGAGGAGAAAGGAAAATTTCCCAACTCATCTTATGAGACCAGTATTATCCTAATATCAAAACCGGATAAAGACATCAGAAAAAAAAAAACTACAAATCAGTAGCTTTTCTGAATATGGACATATGAAAATCCTTAAGAAAATACTAGTAAATCAAATCCAACAACATAAAACCCACAACAACAACCCACAAAAGCTATATACCATTGACCAAATGGATTTACCCTAGGAATGCAAGGTTGGTTTAATATCCAAAAATCAATCATTTCAATACAAGACATTTTATTTTATTTTATTTTTTTTTTTTTAAAGATTTTATTTATTTATTTGACAGAGAGAAATCACAAGTAGATGGAGAGGCAGGCAGAGAGAGAGAGAGGGAAGCAGGCTCCCTGCTGAGCAGAGAGCCCGATGCGGGACTCGATCCCAGGACCCTGAGATCATGACCTGAGCCGAAGGCAGCGGCTTAACTGAGCCACCCAGGCGCCCCAATACAAGACATTTTAAAATCACATGGTCATTTCAATAGATACAGAAAAAGCATTTAACAAAATCCAAACTCTTTCCTGATAAAAACATTCAACAAACTAGAAGCAAACATTCTCAACCTGATAAAAGTCATCTACTAAAAATCCATAGCTAACATCATTCTTAATAGTGAAAGATTGGATGCTTCCCTCCTAAGACCAGGAAAAAGGCAAAGATGTCTGGAGTTCCTGGTAAGGGCAATTAGGCAAGAAAAAGCACCCACACTGGAAAAGAAGAGAGAAGACTACTATATTCACAGATTACATGGTCCCGTATTTAGGAAACCCTATAACCTACTGAAAAACTATCAGAACTCATAAACTTTAGCCAGGTTGCAGGATCAAGACAGATATACAAAAATGTATTGTATTGCTATATACTTGCAACAAACAATCCAAAAATGAAATTAAGTAAACAATTTCATTTACAATAACATCAAAAATAATAAAATACTTCATTTAACCTGAAAAATGCCAAACTTTTACCCTGAAAATTACAAAACATTGTTGAAAGAAATTAAGAATAAATAAATGGGGAAACATTCTGTGTTGATGGATTGGAAGACTTAATGTCAAAATGGCAGTACTCTCCAAACTGATACATAATTCAACATAATCCTATCAAAATCTCAGTTGATTCTTTGTGGAAATTGATAATGATATTAAAAAATCCATATGGAATTGCAAGGCCCAGAACTGCCAAAAGAGTCTTGAGAAATAAAAATAAAGACTCGCAATTCCCAATTTCAAAACTTACTATACAGCAACATTAATCAAGATGGTGTGGTACTGGTGCAAGGATGGACATATAAAGCATTAGAACCAAACTGAGAGTAAAAAAATAAACCCAAACATCTGTGGTGAACTAAATTTCAGAAAGGGTGACAAGACTATTCAACAGGGAAAGAATAGTGTTTTCAACAAATGGTGCTGGGACAACCAGATAAACACAAACAAAAGAAAGTTGTACCCTTATCTCATATATATGCAAAAGCTAATTCAAATTGGATCAAACATTTAAGAGCTAAAACTGTATTTTGCAATATATAAATATATATAAATATCAAGTAAATGTTTTGTACACCTGAAACTAATATAATGCTATACATCAATTACACCTCAATTTTTAAGAAGCACTAAATCTATAAATCTCTTAGAAGAAAATATAGAGGTGAATCCTAATGACCTTAGACTTGGTAAAGAATTCTTCCCAAAATCACAACAAAAATAAAGATAAATAGAACTGCACCACAATTAAACATTTCTCTGTTTAAAATAACACCATCAAGAATGGGAAAAACCGGGCGCCTGGGTGGCTCAGTGGGTTAAGCCGCTGCCTTCGGCTCAGGTCAGGATCTCAGGGTCCTGGGATCGAGTCCCACATCAGGCTCTCTGCTCAGCAGGGAGCCTGCTTCCTCCTCTCTCTCTCTCTCTGCCTGCCTCTCTGCCTACTTGTGATCTCTCTCTCTGTCAAATAAATAAATAAATAATCTTAAAAAAAAAAAAAGAATGGGAAAAAACACCTGCAAATCATGTACTGATAAGGATTTAATATCCAGAATATATAAATTTTTATTTATTTTTATTTTTATTTTTTTTTTATTTATTTATCAGAGAGAGAGAGGGGGAGAGAGCAAGCACAGGCAGACAGAATGGCAGGCAGAGGCAGAGGGAGAAGCAGGCTCCCCGCCGAGCAAGGAGCCCGATGTGGGACTCGATCCCAGGACGCTGGGATCATGACCTGAGCCGAAGGCAGCTGCTCAACCAACTGAGCCACCCAGGCGCCCCAATATCCAGAATATATAAACAACCTCAACAACAACCGCAAGAACAACTCAATTTTAAAGTGAGCTAAAGACTTGAATACATCTTTCTCTAAGAAGATAAATAAATGGCCAATGAAGACATGAAAAGATACTCAACATCACTAGTCATCAGCAGAGAAATATAACCCAAAGCCACAATGAGATTCACCCCTCCTAAGCTAGAATTAAAAAGTCAGATAATAACAAATGTTGACAAGGATATGGGAACATCAGAACCTTCATTCATTGCTGCGGAGAATTTAAAATGGTGCAGCCACTTTGTAAAACAATCTGGCAGCTCCTCAAATGATTAAACATGGAATTACCAAGATGACCCAGGAATTCCACTCCTAGGTAGGTATATACCCCCCAAATGAAAACATATGAAACCATAAGAATTGGTGAAAAAGTAAGTAGGCATAGTAAGCATCATCATTTATAATAGCAAAGATGGTAACAATTCAAATGCCTGTCAAATGATGAATGGATGAACGAGTGGCATATCCATACACTAGAATTCTATTTTCCCATAGGAGGAATGACATACTGCTACTCACTGCAACGCGTACCTTGAAGACATTATGGCAAGTGAGAGAAGTGAGTCACAAAAGACCACATGTTGTATGATTCCATTCACATTAAGGGGAAACTAAAGTACCATGAAGAAGACTTTGTTTACCAGAAGGTGGGAACTGGAGAGAATGGGAGACCGTCCGCCTAGGCTCTGACAGAAACCTGGGTTTGGCCTCCCCTAAGACATGCAGAACACTGTGGTTGTTGGTCTCCAGAAAGGGAATGTTGCTTCTCTTGTCAAAGCATGAAGAAGCCAGAAGACTGAATTTGGGAAGCTCACGAACGAGAAACCACCCATGTCACAAATCGGTCTGTAGTCAATCCCGACAGTGGCTAACTATGCATCCTCTATCAGAGGGAAACAAAACAGGGACGCCTGGGTGGCTCAGTTGGTTAAGCAGCTGCCTTCGGCTCAGGTCATGATCCCAGCGTCCTGGGATCGAGTCCCACATCAGGCTCCTTGCTCCGCGGGGAGCCTGCTTCTCCCTCTGACTCTGCCTTCCACTCTGTCTGCCTGTGCTCGCTCTCGCTCTCTCTCATAAATAAATAAAATATTAAAAAAAAAAAGAGGGAAACAAAACAAAATAATCTTTGATTACCATCCTTGCTCCTGGGCCGCTACTCTGGGAGAAATAATAGAGAGCTCCTGGTTCGAGGCCAGCCTGCTCCTACCTTCCCTGCCCTCCCCTCCACTTGAGCTCCTTCCTGTCTTTTCCACTGCTTCCCTTCTATCCTGGCTGACCCAGTCCAGTCCCTCAGAATCCTCTTCTTGTTCTTACTTTTAAAGGCTGGAGCTTCCCAGGAGTCTAGCTTCAGTTCTCCTCTCTAGTCTACCTCTTCCAGGCAATCTCACCTACTCTCATGGTTTTAACTTCCACAAGAACAGACTTGTCCCCCCAAATCCATATCTACCGTAAACCAGACACCTAGATTTCCAACTTCATAACACACACATCTGTGTGGCTGCCACACTTAATGGATCATTTTCTGCAGACTCTGTCATAGTTTGGGTTCCCTCAAATCTACCTCCTTAAGGTAAAGATTTGAGAGCAAACTGTTGATTTGAGAGCAAACTAACACAAGAAGCCTTGAGCAGAGGAGTAAGAAGGGGAAGCATGGAATGAAAGCGTGTTTCATCAAGAAAGTTACAACGGAGGGCACCTAAAACTTGATCCCACTGGTGAACTCTGGGACCCAGCATATAACATAGACCCAGCAGCGCGATCCCACTGGAGGGGCAGGGAGCTGCTGTAGTCATACGCTGTTATCCTTGGTTGAAGGCTTCTGGGGAGTTAGAAGGGTGTGGATTTCCCAGCAGTTTCACTCTGGTGCTGTGGGTTGCAAAGTGGGCACCTGAAAACTCTCTGGCAAAAAAATGCAGGTGCTAACACTGGGAAGGCAGGTCAGCGTCACAGATGAGGGGAAAGGGATACAGGCAGGGTATCCGTGCCTTGGCTACCCACTCAAACCCGGAGTTCCTCTCAGATTCCCTATCGTAGTTGGTATCACCCAGGCCAGAGAAAAGTGGTGTCAAAACCAGTTCCTCTCTCTCTCTCTCTCTGTCCTTTACCTCCACACCCAGGCCCCTGAGGTTTCTATGCCCTGAGTGGTACATCCTTTCCTTTTTTGTCATCCCTACTGCCAAAGCCTTGGTTGCTAACTGGATTTCCTACACCCAGCCTCTTCCACCTCTCATCCATCCGCTAAAAAAACTGCCAGCATGAACATGCTAAAATGCAAATCCATTTAAACCCTATATTAAAAATACTTCAGTGGTTTATAATGAGGTATCTGGAATAATTAAAATTCACAGAGACAGCAGAAAGGTGGCTGCCAGGGGCTGGGGAGAGGGAATGGGGAGTCAATGCTGAACGGGGACAGTCTCCGTCTGGGAGATGGAAAAGTTCTGGAGGTGCATGGTGGAGATGGTTGCACAATGGTTTGAATGTATTTAATGCCACTTAACTATATACACTGAAAATAGTTAAGGTGGTAAATGTCAAGTCTATTTTACCACATTAAAAAAGAAACTTTAATACTTCAATGGTTCCCACTGCCTAAGGAAGAAAGTCCAAGTATCTTCCCATGATGCATTTAGCCCATCCTCTAGACCTCACCTGTCCCTCCGGCCTCATCTCCTACCACCCCAGCTCTGAGTTTCCCCTCCCAGCATTTCACACTACATGTAATCTCCAGATACATCTTGCTTTTCCATGTCTGTTTCCCACCGGTCTTTCTGGCTTCTCTTCCTAGAGCACCATTCCCACCCTTGTATGTGAGCAATTTCTCTTCATTCCTCCAAAGTCATTCATTCATTTGTTCAATGATTATCTACTGGGTCTTTGATTCCCATCTTGGGAAACAGAGTGGCGGGAAAGGCAGGTCAGGAACAAGTGATTTGAAGTGAACACAAGTATAGGTCCTTGAGAAGGGGGTTTCGCCTCACCTGGGAACATCAAGGTTGCAGAAGCGTAAATACCTCTGCATGTCAGGGACCCTCTGATGGTTATCCTCTCTCCTTGGTGCTACCTCTGAGCTTTGTATGTACTTCTAATTTCTGCACATACCACACTGTTTATAATCATTTTATAAGCTTCTATATTAGTCATGATTCTCTAGGTTGCCAGTGACATTAAGCCAATATGAACAAAAAGAGATGGGAGGAGGAATCATCAGCTTCCATAAATAAGCCATGGAAAGCGCAGAGGTGGTTGGGGCCTGTGGAACAAAGGAATCTGGGAACATCCAATCTCCATGCCTTTTGGCGTGTTACCTTCATCCTCTCGGTGGGAGTTAGGGGTTCAGGCAGCATGAGATTCATGTAGTGAATTAATGTCACAAATACCACAGTCCGCCAATTCTAGGACACGCATTTTAATGTTCCTGAAGTCAGCATACCTCTCACAGTTGCCATTGGCTGCCAACGCCAATGTCTGGATGTGTGCGAAATCGGGCAGTTAACTAGTAAGCTCACCAAGGGCACTGGTTAAGCGTCTGCCTTTGGCTCAGGTCATGATCTCGGGGTCCTGGGATTAAGCCCTGCATTGGGCTCCCTCTCCCTCTGCCTGTCTCCCACTGTGTTCTCTCTCTCTCCCTCTCTGTTTCTCAGATAAATAAATAAAATATTGAAGGAAGAAGAAGAAGAAGAGGATGAAAGAGGAGGGAGGAGGAAAAGGAGAAGCAGCAGCAGCAGCTCACCGAAAAGCATGGTGACTTCATTTTCATCCTAGGGGGCCTCATGGGAAACTGCAGTCCGGCAATATTTCAACCTACAAACTAAGCAAGGATGTTCAAAGAAGGGATGTGAGTCCTGATTGCTTAATCGACACCTTCTGGTCGATACCTTCAGTTAAGTTCAAGGGAAATGTCAGCATCAAATTTGCAGAACAGATGTCACAAGCTCAGAATGAAATCCTGGAGAGGAGTGAGGAACACTTTCACAACCAACACATTACCGGTGCACTTGATGGCAGAGGGGACATTATCTGTGAAACAAATCACGGACATAAATGACCTGGGTAAAAAAGTGATTCAAAAGAGACACTCTGGGGGTGCCTGGGTGGCTCAGTTGGTTAAGCACCCAACTCTTGGTTTTGGCTCAGGTTGTGATCTCAGGATCTTGGGAATCAAGCCCCAAGTTGGGGTCCATGCTTAACGCAGAATCTGCTAAAGTTTCCCTCTCTCTCCCCCTCTCCCCCTCCCCATGTTCTCACTCTCTCTCTCTCTCTCTCAAACAAATAAATAAATCTTAAGAAGAGAGAGAGAGAAAGAGAGACACTCTGAATGTGAGGAAGTTCTAGAAATACCTCAACCAATGTATCACACTTATATTTTCCTTTGTGCACATATGTAAGAATGAAATATGACAGACACAGATGTCTAAACATGTCTAAAGATCTCTCAGGAAGTCTAAAAATTTGGTTTTTTTTAAAGATTTTATTTATTTATTTGACAGAGAGAAATCACAAGTAGACGGAGAGGCAGGCAGAGAGAGAGAGAGGGAAGCAGGCTCCCTGGTGAGCAGAGAGCCCGATGCGGGACTCGATCCCAGGACCCTGAGATCATGACCTGAGCTGAAGGCAGCGGCTTAACCCACTGAGCCACCCAGGCACCCAGGAAGTCTAAAAATTTTTAAATGTACCTAATAAGTATCATATCCTGGTTTAATTGACAGTATTTCTTTTTTCTTTTTCAGTGGAACACAAAATAATTGTTTTAAAATTGCTACTATTGGGCGCCTGGGTGGCTCAGTGGGTTAAGCCTCTGCCTTCAGCTCAGGTCATGATCTCAGGGTCTTGGGATCGAGGCCCGCATCGGGCTCTCTGCTCAGTGGGGAGCCTGCTTTCATCTCTCTGCCTACTTGTGACCTCTCTCTCTCTCTCTCAAATAAATGAATAAAATCTTTTTTAAAAAAATAATAAAATTGCTACTATTTTGGATTTTACGAAATTATATTTATTGGGCACTTACTGTACACTGGAGACATACATTAAGCAAAACAAGGGCCAAGCTCCTGTGGAGTTCATGCATCCCTATAACTCCTGAGAACAAAGGGGCTCTCTTACACACCGGCTCCATTTTGAACTATCCGAAGAAAAGTGATTAACCTGGTATGGATGACACAGTCATCCCTGGAAAAGTCTTTGTCAACAGAGAGTATGTATGAAGTTCTATGATTGTCTCAATCTGGGTCATGGCCAATCCTTGTGCCCAAAGTTAAGACTACTTCCAGAAGAAGGAAAGAAGGAGCATTGAACAGAAAAATAATTACAGTTGGTTTTTGTTTGTTTGTTTGTTTGTTTTATTTTTAAAGATTTCATTTATTTTTTTGACAGAGAGAGATCACAAGTAGGCAGAGAGGCAGGCAGAGAGAGAGAGAGGAGGAAGCAGACTTCCCACCAAGCAGAGAGCCCGTTGAGGGACTCGATCCCAGGACCCTGAGATCATGACCTGAGCTAAAGGCAGAGGCTTAAGCCACTGAGCCACCCAGGCGCCCAATTACAGTTGCTTTAATGTCCGTTTGTCCCATAAGACTGTGGGCACACAGAAATAGCGTTCTTGTCTACACCAGGTAGGGTCCAATCAAGAAACTAGAATTCAAAAGAGGTAGTTCAATGGCGAGAATTTAATATGGGAAGTAGTTACAAGATTTGGGGAAGGGCGAGACAGCCAAATGGGATGGTGGAATGTTGAGCCAGCCCAGAGATGAGAAAGAGTAGGACACCTCCATCACACTTAAGGCTAGAGGGAAAAGGAAGAAGGTGGTATCACCAGAGGCCGGTGTCACTCAGCTGGAGGTAGAACCATCCAGAGATACTGTTCAAAGCAGAAAACAGGGAGAGAAATCCCCTCGCTTTTCCCTTCCTCTTACTTTCCAATCTCCCACAAGTGCCTTTTCCTGGCCACCCTTATCCATTGGCATTTCACAAAGGAATCTTCAAAGTGAAGTTGGCAGAATCAGCTCCCTCCAACAGAGCTCTCTCCAACAGAGAGAACAGGAGAAGGGTAGAGACTGAGTCTGACGGTAAGGAGGCAGATAAACGGGCAATGTCTGATCTGTCTCTGTATCTCCAGTGCCTAACATGGCACCTGGTTCCTACAGAAGGAAATCAACCAAGTACAAAGAGAAACTGAGAATGACCATTGAAATACAGGGACAGAGATACGGATGGAGCCTTACTGCACTGGAGAGTAGAGGGTAACTTATGCCATGCAGGGTATACAAGAGAAGATTTGCAACAAACGTGATGAATGAAAAATCATACAATTATTGGGCAAGGATTTGCCAGAGAAATAAAAAGGTGAGAAGGTCAGCCCCGCAAGGAAGACTGCACACGTTGAAGGCAGGGGACACAAAAGCTTTTCAAGGAATGACAAGATTCAAAGTCAAATTCTATTAAGTGTACCTCTTAACGGGATTATATAGCTTTCCGTTTTATTATTTACACAATGTATTAAACAGACATATGTCCTTGTATCAAATCATTCCTGAATTCCTATAATAAAAACAATTTGGCCAAAAGGCCCCTGGGTGGCTTGGTCAGCTGAGCATCTGTTTCTTGTTCTTGGCTGAGGTCTTGATCTCACAGTCATGAGTTTGAGCCCTGTGCTGGGCTCTGCACTGGACATGGAGCTACTTAGGAAAAACAAACAAACAAACAAAAAAACTACTTGGGCAAAATGTATTACTTTTTTAATTCTGCTGAATCCATTTTGCCTTTTCTTTTTTTCTTTCTTTTTTTTTTTTACATAGGCTCCATACCAGCATGGAGTCCCAGCACAGGGCTTGAACTTACCTCCCTGATCAAGACCTGAGCTGAGAACAAGAGTCAGACCCTTAACCAACTGAGCCCCCCAGGTGCCCCAATTGCCATTTTACCTAGGAAATGTGCATATACACCACACGTGACCTTTGGTCTAAGTTTACTTTTGTGGGCTTCCCTTGTTCTCTGTCAGGGCTACTTTCACTTTGTGAAATTATTTGGAGAGCTTTCTATGTTTTCATATTTCCTGACATATTTTATTTTAAAGATTTCTATTTATTTATTTGACACACAGAGAGAGATCACAAGTAGGCAGAGAGATAGGGGAAGCAGGCTCCCTGCCGAGCAGAGAGCCTGATGTGGGACTTGATCCCAGGACCCTGAAATCATGACCTGAGCCGGAGGCAGAGGCTTAACCCACTGAGTCACCCCGGCGCCCCATCCTGACATATTTTAATAGCAGTGGGGATTGTCGTCACTAACCTTTAATCATTTAAGCATTTGTGATTCTGCCTGTGGGTGTTTATTTAACTCAATCTCTTTCTTGTCATTCCTGCTACCCACTTTTTGGCTGCTTGGGACCCCTGCTACATCAATCCTGACTCCCTCCTTCCTTGAACCACAAAACCCTGATCTTTATCCTCTGGTTATAGTGAATTAAACCCTTGGGGCCCTTGCCCCTGTCCCACCTAATTCCTCTTCCCCCTTTATCTTAGATCTCTCCTCCTTATGCCTGATACGCCCTGTCCTAAGCCCCAGCGCCAGGTTCTGTGCCCGCCTGGTCCTGGCCTGTTGTCTTCTCGGGTAGCTGGCTGCTCACTCATCTGTCTCCCCCACCCCCGAGACATTATGCTGAAAGACTGATTTGCACCTTATCCCGCACCATAATCTTAGCTCTGGCACACAGTAGGTCCTCGCTATGTAGCAATCGAGTGAGTGTTATAAACTTGTGCCTCAGAAACAAGACAAGAAAAAATTAAGCTGGCAAACCACAGTCTGGGCCCAATGAACGGAGTGCGTTACTTACCATCTATGGCTGCTTTGGGCCCTAAGGGCAGAGCTGAGTTGTTACGAGAGAGGCTGTATGACCCTGGAAATCCTATCTGGCTCTTTACAGAAAAAGTTTTCAAATCCCTGGTTTAGAGTTTCCCCTCATACGTAGACTCCACTGAGCTGTGGCCTTTTTGTGCATCAGAATAAGAAACAATCCAGAATGGGTTGAAAAGAAAGAGTTATTACTGCTCTAAGAGGGTGAGCACATTCCCTCTGTTTTCTGTTATCTCACTGACCCCCACTCAACGCCATGAGATACAGCGACCACTGCCGTGCTTGCCACTTGGAGTTCACGCGACCCCAAACCATGCTCATCTAACATCTTCACGAATGTCAGCACCAGCTTGTTTATTTCCAAGGTACCAACTCACGTACATGTGGGCTGGCCACAAATCCAAACAACGACAGGGACCAGGAGGTCAAGAGAATGAGTGGGGCCAGCCGGGTCGGGGAGAGCTTGTGTTGTAGTTAAAGGAGGATCCTACCAGTCCATGACTTTAGCCAACGAAGAAATACTATTTATTCCACAGAGACTGGAGATAATGGATTTTTTTGTGAAATGTCTTGATTATTAAAGTTCTGTTAATTCACGTATCAAAAGGTAAAAACCAAAGTCCTGGGCACTACTGGGGAAAGGGAGGTGGCATAGACACGCTGAAGATGACCAGGCAGTACTCGGTTCTATTAACCATAGGCACGTACTATGACCAGGAAATGCTGCTCCTGGGTCTGAATCCCAAAGAGATTCTCACGTGGATCATACAGGGACATGGACAAGAGTTCCATTCAGCATTGCTTGAAGTGTCGGGGGGTAGGAATCAATGTCTGTGTGTCCACCCCCAGATGCAGTGGGCAAACACACCAGATAATCACACAGCAACAGGGACAGGATATAAAAACATAGTGGTGAGGGGCGCATAGGTGGCTCAGTGGGTTAAAGCCTCTGCCTTCGGCTCAGGTCATGATCCCAGGGTCCTGAGATCGAGCCCCACATCAGGCTCTCTGCTCAGCGGGGAGCCTGCTTCCCCCTCTCTCTGCCTACTTGTGATCTCTTTCTGTCAAATAAATAAATAAAATCTTAATAAAAATAAAAACATAGTGGTGAATGACAACACTGGGAAAGAGAGTGACAGCTATGAAAAACACATGCACATAAAACACAGTCCGCATTTTTAAGTACACATACAAACAAAAGCACGTATATCCAATGCATCTGAATAGTTTGCTATGGCGGGGGGAGAATAAGCATGAGGTACACCACAAGACAAGAGAGGGGCTTTCGTGGACCAATGATGATAAAGGGTCAAGAATGAGATTATGATTAGTCATTCCCCACACCTGAGGTCCAAACACATGGGGAGAGGGAGGAAAAAAACAGATACATTCCATAGGGTCAGGAAGAAAAAAAGTGATTTGGAGATCTAAGCCCCCACACAGGTTCAGTGACCTCAGAAAACCTCACAAACAAAAACCTTTAATTATACAATTATACCATCTGCTGCCTGGGGAGATAGACAGAACTCGACAGACAATCCAAGCAGCTAGCTAATGGCAGCTTGGTGCTCTCCATCACCGTCCTCTTCACAGAACAAAAAACCAGCCACATGGTAAACAGGGGACAGAATGAAGCGGATACGGTTTCCTACTTTCCTGTGGTTTTTCCTTCAATAAGCATTAAAAGGCACCAACTGTATGCATTTCACCCTACAAAAAGGCACAGCTAATGTAGCTGAGAGGAGCTGCTGTCTGGTCCTCAGGGAATTCGTGATATTCTGGGAGATTAGACTTAGCCCCAAAGGGTGAAGCAACGAAACCATCTAATTCTGGGGGGAAGGTATATATTAAGCTGCAGATTGCTGTGTTCGATGATAAGCACCTGCCATCTTGAAGTGACCAAAGGCCAACAGGGGAAGAAAAGAATTTAAAATAGTTGAATGCCCCCCCCCGCCCACCTCACCCCCATGCTCCACCACTGACATCCTTGCAAAGGTGCTCTGGCTTCTTCCAAAGTCAGCAAACAATTCTTTACCCATCATTTGTATCTTAATATTTTAAAATGTTGCTCCCTCCTCAGAGAGGGAGCAAAAAACACTTGATGATCTGGCAGAGAGAAGCCATTTCCAGGTATGGTATCCATCTTTTTCTGTGGAAAGTAGGAGGGAAACTTTGCAGAAAACAGTTAACATAATAGGCTGAGACCGCTATTCTCCAGAAGGCCCTGTTTAGAAGGTTAGCCCTTGGCTGACATTAGGGAACTTGGATTTGGAGGATGGGGGTGTGGGTCCTAACATTTGCAGACCTGATAAGAGAGTCCCACTGGCCTAAACTTTTGTACAAATGCTGTGGTTTACGCTGAACACCTGCTTTCCCGCTGGGAGTCCAAAGTGTTGGAATGTGCTAGGCAGAGGGCGTGTACATGACCAGCCCCTGGTAAAAACTACAGGCCCTGAGTCTCTAGTGAGCTTCCCGGGCAGAGAGCATTACACACATTGCTGTCCCAACTCATCCTGGGGGAAATCAAACATGTGACTCCCCTGGGAGAGGCTTCTTGGAAGCTGGTGTCCTCTGGATTTGGCACCGTGTACCTCTTCCCTTGGCTGATTTTGCTTCATGTCCTTTCAATGTTTACGACACCACAGCCATGAATATGGCAATAGGCTGAGTCCTGTCAGACCTAGCGAATCCCCGACTCTGGGGCTAGTCTTGCAGACCTCTGACATACAGATAAGTTCCAAATAAAAGATAATAGTGGAGGTTGTACTAAGATGATGGACTAAACACATCCTTCTGCTTTCCAGGTGGCCTAAAATTCTATGGAATGGCAAAAACACTTTTTTAAACAATATTAAATCAGTAAGAGACCTTGGGAAAAAAAAAAAAAAAAACCAGGGCCACTGGGTAATTGGAACATCTAAGAAATTTCTGAAAGGTGGAGGGTACTCAGAATCAGATTGCCTGAGCAAATCACACCTCCATGCACGTCTGGGAGGGGGCCGTCATGCAGTGGAAACTGATCTGGGACTTGGGGCTCTGAGGCTGTGGACAGAAAGAGGGCCAGGGATGGAATGTGACAACCGGATGACTGGGGAACTGCGGCCAGAACAGCCCGGACTACTAGCCTACAACAAATGCTCCCCACCCAAATATATACCCCACTCAGCAGAGTTCGGAGCAACTGTTCAACAGTCGCCAGGGGCTGCCTATGGGGAACAGCACAGGCAGGAAAACAGGAATCCACAAACTCAAAGATGTGCCTCGGAGGAAGAGCCACTGAGTTTTTATTCAACGTCACAAAATGGGGACATCAAGTCAGTAGAACATATACCCAGGGAAAAAGAGTGAGTAGTACCCAGGGAAAGAGAGTTAGTAGAGCACATAAAAGAAATTATTAGATGGCCTTGGGAAGATCTGAGGGGACGCTCTATCAAGGAAAGCATGCAGCTGAGCGGTGAAGATCTCTAGGTGGTGAAACAAAAAAGCGGGGTGAAAGGAATAATGCTATTATTTGTGCAAAAAAAAAACAAAACAAAAAGAGGAGGGATTAAGAATTGAATTCCTTTAAAAAATTTTTTTTTATTCATTTATTTGATAGAGAGAGACAGCTAGAGAGGGAACAGAAGTGGGAGGGGGAGAAGCAGGCTCCCCGCTGAGCCCAATGGGGAGATTAATCCCAAGACCCTGGGATAATGACCTGAGCCAAAGGCAGATGCTTAACCCACTGAGCCACCGTGGTGCCCCAAGAATCGGATTCTTATTTAATTGTATTTGCACAAAGAGACTTTGGAGGGACATATAAGAAACTAATAACATGGCTACTTGTTTGGGGGGTGAGAGGGAAGTGAGCAGATGGGGGAAGGGATGGTGGGAGACCTTTCTCTCATAGCTTTTTAATACAGTATGATTTTTGAACACTGATTATCTTAGCTATTCCAAAAGCTAAATTTTACAAGGTGGAAACCTTGAAAAATAAATATATGATAATCAACACTGAAAAACACTCAATAGATGGACCAGGAGAGTACACTGGACAAAGTCAAACACTGGGTTAGTTAATAGGAAAGTCCAAGGCAAGGAATCTCCCAAAATGTGGCTCATAAAGATAAGAAGGCAGATCATCTGAGAAGAACATCCAGAAACATGACAGACAAATTGTGAAATTCTGGTACCTATTTAATAGTAATTTCAGAAAAAGAAAATAAAGAAATGGAGGTAAGGAAATGCTCAGAGAAATTTCTCCTATGCCACAGAAGTGCATTAATCTTTGGGAAGAAAGGAACCACCAAGCACTGAGCAGGAAGAACAGAAGAGAATGACCCCTGGACAAATAGTGAAGTTTTGAACACCAAGGAAAAAGAAAAAAATGGTTAAGCTTCAGAGAGAATAAACAGGTTAACTATAAAGAAACAGAAATCAGACTGCAGAAACTTCTCATCAACCACACTAGATACCAGCAGAAAATGAAGAATTATCTTCAAAATGTAAAGGTGGTTTTTTTTTTTTTTTTTTAAAGATTTCATTTATCTATTTGAGAACCACAGAGAGAGCGTGTGAGCATGAGTTGGGGGCAGGGGCAGACTGAGAAGGAGAAGCAGGCTCCCCACTGAGCAGGGAGCCTGACTAAATGCTGGGCTCAATGCCAGGACCCTGGGATCATGACCTGAGCTGAAGGCAGATGCTTACCGGACTAAGCCACCCAGGTGCCCCAAAATACAGAGAATAGAATCTTACCCGCAGTCAAGTATACTCAGATAGAAAAGCAAAATAAAAAATATTTTAAACATGCAAGGGCTCAGAAAGTTTACCACCCACAAAATCTCAGGGGAAAAAAATTCCTCAAGGACTCATTTAAGTAATAAGGAATTCAAAAAATGGAAAAAAGAACCAGTGGTGAGCAAATAATTGGCCAAATTGATAACTGATGAGCAAATAATCAGTAAAATATAACTGCTTATGCATAATATACAAAAGCCCCAAATCCCATACGATCTTTTTTTTTAAAAGATTTTATTTATTTATTTGACAGACAGAGATCACAAGTAGGCAGAGAGGTAGGCAGAGAGAGAGGAGGAAGCAGGCTCCCCGCTGAGCAGAGAGCCCGATGTGGGGCTTGATCCCAGGACCCTGTGATCATGACCGGAGCTGGAGGCAGAGGCTTAACCCACTGAGCCACTCAGGTGCCCCCATTTGATCTTAATATGAGACAAAATTAAAGTCACATTAAGGTTCATTCTTGCTTTACTCATAAAGAGTTCATATACACAGATTATCTTTAAACATCAAGTGGAAAAAAATGTTTAGACTCGTGTGAAAATTTAAGGATAACAAAAGAGCTCAATTTCATTTATGATCAGGAAAATACAAATCTGAACCATAATGTGATACCCACCAGGCTGACTAAAATGGAAAAGAAAGAAGTTATCAAAAGATGACAAGGATGTGAACCATATGCTTCTCAGGTACATAAGTTAGTACAATCACTGTTGCAAACTGTCAATATTTACTTAAACCCCATGCTCATGCCATGACCAAGCAACTCCCCTCCTACATATATACTCGACAGAAATGCAGACATCGATTCCACAAAAGACATGTACTAGAATGTTCATAGCAGCACTATTTGTGATAGCCCCAAGCTGTAAACAACTTAAACATCAATCATGTAAAATGGGTATCTACATTGTGGATATACACCCCAATGGAATAGATAGGGCAACAAGAGTGGACAAACCACAGCTACACTCCGAAAGAGAGACAAACCACACAACCATAATGTTGATGGAAAGAAGTTGGATAGAAAAGAGTACAACTATATGATTCTATTGATATAAAGTACAAAAATAGGTAAAATGAATCTACTGTGTTAGAAATCAATCTAGTGGTTATCCTTGGTGGTGGGCCACATGAGGGCAAATTCTGGAGTGTTGGAAAGGTGGTTTCCTGTTTGGAGTGCTGAGTATATGTGTATTCAGCCTGTCAAAATTCATGGAGTTATACAGTTAACATGGGTATACCTTTACACATTAATGTTGTACCTCCATAAAAAAATTGCCTCTAAAGTTAAAGGTACCTACCACAGACTAGAAATAATATCTGTAATTTCCATGTCTTGAGACGAATAACACAGAATAAGAAAAACTTGGTCAGTCCGACAAAAAGCAAGAAAGTGTCAGTGGCTGGCAGGAATAAACAGGAGAAATAGAAAACATAAAATAAGATGGCAGGAAGCAGCTTCTGAATAGAAATAAGAAGTAATTGAAATAATTGAAAATAATTGAAATATTTTGTAGTAATTGAAATAAATATAAATGGGTTAAAGCTGCTTACTGAAAGGCAAAGATTTCACACCCATTATGACAGATGCTGTCAAAAACCCCCAGAAAATAACAAGTGTTGGAGAGAATGTGGAGACATTGGAACCCTTGTGCCCTGTTGGTTGGGAATATAAAATGGTGCAGTTGCTATGAGAAATAGTTCGGCAGTGTCTTGAAAAGTTGAATATAGAATTACAATATGACTCACAACTCCACTTCTGGGTATATGCCCAAAAGCATGGAGAGTGGGGTCTTGAAGACATATCTGTACACCCATACTCATTGCAGCATTATTCACAATAGCTAAAATATGGAAGCAACTGAGAAATGAAATTATAAGCAAAATGTGGTGTATATATATGCAATGGAGTATTATTCAGCCTGAAAAAGAAGAAAATGTGGACACATGCTATGAAACCAAGTGACCTGAGGACATTACGCTAAGAGGAATAACCAAGTCACAAAAAGACAAAAACTACATGAAGTACTTTATGAGTTTCCTAGAACAGGAAAATTCATAAAGACAGAAAGTAGAGGGCTGGTTACCAGGAGCTGGGGGGAGGAGGAAATGGGGAGGAGGGAATGGATAGTTGTTGTTTAATGGGTATAGAGTTTCAATTCTGCAAGATGAAAAAATTCCGGAGATTGGTTGCACAGTAATATGAATATACTTAATACTAGTGAACTGTACACTTATAAATTTTAAAACAGTAAATTTTATGTTATGTGTATTTTACCATAATTTTTTAAAAAACACAAACATAAAAAAAATAATAAATAAATAAATAAAAACACAAACGTTAAGTAATAAAACAAAATGTAGCTATAAGCTAATTGTAAGAGTAAGAGCTAAAACACAGAAAATTGAAAATAAATGAATATGAAAAGATAAGCCAGATAAAAAATAAAGCAGATGTAGCAATATTAATATTTATATCCAACAAAACAGAATGAAAAGCAAAAATAATGAAATAAAATAGATGACTATTCTCCAAAGGTACAAGAAAATGTAAGAATCATAAAGCTTTAATGTATCTAAAAGCATAGCTTCAAAAATACATGTAAATATATAAACAGTGTTTATGGGTGGCCTGTAAACATACATATTACAAAACTAATAGAAATAGGACCAAAGAAACCCACTGGGAATCATAGTGGAAATCTTTTTTTTTTTTTTAAGATTTTATTTATTTATTTGACAGAGATTACAAGTAGACAGAGAGGCAGGCAGAGAGAGAGGAAGGGAAGCAGGCTCCCTGCTAAGCAGAGAGCCTGATGCGGGGCTCGAGCCCAGGACCCTGGGATCATGACCTGAGCCAAAGGCAGAGGCTTTAACCCACTGAGCCACCCAGGCGCCCCCATAGTGGAAATCTTTAATGCAAGTCTCAGAATCAACAGGTCAGAGAAAAAATAAGCTATGGAGACAGAGAACATAATTTGTAATTAATAAATTTGAGATAAATCTATAATTTTGCACAGGGAAATGTCACAAAACTGACAGGTCATTAGATTACAAATTAATTTCTGCTTTTTAAAAAAAATCTCCATCTTTCTTTCAACAATGTGGTAGAACAGAGATCCCAAAGCCTTCCAAACAAAACATCTTTAAAAACTGCTAGAAAAACAACGACAATAACACCTTTGAAATCAATGGCTTAGAGAAACCCAATGAAGCCAAAATTCAAGGATGCAGGCAAAATAAAGGTATTTTCAGATATTATGAAAACAGAGAATGCATCATCAATGCAGGAATTTCTAAAGAGTGTACTTCACAGAAAAGGAAAATGATCCAAAGAGGAATAGCATGATCTAAAAAGGAATGAAGAGTGAAGAAAGTAGGTAAACAGCAGATAAGTAGGTAAAGTAGGTAAAAAGTAGGTAAGTCTAATAAATATTGACCTGGAAAATTAGTATAATAGTAACATCAGTAATAATGTCTGATTTAAAGGGTTAAACCAAAAGCAGATCTCAGAATTAAATGGCATGAAAATATTCATGTCCTTGCCTTGTTCAGGAGGACTGATTACACCAATGATGGAAGCCATCAAATTCAAAAGGCTAGAACTTGCAGACATAAACTGAAATAAAGTAGCAAGAAAAATTAAGAACATAAGCGGATGACACAGAAAAATAAAATGAACAGAATTTTTAAAAAGGATTTTATGTATTTATTTGAGAGAGATCGAGAGAGCAAGCCCAAACAGAAAGAGGGGCAGAGGGAGAAGGAGAAGTAGACTCCTGGCTGAGCTGGGAGTATGATGTGGAGCTCGATACCAGGACTTTGAGATCATGACCTGAGCTGAAGGCAGACGCTTAACCGACTGAGCCACCCAGGCGCCCCTAAAATTAACAAGATTAATCAGTTAAGCCAGAAACTGGTGCTTTGAAAAGATAATAAAATAAGCAAGCCTCAATCAAGCCTAACCAATAAAAAAAAAAAAAGGAGAAAAGGCACGCACACAAAACTGTGAACAAGACAGACAACATACCATAGATGTAGAAGAGCTATTTCCTTACAACAGAAGACTATAAACAACATTATGCTAACACATATTAAATTTCTTTCTTTTTTTTTTTAAGATTTTATTTATTTATCTGACAGGCAGAGATCACAAGTAGGCAGAGAGGCACACAGAGAGAGGAGAAAGCAGGCTACCCGAGGAGCAGAGAGCCCGATGCAGGGCTCGATCCTAGGACCCCAGGACCATGACCCAAGCTGAAGGCAGAGGCTCTAACCCACTGAGCCACCCAGGTGCCCCAACACATATTAAATTCCAATAGCGTTAATGATTTCCTGGGAAGATGTAAAGTATTAGATTGACTTTGAAGAAACAGAAAACCTGAGAAGAATCAGTATCATGGAAAAAATAGAAAAGATAGTGAAGTACTGATACCAACTTCTTAAAAAATATTATCACCAATAGCCTAGGCAGCCTGCAGTCAGATTCTGCCAAACTTCAAGGAACAGATAATTCTTCTGCTCCAGAGCATAAAATGTGGTGGAAAGTTTCCCACCAGAATCAGTGAGGACAGCCTAACGCTAATTATGAGCTCAGATACAAAAAAGGGAGCAGGTGAGGGGTAGATATACCAATTTCACTTATAAATATAAATACATGGGGGCGCCTGGGTGGCTCAGTGGATTAAGCCTCTGCCTTCGGCTCAGGTCATGGTCTCAGGGTCCTGGAATCAAGTCCCACATCAGGCTCTCTGCTCAGTGGGGAGCCTGGTTCCCCTCCCCACCCCCCGCCTGGCTCTCTGCCTACTTGTGATCTCTCTCTCTGTGCCAAATAAATAAATAAAATATTTAAAATATTTAAAAATAAATAAATAAATAAATAAATAAAATTAACCCAGGATTTTAGACACAGAAAATCTAGCAGCAGCATCACCTATGTTATCAATTTTAAGAAGAAATCTACATGGGTGTATCAATATACACTATACAAAAGAACTTGGGGAAAAAAATCAACATTCACCCCTAACTTTTTAAACTCTTAGTAATCAGACGCAAATGAAAACTTACTTAAGAGGATAAAAATATATTTAGTGAAGCTCCCACAGGAGCATTCCCCTAAAATCAAGCCCAAAATAGTCAACACTGTAGAGAGGATGGTCAATGGAAAAAAAAGAAAGAAAAAGTTCAAACATTCGTAAGAGACAGCTGCTGCTTCTTAACAGATGATGAAATTATTTACCTAGAACAGCCAAACAAACCAACTGAAAAACTCTTAAAACTGATAGGGGTTTTGGTCTGGAGGCTCAGCTTCGGATCTAGTCTTAGTACCAAATTAAATGTGCTTGCTTTGAGAATTACTCATGCAAAGCTATTTTCTGTAGTGTAAAAAATTAGGGTTGACAAACTTCTGCTCCTTCTCTCCTCTCCTATCTCAAACGGTGAAATACCATCGAGTCTGAAACTGGGTAGCAAAAACCTTCTCAAACCAAAACTGGTCCTGAAGGGTTGGGTTGTGACTCGACTCAAAAACACTCTATCTCCTGGCGCCAGCTACCGCAGTTACTAATGGATAAGCATGTCAACCAGTCCAACATAATTCTTCCGATAGAGGGCAAGGAAGAGCACCTTCAGAGGAATTTTTTTTTTTTCAAACCTTATACTGCTTATTATATAAACTTGCGTGCTGGCAAAGGCAGCGCCCACAAAATAAACATAAGATATTCGGGGTCAAGCTTGCTTTAAAAAAAAAATGACATAAAATTAATTTTCTTTCAAAGATATTTGGTAAAGAGGTTGTTCCTGTTGCACTCCTGGCAGGCTCCGCATCACCGGCCACCCCTGAGCATCCAAACGGTCCCCCAGGGCTCCCCAGGTACACTGCGCGGTGGTACCGCCAGCTGACCCGGGAGACGCGGGGCCAGAGCCTTCCCCGGTCACCCCAGGCCAACAAGGGGGGGCCAGAGCTCTGTGGACGCGGAGGACGGCCAAGGGTTACTCGGTCCCCGACACACACGGCATCCTCAGGACAGCACCAGGGAGGGTGCGGGAGGCTCCGAGGGCCCCGGGGGCCCGAGTCGAGCGTGTCCACGCACCTGTCCCACCGCGGCGAGGGTTAGGGTCGCCTCTCAGGGCCGCAGTCCTCGGGAATCACCTGGCCCTCCGTCCGGGGCTTCTGCGCCAAGCCCCCGGGGCCCGGAGGGGAGGGGGGCGGCCCCCTGTCGCTGCCACCTGCGGCACCAATCCCGCAGCTCCCGGGCTGGGTGGGCAGGACGGGGTAGGACGTCCGTCCCGGGCCGGGGGCGGCAACCGCCGGGCGGAGGGGGACCGGGGCCACCGGGGCGACAGCGGCAGCAGAGTCTTCCCTCTCAGACGGGCCGTCCTGCGCCCCCGCTCCCGGACCCTCGGACCCCAGCGCTTGCCGGCTCGACCCGGGAAGACGACGCAGCTGAGGCGCAAAGGAGCGGCGACCAGCGCCGCTCTTACTCACCCGCCCCGCTCGTTCCAGCCGCGCCGCCGCTGCAGCCCGCAGACGCCGCGGCTCCCAGCGCTCACGGATGCTCCGCGAAAGGTCCCTGGGATCCTACCCGCGCCTCCGGGAGCCGCCTCCAGGGGGCGGGCGCGAGCCTGCGCGGGGCATCCTGGGAGTTGTAGTCCAGGGGCATCTTCGCCCTGTACCGCCCTCCATCGAAAAACCGGTGGTGGTCCCTTCTTCCCCGGTCCTTCTTCTGTCTCTCTTGGGCTCATCTCTGCTTCTGACTGATAAATGCTGGAGCGCCCGGTCGAGCCCCAGGCCTCCTCTGCTCACTTGTGTTTCCTCTCTCGTTGTGTCTCTCTCTGTCAAATAAATAAATACTATCCTTTTTAAAAAAAGAATCCTGTTGAAAGAGCTTCTGACTCTACAGGAGAGGAAAAAGTATTTCCTACAGTAGGATTCCTGAAAAGATTGTATATATGTGAGGAGGGAGGTAGAGTCCCAAGCATAAGTTAGAGAGATGAGTCTAGACTAGTGGTTCTCAGCGGGGGGTGATTCATGCCCCACACCCCGACCCAGGAAACTATGGTGATGTCTGTGGACATTTTTGGTTGTCATGACTACGGGTGGTAAGAGCATCTAATACGTAGAGGCTGGGGAGGCTGATAAATATTTTGCAATGCACAGGACAGTCTTCCACAACAAAGAATGTTCCAGCCTCAAATGTCCATGGTGCTGAAGTTGAGAAACTCTAGCTTGGACAGTAGCGCCTTCTGCTGGAAGAGATGGGAAGAAAGGGAGAAAAGAAAAATCAAAGTTTTCTCCGGAAAGGAAGAGAGAAAGCTGTCTATGAGGACAGATAGGGGTGTGTGTGTGTGTGCGTGCGTGCGTGCGTGTGTATGTGTGTGTGTGTGAACTGCTGAATCATGAGATCTAAGCGGAGTAATAAGAGAAGTAGAGGAAGGAGATCACTGAATAGTTGGGAAGGAGTAGTGGGTTCAACAGACCAGGAGTTTTGATGGGGGTCAGAGATTTATTTGTCTTATTGGAGTAATGTGAGGCTGGATTGCTAAAGTGGCGTGGAGGCAGGACCACGGAGCATCCATGGTACTTCATGCAGTGAGCAAGGCAGCCCCAGCGGAAGCAGTGGGGTGAAAAGGGGCTAAAGTCACGCACGCACGCGGATGTGGAAATATCCATACGAATGGCTGGACACCTATTTGGGTCGCTACGAGTGACCTCTTAAGTGAATAAGTGGAAAGATTCCAGCAAGGGGAGAGGGTGGTAAGGTCATGTGATCGAAATCTTAAAGAAACGGGACTTTGGACAAGCGTGCAGGGAGCAGGGTCTTAGCAACAGGCTGGGGGGTTCCCAGGAGTTGCGTTTCAGTGAAGACAAAGCTGGAGACACAGTGTCTGAGGACACAGCAGAATGTACAGGATGTGGGGCAGAAATTCCAGACGATTCTAGATTAGTATGGGAAAGGCTTGGATTGTAGGTTCCCAAGAGGACGAGGCAGCACTGAGGGGAGCCGGGCATGGTGGGGTAGAGAGGTGGGATAGCGTCTATATTTTGGAGGTTGACTGATGAAAACAAGAATGAAACATGAAGACTGAGCCTCAAGATCAGACAGTTTGCCTCACTGTACAGGGTGGGGGCTGAGAAGACATCCATCCCTGGCCACTGTATTCTTGAAGAGTCCTGTGACAACAGTTTCCTAATACGGAAATAGTAAGTCTTAGTTATGATAAGTTTCTAATACAAATTTTTAATGTATTTATTTATTTATTTGAGAGAGAGAGAGAGGCAGGCGAGCTGGGGGAGGGGCAAAGGGAGAGGGAGAGAGAGAATCTCAAGCAGACTCTGCGTTGAACATGGAGACCCAAGCAGAGCTCCATCTCAAAACCCTGAGATCATGACCTGAGACGAAGAGTCAGACATTTGACCGACTGAGCTCCCCAGGCACCCTGCCGCCCCCGGCTAATAATAAAATTTTTAAATTATTTTGGGAATAAGCTTACGTGTCCGTCATTTATTTATTTATTTATTTATTTTAGTACGTAGCTGATTCTGTTCGCTTAGACTTCACTTAGGATTTCTACACTGATATTCAAAAAAGTGAGCGTGAGCTATCATTTCCTTCTCGAATGTCTAATGATGTTGGTTTTCAGAACTAATGTTAGCTCACATCATTAAAAAAAATGTTCAAAGTATTTGTTCTTTGTTTTTATCCTGGAACAGTTCAAGTAGTTTCAAAATGTTCTATTCTTTGAGGTTTGATCGTTGTCCGGTTGAACATTTCGGGGCCTAATGCTTTCGGTGGGGAGAGTGAGCCTTTGAGAATCTTCTTTATTTCCTCTGCAGTAATGTCACAATTTAGATTTTTAACTCTTTTAGAGTCAATTTTGAAAAATCATATTCTCCTGACAACTAATTATCCAATTCATCCAGGTTTTCAAGTGTATTTGCATTAAGTGGAGCGAAACAGTCTTTTGCTGAACCTGTTCATTTCCCCATAATTTCTTGTTTTGCATATGTTTACTTGATTATGTTACCATTTCAAATTATATTTTTCATTTCAGCTTGTAGATACATTTTTTTTCATTCTACCCTTTTTGTTCTTGTTTCCTAATTCATTCATCTCTCCTTTATCTTTATTACTTTCTTTTTCTCTGCTTTCTTTGGTAAAGATTTTATTTATTTATTTATTTGACAGAGAGAGAGAGAGAGAGAGAGAGAGCTGAGCAGAGAGCCTGATTTGGGGCTTGATCCCAGGACCCTGAGATCATGATCTGAGCCGAAAGAAGAGGCTTAACCCTTCTGAGCCACCCTATTTATTTATTTGACAGAGAGAGAGGGAACACAAGCAGGGGGAGTGGGAGAGGGAGAAGCAGTCTCCAACCCCAGGATGCTGGGATTGTAAGGGCCTATTCAGCCAGAGCGGCCCCACCCTGGTTGAAATGCAAATTTGTTGTAAAACTGAAATTGCTCCCCTCACCGGGAAAGGAACTTAAAGGCAAGTCCGAGAAACCAGTCCCAGGTAACAAAGTCCAAATACAAGGGTGGGTCAGGACCTGTGGAGGCATTCAATCAGTGGGGGTGCATACTGTCTCCTAGCTACCAAGGAGTATGGGCCCCGCCCTTTGGGCACCTTTTGGGTGCCAATTCTGAACTAGGTGATAGGCTGGTTCAAATGTCTACTAGGGTAAACTGTAATTCAATTGGTCACCTAGCATCACTGTGGAGTTTCCTGTGTGTGTTACTATCTCATTGGCCACCTGTGCGTGGCCAGGCCCAACCACATGGCCTTTGCTCTATAAAAGTTAGTCTGGAAGGTGGGAGTGGTTGTCCTCTCTGTAAGGGGCGCCCCCGACCGGACTGTTTGATGGTAGGTCTGATTCCTGATGTTTGGCACTAAATAAAGCTTTGCTTGACCTTTGCTTTGTATCAGTCTTCGCTCCTTTAATCATGGACCCATTATTGGGGTACCCAATTTTTGGGAGACCCAACAGGATCATGACCTGAGCCATGACAATTAACAACTGAGCCACCCAGGCTCCCCTTTTATTGATTATTTTGACAGGTATTTTTTCTTGAGTTGGGTACTTAGTTTTTCAGTTTTTACCTGTAAATATAAGTATTAAGGATGAAAGGAAGGCTTCAAATATAAATAGGTACTACTTGCAATATATCTCAAAACTTCTGATGTATCTGTTGCTATTTTGTGGAGATGCTAAAATTTTGGTGTTTGACCTGCCTTGAGAGAGTTTTTGGATTTCAAGAGAGAGTGGCAGATTTTTAAAGCTTCCAGGCTTTAGTGTCTGATTCAGGCATTAATGATCAGTTTTAACTCCTTATGATCAGAAATTGGAGGTAGTGTTGATGTACTACTTTGTATCTTTGAAATACCTGAGTTTTCTTTGTGGTCTAAATGAGGGTAGATTTTTGCGACTGTTTTAAGGGCCCTGAGAGGAATGCATATTCCCTGTTTTTCGCATACAGATTTTGACAGTAGTAACGAGATTAATTTAAGTCGTGTAGGTCTTCCATATCCTTACACGTAGTTTGACCTGATATTGATGTGGTTTTGGGATATCGGTGAGATTAGGTCCAGAGCCAATGACCAAGAAGGAATTCTTGAGATGTCTTTGGTGCAAAAAGTCGCTTTTCATTAAAGCATGGGGACAGAACCTTGGGTGTGATGAAGTTCTAGAACCTAGGTGAGGTTCGGTGGGCTGAGGTCCGGAGCCGATGACCAAGAAAGAATTCTTGAGACATCTTTGGTGCAAAATGGTGGTTTATTAAAACGGGGGGACAGGACCCGTGGGCAGGAAGAGCTGCTGCCCCGGGTCGTGAGACATGTTATATACCTTGCAGTTGGGGGAAGGTGAGGAGAAGGGAGGTTTCAACGGGAGTTTTCATATGCTAAAGAGGGCCTACAAGGTACCTGGATATTGGAGGCCTACCGGAGGCCTTGCCCTTGCTGCTTGATCAATGTTGTCTTCAGACCAGCCATTAACATTAAGATAGTTGGGAGACTTTTTGGTGGGATGTCACAATCCTGCTATCAGTCGTCTTTGTTAGTGAGATTTAGGACATTTGCAAGCCAAGGGAGACTCCAGTCTAGCAGGATTGTGAGCTCTGCAAGTTAACTATTTGCTTATTGTTTATGGCAGTCAGGGCTGCCTGACGGATGCTACACGTCGGACTGAGGGGAAGCGGATGGGGGGGGCGTACAAGGCGCCAGCTTTTGCTTTGTCCTCAGCCAGCCTCGTGCTCCCTCATCAGGTGGAAAGAGCTGCTGTAGTGGGATTGTTAAGGGTAGCTGATTTTATAGACTATGGGATTGGGGGAAGGAAAAAAGGAGGTTTCAAAAGAACTTTCATATGCTAAAAAGGACCTACAGGATACTGGAGGCCTTGCAATCGTGAAATAAAGGTGGGTTTTTCCTGTAATGAGGCATTAACTTTAAGACAGTTGGGAGCGGGCACCTGGGTGCCTCAGCCATTGGGCATCTGCTTTCAGCTCCGGTCGTGATCCCAGGTTGCTGGGATCGAGCCCCCCATTGGGCTCCCTACTCTACTCAGCATGAAGACTGCTTTCCCTCTCGTAGTCTGCCTGCTTGTGTTCCCTCTCTCGCTGTGTCTCTGTCAAATAAATAAAATCTTAAAAAAAAAAAAAAAAAAGACAGCCGGGAGCGTCCTGGAAGAATGTCACACTTGTCCGACCCAGGAGTGGGGCCTGGGGAAGGTTGCAGGTGTTAACTTCTGCTTTGTCTTCAACCAGTCTTCTGCTCCTCATCAATGTAATCAGAGAGAAGTAAATTAAAACCTTTACTACTATTGTGTTTTATTTCTCCTTATTTGTCTGGAGTCCAGCTTTATAAATGATGATGCTATGTTATCTGTGCACAAATATCTTTATATTCTTGTGAATTGCCCCTTTTAATTATAAAATAACCTTTGTCTCCCTTGATGCTTTTGACCTTTGCCCTTGAATGCAACCTTGTCTGATATTATGAGGAGCCTGATAAATTTTGTTTACATTAGCCCAATACAGCTTGGCCTTTCGATTTTAGCTTTTCTGAAGCCTTTGTTTTAGGCAAATTCCTTGAATATAACACCAAGGGCAACCCTCTTGGGTCCCCTCCTGCTTCGGGAGCTTTGTTCTCTCGCTCAATAAACATTGCTTTGCTGACCACCAAAAAAAGGAAGAAAGAGAGAGAGAGAGGCCAGGAAGGAAGGAAGAAAAGAACACCAGGTTTTATTTTGTGATTTAATCTGAAAGCCTTCTTTCTTGGAATCGTTGGGTTTAGCCCGTGTGATGGTTACATTATTTTATGTGTTTTCCTAGACTTTCAAGTTCATCTTCACCTTTTTATTATGTGCTTTGTGTTTACTTTTGCTGTTTTAGATGTGTTTCACCGAATCATGTGGAAGGTTAGTGTTGTGTTTGAGTGGTTGCCTTCATTACCATGACTGTAAATAATACCCTCGGTCCTCTACTCCTTCAGTCTTTTTCTGCTATTCCTTCCCCAACAACAACAACACAGTTCATCTCTTTTTTCATTATTCCGCCTCCTCCATACCCAATATCAAACCATTTTATCTTTCTTTAGTGCTCACTTTTTTCTTAAATATGTTTACACATACTTCTGTTACTTGATTTTTTAAAAAGTCAGCTTTAAATAAGATATTTTGGGAGTGTCCGGATGGCTCAGTCGGTTAAGCTGCTGCCTTTGGCTCAGATCGTGCCCACAGCTTCAGTCTCTCCGCTCAGCCGGGGAGTCTGTTTCTCCCTCTCCCTCTTCCTGCTGCTCCCCCTGCTCATGTGCGCGCTCTCTCTCTCTCTCTGTCAAAAAAATAAATAAATAAGTGAGATATTTCTATCCCTGGCTATAAAAAATGGGAGGAAATCAGTGTACTTTAAACACCCCTTCCTTAACTTTCCCTTTTTTTTTTCTTTTAAGATTTTATGTATTTATTTGACAAAGAGAGACGCAGCAAGAGAAGGAACACAGGCAGGGGGAGTGGGAGAGGGAGAAGCAGACTTCCCGCTGAGCAGGGAGCCGGATGCAGGATTCGATCTCAGAACCCTGGGATCAGGACCTGAGCCGAATGCAGACACTCAACCGACTAAGCCACCCAGGCGCCCCCCAACTCCCTCATTCTGTGGTAATCTCATCTCATGATCCCATTTTATGAAAATCTTGGCTTCCACAGTTTCTTCAAGAACAATGTATGGAAATGATATTCACTGAATTTTTCACAATCAATGTTTATTGCCTTTATCCTGAAAAGAGTTGGGGGCTGAGTGCAAAATTCCTGGGCAGTACTTTATTTCTTGAGAAATGCGTAGGTCATGCTTCCTTACCTTCTCCGTCATGGTGGTGTCTGAAACCAGCCTGATTTTCTTGTTTCTTAGAAGTGATGTAATTGCCTCAACGGCCCAAAAATTATTTCTTTGTTTATGAAATCCATAAACCTCACTGTTACACATTTTCGAATTATTCTGGGCTCACAGTTCCTAGGACACAATGGCTTGGCCGTACTGACTCCACGTGCCTTTTTGATCTAGTCAATTTTCTTAAATCCCCCCCTTTTTTTTAAGCAGTCTCAACACCCAACGTGGGGCTCGAACTCAGCACCCCAAGATCAAGAGTCACACGCTCCACCAACTGAGCCAGCCAGGCACCTCATTTTTCTTAAATCTTTAAATGTTTGTTCTAATATATTATTTTCATGTATCCTAATTCTAGGGTAAACTCTGCAGGTGAATAAGCACCCTATTCTCATCGTTCCTAGGACAGACTCTGCATATTCAACTCCCCCGTCTATTAGGATGATCACCGATCAGCCAAACCAGGACACTGGGAGCGAGAGACGGTGACATCACCGTGATGCTGTGACTCCCTTCGTAAATGGAGATTATCTCTGGGAAAGTGGGAGGTGTGGTCACCCTGCCTGTGGGGTGCTTACCATTTGATGGTGGACTTTGGAGTTTCTGTTTGCAAATTTATTTCAGCAGGACCTCCTGGTTCCCTATCTGTCCGGCAGTGTTAAGAGTTCCATCCATGGACTCAGGAAACCCCCACCCCCCATCCTCATTCTGGACCCGCATTAAGTGGGGGCAGCTCAGGGGCCCCACCCTGCGTCAGGAAAGAAAGAGGAAATAAAGACCAAAATCACAAACTGTCTAGAAATAAATTTCAGTGTGAGAGTTATCTATCAAACAACGTTGGTTGACAGCATCTATCAGGCTCTGACATACTTTACATTTTACATTCTCTGCAGCTAGAATGTATGCTCCCTGCAGGAAGGTACTATTTCTCTTTTATTCTTTGCTGTTCTGTTCATTCTGTTCGTCCCCAGCACTGGGAACACTGCTTGTCACAGTCAGTACACGAATAAATATTTGTCAAATAAATGAAGTGTTGAACAAATTAATCTCACAAGTGCAAGACTGATCTGACATTAGAAAATGTGTTAGTGAAAAAAAAAAAAGAAAATGTGTTAGTGCCCTTCTCTGTATCAACATGTTAAATGAATCACTTGATAAAATTCAACACTGATAGCTGTTTTCTTTTCTTTTTTTTTTTTTAAGATTTTATTTATTTATTTGATAGAGAGACCATGAGAGAAGGAACATAAGCAAAGGGAGTGAGAGAGGGAGACGCAGGCTTCCCGCAGAGCAGGGAGCCCAATGCAGGGCTCGATCCCAGTACCCTGGGATCATGACCTGAGCCCAAGGCAGATGCTTAAGGACTGAGCCACACAGGTTCCCCTGATACCTGTTTTCAAAAAAATCTCAGTAAGCTGGGAATACAAGGAAAATTTCTAACCCAGAGAGAAGATCTAACTACCAGAAGCTTCTGGTAAACATAACACTCTATCGTGAAATATTAGAAGTATTCCCATCAAAAGGCAGGACCATTGATAGACACTTGGACTACTTCCATATCTTGGCTGTTGTAGATAACGCTGCTATAAACATAGGGGTGCATCCCTTTGAATATGTGTTCTCATATTCTTTGCATAAATGTCCAGCAGTGCAATTGCTAGATGGTAGGGTAGTTCTGTTTTTAACTTTTTGAGGAACCTCCACACTGTTTTCCACAGTGGCCACACCAGTTTGCCTTCCCAATGACAGTGCAAGATGGCTCCTTTTTCTCCATATCCTCACCAATACTGACTTCTTGTGTTGTTGATTTTAGCCATTTGGACGTGTGGGAGATGTTACCTCATTGCAGTTCGGGTTTGCGTGACTCTGATGATGAGTGATGTTGTGCATCTTTATATGTGTCTGTTGGCCACCTGGATGTCTTTGGAGATATGTCTGTTCATGCCCTCACCCATTTTTTAATGGGATTATTTGTTTTTTTTTGGGTGTTGAGCTGTGTAAGTTCTTTACATATTTTGGATACTAACCCTTTATCAGGTAGGCCATTTGCAAATATCTTCTCCTATTCTGTAGATTGCCTTTTAGTTTTATTGATTATTTCCTTTGCACTGCAGAAGCCCAAGATATGGAAGCAGCCTAAGTGTCCATTGACAGATGAATAGATAAAGGAGATGTGGGGTATATATACACAATGGAATATTATTCAGCCATAAAAAAGAACAGACTCTTGGGGCGCCTGGGTGGCTCAGTGGGTTAAAGCCTCTGCCTTCAGCTCAGGTCATGATCCCGGGATCCTGGGATCGAGCCCCGCATCAGGCTCTCTGCTCAACGGGAGGCCTGCTTCTCTTCCTCTCTCTCTCTACCTGCCTTTCTGCCTATTGGTGATCTCTGTCAAATAAATAAATTTTTTTAAAAGATTTTATTTATTTATTTGACAGACAGAAATCACCAATAGGCAGAGAGGCAAGCAAAGAGAGAGTAGGAAGTAGGCTCCCCGCTGAGCAGAGAGCCCAATGCGGGCCTCGATCCCAGGACCCTGGGATCATGACCTGAGCCGAAGGCAGAGGCTTTAACCCACTGAGCCACCCAGGCGCCCCAAATAAATAAATATTTTTAAAAAAAGTTAAGCCTGGGTGGCTCAGTGGGTTAAAGCCTCTGCCTTCGGCTCAGGTCATGATCTCAGGGTCCTGGGATCGAGTCCCGCATCGGGCTCTCTGCTTGGCAGGGAGCCTGCTTCCTCCTCTCTCTGCCTTCCTCTCTGCCTACTTCTGATCTGTCTCTGTCAAAGGAATAAATTAAATAAATAAATAAATAAATAAATAAAGTTTAAAAAAAAATAAAATAAAATAAAATAAAATAAATAAAAATAAAATAAATAAATAAATAAATAAATAAAGTTAAAAAAAAAAAAAAAGAACAGACTCTTGCCATTTGCAAAGATTTGGATGGAGCTAGAGAGTATAATACTAAGCAAAATAAGTCAGTCAGAGACAAATACCATGTATTTGTCTCATATGTATTTGTTCCATACTCATATATGGAACTTCAGAAATAAAACAAATGAGCAAAGGGGGAAAACAGAGAGAGAGAGAAAGAGAAATCAAGACACAGACTCTTAATTAGAAGGAACAACCTGATGGTTAGCAGAGGGGAAGGGAGGGGAGTTGGGGAATGGGTGAAATAGATTATGGGGAGGAAGGAGGACACTTGTCATGATGAGCAGAGGACCAGGTATGGAATTGTTGAGTCACTCTGCTGCACGCCTGAAACTAATAGAACACAATGTTAACTGCCTGAAACTAAAATGAAAATTTAAATATATGTTTCATATAAATATGTATAAATTTTATATAAAATTATAAAAATATAAAAAATAGAAATATATTTATACATGCAATGTGTATGAATCTATAAAACATATACCCTTGTTTAAAAATATACCTTGTGTAAAAATAAAGCCGAGACGAGAATGTCTGCAGTCTTTGCAACTATCTCAAAAAGTCAAGAAGATGAGATGAATGGTAACAAAAACCTGGTGATGAGACTGAGGCTAGAGAAGACCCCTGACATGTTCCGGTAAAGCCCACCCAGCGGGCTGGGGGACACGGGCTTTGTGGGGTATGGAGGACGTAGACACTACCTCGCCCTCAGGGAAGTGGCATCCAGCCCATCCTCCTCCTCTCTTCAGTCCTGGGGGGCCCCGGAGTGTGAACGACTTGGGCTCTGTCAAAGGCTCCACCCACGAGGCTGAAACACAAGATGCACAGTAAGGGAACAACCCAACGTTTGAATGCTTCCTCGTGATTCTAGAATCTACTTCCATATTGTCCCCCAAATTCCTTTTTCGTTTAAGACAGCTAGAGTGGATTTCAGTTGCTTGCAATAAAGAACACTGGAATGGGGGGACACCTGGGTGGCTCAGTCAGTTAAGCGTCTGCCTTCAGCTCAGGTCATGATCCCAGGGTTCTGGGTTTGAGCCCTGCATTGGACTCCCTGCCCAACAGGGACTCTGCTTCTCCCGCTCATGCTCACACATATGTGTGTGCTGTCACGCCCTCTCTCTCTTTCTCTCAAGTAAATAAATAAATAAAATCTTAAAAAAAAAAAGACCGTTAGGTGGTACACTGGGGTTTCGACTTATATAACCATTTGAATTGAAGCTTCAAACTAATGAGTTAACTGACTAACCCAAGTGAAGCCTAATGTGCGTTCCTCGTGGTAATCCACTCATTCATTTGTTCAACCAACTCTGCTCCAGGGACTGAGAATTCAACAATGTTGAAAGCATAGTCCGCGTTCTTCTAGTTTATTGGGGGGGAAATCTGTACTACCTGAGCCCTGACTGAAATTGGTCCAGCAGTTAAACTCTGGAACCGACAATCACAGCAGTAAGCACCCTACCGTATTAGCTCATGCTGAGGTAAATCACTGAAAGATCTGGAAGGAGCTCTGGGTCTGGGTTCACGGCTCTGTATGAAAAAATGTGGCCAGAAAATGCAGACAGAAGGGAGTTATGTTTCTATCGAGGGTTTTGCTGCCATCTAGAGGATTTGTCTGTTACTGAACAGTATGTGCGCCGAAATTTGGAGCCCCCAGCTGGAGACTGCTTTCAACTGCATAAAGACAGCAAAGAATTTTTCTCGAAGAACTATTTGGAATTTTGAACAAGAACTTTAATTTTTAGGGAGACCCTGGGTGGCTCAATCGGTTAAGTGTCGGCCTTCCACTCAGGTCATGATCCCAGGGTCCTGGGATCCAGCCCCACATCAGGCTCGCTGCTCAGCAGGAAGCCTACTTCTCCCTCTCCCATTCCCCTTGCTTGTGTTCCCTCTCTCTCGCTGTGTCTCTCTCTGTCAAATAAATAAACAAAATCTTTTTAAAAATTATTAATTTTTTAAAAGATTTATTTATTTATTTAGAAGAGAGAGCACTTGTGTGCAAGGTGTGGGGGAGCAGAGGGAGAGGGAGGAGAGAAGCAGACTCCAGGCTGAGCACAGAGACCATGGTTGGGGGTGGGTGGTCCCACAACCCCATGATCATGACCTGAGCGGAAACCAAAAGTCAGACACCCAACCGACTAGACCACCCAGGTGCCCACACATGAACTTTTAGATGTTTTATATGATTAATAACACTTTGGGTCATGGACCCATTTGAAGATATGATAAAACGGTGGACACTCTCTTGGACAAAGTCACCAATCCAACATATTTCCAGGGATCCTGGGACTGCTGAAGATCATACACAAGTTTAGTCCCCCGTTAAGAACCTCTTTTTTATATGGAATTAACTAAAACCTCAGAATTCAAATTCAATTCAATTTCAAATACAATTCAAAGATAGGTTCACAATGCATCTATTTCCAAACTATCCCTGAACTGCTTGTTTCACTTCCCAGTGAGACGTTGGCTCACAGAGAGACACTCATAGTGTGAGGAAGTAGGGGGGAATTCAGAGCAGAGCGTCAGGCCAGGTCAAATCTTCCTTGAACGCTGGTACAACTCTGAAAGACCACTCCACTTGGATAGTGGCGGGCTGTGGGCAGATCCCGTTAGAACACAGGCTGTATCATTTACTAGGAGTGTGACTTTGGATCTCAGTTTCCCCAGATGCAAAATGAGTATGATGGCTTTAAACTCAAAGGGCTGGAGTGAGGTTTAAATGAGATCATGGGGGCACCTGGGTGGCTCAGTGGGTTAAAGCCTCTGCCTTCAGCTCAGGTAGTGATCCCAGGGTCCTGGGATCAAGCCCCACATCAGGTTCTCTGCTCAGCAGGGAGCCTGCTTCCTCCTCTCTCTCTGCCTGCTTCTCGGCCTACTTGTGATCTCTGTCTGTCAAATAAATAAATAAAATCTTTTTTAAAAAGTGAGATTATGAATATAAAGGGTACTTCCGTGGGGATCTAGAATAAACATTTCATGAATGTTAACAGATACCTATAGATATGTTTCCTGGTCAGGCCTTGGTAGGACATTACACAAACCTCTTGTCCTTGCAGTGCACCTTTAATGGTGGTGTAAGAGAAGATTCCAGCTAAACTGAAGCGAGGCTCCAGATTCTTCCCTATCTGAAATATAATAAAAGTTAGAAAATATAGGAAGAAAACAGTCAAAAACTCACAAGGGCAACCAAGCAAAGGGGATATAATCTTATGCAATAAATTTCAAAGAGTGGCAGCCAGGAAGGAAACCAGAGATCCTGGTTCTGCATCAGGCAAGATTCCGAACTCCAACCTGACCCCCAGTGACGCTGCAGGATGAGCAGCCTAAGGGAGTATGTGGGCAGAGGTGGTGGTCATTACAGCTGTTCACAAACATACTGTTTCTTCTTTTTCAAGGATCATGGTAGGATAACAGTTCTCTGCTTATTCAAAACGTGCCTTTGGAGTTTCCTTTGAAGTTAGGCATAGCCATATGATTCGCTTTGGCAAAGGTAATGTGAGCAGAGGCTCTGAGACCTAGCGCATGTAGCATGCTCCCTTTGCCATGATGCCGTAACAGTGGAAGAATGCATGGTGATGAAGTCACTGCCATTTTGTGTCCCTGAGTACCACAGTAAAGCAGAGGTGCCCTGTACACCTGTGTGAGACATGTAAGATAAATGGAGAGTAAACTTAGTTGTTTCAGCCCCTGGATATTAGAGTTGTTTCTGCAGCATAACCTAGTGTATACTGATTGATACAGCAGGCCTAGAGAAAGTACGGAATCAACTCTTATGAGTAAGAAAAGACTTGAATAGGGCTCCTGGGTGGCTCAGTTGGCTAAATGTCTGCCTTCAGCTCACATCATGTTCCAAGGGTCCTGGGATCAAGCCTTACATCAGGCTCTCTGCTCAGAAGGGAGTCTGTTTCTCTCTCTCCCTCTGCCTGCCATTCCCCCTGCTTATTTCTCTTTGTCTCTGTCAAATAAATAAAGAAAATCTTTTAAAAAGATTTTTTTCTTTTAAAAAAGAAAGTTTTTTTCTTTAAAAAAGAAAAAGAAAGAAGCCACTTCTAATAGCTATTAAGATGGCTACTGTTTTAAAAAAATAATAAATCCAGGATCTATAAAGAACTCCTCAAACTCAACACACACAAAACAGACAATCATATAAAAAAATGGGCAGAAGATATGGACAGACACTTCTCCAATAAAGACATACAAATGGCTATCAGACACATGAAAAAATGTTCATCATCACTAGCCATCAGGGAGATTCAAATTAGAATCACATTGAGATATCACCTTATACCAGTTAGAATGGCCAAAATTAGCAAGACAGGAAACAACGTGTGTTGGAGAGGATGTGGAGAAAGGGGAACCCTCTCACACTGTTGGTGGGAATGCAAGTTGGTGCAGCCACTTTGGAAAACAGTGTGGAGATTCCTCAAGAAATTAAAAATAGAGCTTCCCTATGATCCTGCAATTGCACTACTGAGTATTTACCCCAAAGATACAGATGTAGTGAAAAGAAGGGCCATCTGTACCCCAATGTTTATAGCAGCAATGGCCACGGTCGCCAAACTGTGGAAAGAACCAAGATGCCCTTCAACAGACGAATGGGTAAGGAAGATGCGGTCCATATACACGATGGAGTATTATGCCTCCATCAGAAAGGATGAATACCCAACTTTTGTAGCAACATGAACGGAACTGGAAGAGATTATGCTGAGTGAAATAAGTCAAGCAGAGAGAGTCAATTATCATATGGTTTCACTTATTTGTGGAGCATAACAAATAGCATGGAGGGCAAAGGGAGTTAGGAGAAGGGAGTTGAGGGAAATTAGAACGGGAGGTGAACCATGAGAGACTATGGACTCTGAAAAACAATCTGAGGGTTCTGAAGCGGCGGGAGGTGGGAGGTTGGGGGAACCAGGTGGTGGGTATTGGAGAGGGCAGGTATTGCATGGAGCACTGGGTGTGGTACAATGAATACTGTTACGCTGAAAATAAATTACAAAAATTTTAAAAAATAAAATAAAACCAAAACCAGAAAATGACAAGGGTTGATAAGAAATTGAAACCCTTGTGCATTGCTGGCAGGAATGTAAACTGCTGGAGCCCTGTGGGAAATAGTTTGGCATTTCCTTAAAAAAATTTAACATAGAATTATGATACAATTCAGCAACTCCACTCTTGGGTATATACTCCAAAAAAATGAAAGTAAAAACTCAACCACTGTTATATACCAATGTTCATAGCAGTATTATTACCCATAGCCAAAAGGGAGAAATAATCCAGATGTCCATCAACAGATGAATGGATGAACAAAATGTGGATTTTATTGTTATTATTCAGCCCTAAAAAGGCATAACATTCTGGGATATACAACATGAATGAATCGCAAAGTGAAATAAGCCAGTCACAAAAGGACAAATATTATGTAATTCCATTTATATGAAATACCTAAAATAGTCAAAAGCAGAGAGACAGAAAGTGGAATGGTGGTTGTTAAGGGCAAAAGGGAGGCGGGATAGGGAGTTAGAGTTTAATGGATACAGAGTGTCAGTTTGGGAAGATGAGAAAGTTCTAGAGATGGATGGCGGTATTGGTTGCACACCAGCGTGGATGTACTTAATGTCGCTGAATCGTACACTGAGAAATTACTAAGATGGTAAATTCTATGATGTGTATATTTTACCACACACAAAAAAGACCCTCCACATACCGTTCTATTTCCAAAGATGGAGAAGAAACCACCAGAGTTCTTCAACACTGGGTCTCCATGTTCAGTTGGAAGAAGTAATCCATTCCCACAGAAGTGGGGTCCTCTCCATCGTGATGAACTACATTGTGTGTTCTGGTCCTGAACCACCAGAGACAGAAATTTCTGAGGGGGGATGACAGTTGTAGAAGTCACTCTCAGACTTGAGATTTCCAAGGAAACCCAAGGAACAGAAGGACCCTCAAGTCAGGTGACTCGGGCTTCTCGTGTTGCGGAAGCGAAGGTGAGATACAGTAAGAGGAAAGGAATTTGCTCAGTCGCAGGGCTTCCAAACCACCAGAAACACAAATATATCTGTATTTCTTGACTACTGAACACTGACTATAAACAATAAAGGAAAGGTGAAGCTTTCCTATTTGCAACTTTCCTTCCAAATCTCCCCTTAAACTTAACTGTTAGCTGGTGACAAAATCGAGGAACAGGTAGGAGGAACGCATGAATAGAAAACCTTACGAGCAAACCCCAGGTCTAAGTGACAGCTGTGGGTGTGGGCTTTTTCACGTGGAGGAACATTCATGGGCATGACTTTAAATGTGTATATAGAAAAGAGCCATTGCAAGAGTAAGAACCTTTCTAGATCTACAGATGGAATTAAATGAACGATGTTACGAGCCCACAATGAAGGGACACAAACGGCGTTGTGCCTTTCCACAACGTCAGCTTTGTTCAGCATTAGAGCGCGGTGAACATAATGATCAAGCAGGTTCAGGGGTCCAAAGTCAATGACATTTTGCCACGGGATTCACTTGGCTTCTTAGGCAGCACAGAGAGCAGAACCTAAGACAAGTCACGCAACAGGGTAACAGAGGGGGTTAACAGACCAAAAGCGAAGTCAGTCTACGGTCATGCAGTTGAGATAAGGTTTCAGTCCAGTCCCGGTCGGGTCTTGGCACTTAACTGATTATTTTGTTCAAACAGTGAAGGATCTCAGTTCTGTTTAGAGATCAATGGTGCAGAGCCTTTGGCAGCGGCTGCCTTTTTTTTTTTTTCTTTTTAAGATTTTATTTATTTATTTGAGAGAGAGAGAAAGCATGAGCAGAGGGGAGAGGCAGAGAAAGAGGTAGAAGCAGACTCCCCGCTCAGCAGGACCCCAGAATCATGACTGAGCTGAAGCCAGACACTTAACCAACTGAGGCACCCAGGTGCCCCAGCAGTTGCCTTTTCTAAGTGGTCAGACAGTAAAGGATCAAGTCTGAAGAGTCTGACAGTTTACTGCAAAATTCCTCGCTTTTAAAGGGGATTTCATCAGTCTTGGGCAGCTGCAGAGCTCCTCTGGGTGTCAGCTGAGGCTGGTGTCTGCAATAACTTGTAGCTGCGGTACCCTTGCTTGAAACGAGTGACTCCATCTTGCTCTCTACAAATGACCGCAGCTGAGAGTCCTGGTTTGGGGGTCAGAGAGATGCATTTTAAATCTGAGCTCTGCCACTGAGGCAGCAACTGTTAGTTGCCCCTGAAGATCCATCCTTATCTTCTGATATGGAACTAGAACCCCCAATTCTTGTACATTTATTTTTTTCCAGAGAAGCGAGACTCTGGGTCATGTCACAGTTCAACACAGAACCCTGCATTGTCCTGAGCCCACCAAAACATGGCTTCATCTAAATGTTGGCGCAGCTTCACCCTTCCCTCAAATGCCGGGAAAACTCTATTCTACCCTTCATTTGCATCGTCATCCCCATTGGTGCTCAGGTGTGCGGTCATGGGAGATGACTGCCTGATTTGGTTGAACCGCAGGTTCATCCTTGGTGGCTTGAGATGTCTGCACCACAATGGTATGTTCTGACACTTCCCTGCCCAGGGGCTTTGTCCCCTGCCAACCCTGCAATGCTTATATTACACTGTTAAGAGGGTGTGGGTTTGCACTCCCTGCTCATAGGCATCCCCTGAAACTCTCACCCGTGGCTTTCCTCCTCTCCTTTCCCAAGTCCTCCTGCTCTGCAGGGACTGAAAGCTGCAGGGTGCCCAGCTTCCTCCCTCCCACCACCAGACCCTGGGCTCCACTCTCGGAAGGCTTAGAACAGAATCTCTTACCGCAGACCCCAAGAGCTGCCGTGTCTCTCTATCCTACCCCTCCAGACTCTACCTAGGTGATCATAGCATGCAGGGGTCACATATGGAAATGAACTCCCTAGAGCAGGAGAATGGCTCCCTCTGAAGTTGGACAATAGGCTCTCTACTGGCACCTGCAGAGAGCAGGGGGACATTCTGCGAGTCAGAGCACGAGCCTCCGGGAGATGGGGATGGTGCTCAAAGCAAGCTGCCGGAGGTCGGAGGTTGGTGGAGCAAAGCCACCAGACTTGAGCTTCCTCCAAAACATGTGCCCCTGTATTAACGGTCCCTGAGCTGATGGGCCTGGGCACCCAGGGTCTGTCCTCAATTGCCCTGAATTCCTGTGGGGGTGCTGCTGAGGTCCTTTTCTTGCAAAGCACTGAATCCTTCGACCAGCTGGGAGCAGGTGCCACTGTAGGTGCCATAACAGCAACGATGGAGGGAGAAGTTCGATGGGGCGGCAAGAAAATGGGCCTCTGAGCAGGGCTTGGCGATTTTTTTCTGTAGACGGCCTGACAGCAAATATCTTGGGTGTTGAGGGCCATCTGGGCTCTTTTGTAACTACTCGTTTGCTCTTACGAAGTGAAAGCAGCCTTATAAAGAAAGCGGTGTCTTACTAAAACTTTATTTACAAAAATAAGCAATGGATGGACTGGATTTGGCTCAGGCTCCCGAGTGGCCAAAGCCACCCTGGAATCATCCAGATCTGAGTTTGAATTCTGGCTCTGCTGCAGATTGTCTATAGAGCCCAGGTGAGGCTTTCCTGAGCCCTAACTGCCCCATCTGTATAATTAGAATGATGATGCGTGAAACGGTTGTGAGATAGCACCTAAAGGATGTCTTGCCCATAATAGGTCTTCAATAACAGGTATATGTATTACTGCGAGTATGACAATTTAGAAGCAATTAAGTCTGCAAGGGCTGGATCAGTCAGGGAGGACTTCCTGGAGGAGGAGAATCTGGAGCTGAGTCCTGAAGCAAAGGTAGGAGATGGGTAGAAGAGCTGGAAAGGCACTCTAGGATGCTTATTAGTGCAAGTGGGGTCCCAGTCACACTGAAGTCCCCTCTCCCTCTGACTCTGCAAACATAGAATCTCAGATCCCTGACTCCTCTGCTACAGCGTCCTTCTCAAGGGCAGCAACAGGATCTAATCTTCCATGCACCTGCCCCAGGGCCTAGAACAGGGGCTAGACATTCAATATAAATAAACAACAAAAGCTTTGCCATGATGGCGGCAATACTGAATGATGTCTATAGGCCTGCCTCTGTTCTATGCACCTCAAATATATTATTTTTTATTATTTTTAAAGATTTTTATTTATTTATTTGAGAGAGAGAGAGAGAATGAGAGAGAGAGCATGAGAGGAAAGAGGTCAGCAGGAGAAGCAGACTCCCCGCCGAGCGGACTCAATCCCGGGACTCCAGGATCATGACCTGAGCCTAAGGCAGTTGCTTAACCAACTGAACCACCCAGGCGCCCCTCAAATATATTATTTTTAAACATACAACCATCCTATGAGATAGGTGATATTTTCATTTTACAGATGCCCCTCATCAAAGGCAAATATTTTACCCAAGGACAAAGACTGGGTTGGAGTAGGAATTCAGATCACTAACGTTCTCAAACCTACATTCTTCCCGGTATGATGTGCCTTCATTTATTAAGATTTTATTTGTTTATTAAAGAGATGGAGAGAGAACGCAAGTAGGCAGAGCAGCAGGCAGAGGGAGAGGGAGAAGCAGGTTTCCCGCTGAGCAGGGAGCGCGATGTGGGGCTCGATCCCAGGATGCCGGGATCATGACCTGAGCCGAAGGCAGCTGCTTACCCAACTGAGCCACCCAGGCACCCCGAGGTGCCATCTTTTATCTTTCATTTTTATTTTTATTTTTATTATTTCTTTATTTATTTGTCAGAGAGAGAGAGATCACAAGTAAGCAGAGAGGCAGGCAGAGAGAGAGAAGGAAGCAGGCTCCCTGCTGAGCAGAGAGCCGGATGCGGGACTTGATCCCAGGACCCTGAGATCATGACCTGAGCCGAAGGCAGAGGCTTAACCCACTGAGCCACCCAGGCGCCCCTATCTTTCATTTTTAGATTTTTAAAAAATATTTTATTTATTTATTTGACACAGATAGAGAGAGAGACAGTGAGAGAGGGGATACAAACAGAGGAAGTGGGAGAGGGAGAAGCAGGCTCCCCGCTGAGCAGGGAGCCTGATGCAGGGATCGATCCCTGCACCCTGGGATCATGACCTGAGCTGAAGGCAGCCGCTTAATGACTGTGCCCCCCAGTGCCCCAAGGTGCCATCTTTTAAGAACAGATATATGTAGGGGCGCCTGGGTGGCTCACCAGGTTAAGCCTCTGCCTTCGGCTCAGGTCATGATCTCAGGTTCCTGGGATTGAGCCCTGCATCAGGCTTTCTGCTCAGTGGGGAGCTTGCTTCTCCCTCTCCCTTTGCCTGCCTCTCTGCCTGCTTGTGATCTCTCTCTTTCTGTCAAATAAATAAATAAAATATATATATAAAAAAAAAGAACAGACATATAATGGACACTCAGAAAAGGTTCAAGGAACAGTGACTGGATTCCGTCTTCCGTGCCAATGCAAAGGCTGTCACTATAAAGAGATGAACTCACCTCAGGACCCTGGGTGGCACAGTGTCTGACTCTCAGGCCATGATCTTGAGGTTGTGATCTAGGCGTTGTGAGATTGAATCCCCCCTCGGGCTCCACACTCTGGGCAGAGTCTGCTTTGGATTCTCTCCCTATTCCTCTGTCCCTTCCCCCAGAATAAATAAATACATCCAAAAAGGAGAGAGACAGACTCGCTTTGCTCTGCAGTTGCCAGTGAGCAAAGACCAGACAAGAAATCCCTTTTGATCCCCTTATACACTGACCCCACCCCTTGCCCCAAACAAGACCTCCTTCTTTCTAGAACATGGGCTTCACCATCCCTCTTCTCACCTTGCCTCGGGAGTTGTATAGCTGTGGTCTTTCCAGCCCCCTGGTGGTCTGGTTCCAGCAGCCTGTGCAAAGTGGGGTTGCACAAGTTGTGGGTGCTAATTACTGTTATATCTGCCTGTCTCTATAGTTGAGTGTTGCCTGATTCAGTGAGGACAAGGTTTCCCTTCTCTGGACAGTCAGCTGTTACCTGCCCCCCCCCAAAAAAGTTTTAAAACATTTGTACCAAAAAGCAATTATAGGTTTGGATAGACTCCTGGATAGAAAGTTCATCCTCGAGCATCTCAGTTTCATGAACCCCACTTCAGGTGGGGTCTGTCCTCTGCCTTGTGTCTTTGTTTGACCCAAAAACGAAAGCTTTCTGGAGATGCTCACACTTCTGTGTGCAGACCTATGTCTCATACTTGGTCTCTGACTCTCCTAAGTCAGGACCGGGAGTTAAAACCTCTCAGTCACTTCCAAGTGAAATATGGTTATCATTTCCAAATGAAATGAACCATTAAATTAACCAAACCAAACCATTATGCAGCGTGGTGTAAAGAAAAGGAGCTTTGGATGCCCACAGAACCATGTTCCAATCCTCAGCTCTGCTTTTTATTAGCTGAAAGATCTTAGGCGATTCATTTCATCTCTCCGATGGCTCGTTTCCTCATTTGCAAAATGAGGCAAATAATAACACGCAACATGCCAGGCTGTTGTGAGGCTGAAACGCTATGTTACTTAAGCAAATGAGAAGTTTCTTGCACAGTATCCGGAATACAGCATACACTCAACAGATGTGAGTCTTTTATCTCTATCTTTTTATTTAGATACTGAGCATGAAGGAATAGATACTCATAATAACAGAATATGGGGAAGACATCATCCAAATTTATTCCATGATTGTGGGCAGATAGGCAATCCAAGATGGGGGGGATAAGAAGACTGATTATGAATGTTGAGGCTCACTAGTCTCCTTTTGAGGTGGGGAGGGGGAGACCAAACAATTTTCTTTTTTTTTTTTTTAAGGATTTTATTTATTTATTTGTCAGAGAAATCGATTGGGAGAGAGAACAAACAGGGGGAGCAGCAGGCAGAGGGAGAAGCAGGTTCCCTGCTGAGCAAGGAGCCTGATGCGGGACTTGATCCCAGGACCCTGAGCCAAAGACAGACGCATAACAGACTGAGCCACCCAGGCGTCCCAAGACCAAACAATTTTAAGTTGAACATCAGCCTCTACATTCTCTTCATTAGAATCATGCAGGCTGGTGTTATTTCAGAGCCTATGTGAGATTTTTTTCATCTGCAAAATGAGAGTCTCTATGGGGATTAAGTTTCCAGAAAGTATATCTAGTAGGTGCTCAAAAACGCTAGCTGAAATAATCACCAGGGTGGAATGATCATTGCTCTTTTCACACAGTGAGAGACTTCAGTTTTCTGATCCACAGAGCATGGGGACTTGTAGGAGGCCATTGCCAGGATCCTGTCTAGCTTTGACCATTGCTGATAGTAGGGTGCTTTGTGAAATACACTTGAGACATCCTGGATAAAGGCCCACACCAGGTCCTTGTGGTGGCATAACTGATACGGCTTATCAGCCACTCCTGATGCTTTGGACACAACTCAACTGTCCTTGTGCACAGGAAACAAGGGCAGCCCAAACCCAAGCCAAAACAGGTTATCCTAGCATTCCATTTATCTGGTTTCTTTACAGTCCTTACTCCCAGCAGCACATTAACAACATGGGCAGTCAAACCTTGGGCCCTCCAGGTATCTAGAATCTGTGCACTTTTGTGACTTGTACAAACACATTCCCTTGGCTTCCCTCCAGGCTACTCGGGACTTTCAGGTTTGGAGTTAGGGTGGAGCATGTGTGGTCACCCACTGTTTCCCATCCCTGTCTTGGGTCACTCCAGGACCTCTTGGTCTCCTGTGGCTCTGGTTCCAGCTCTGCATGGGCTCTGGACAAAATCACACAAAGGGAATCTGATAGTACCTCATCTCCTGCCCCAACTCTGCCTCTCTCCCCTGCTCTGAGGCTTCTGTACTGACAATGCCCCGGGGTTTATATGCACAACCCTGAGATGCAAGTGAATGCCCTGTGGGGTGGATGTTGATCAATGGGAGATAAGAGCTGGTGGGTGCACGCACACAGGTTACTGGGGTCGCAACCCTACAGACCGGCAATCCTTCCTACTCAGTGACAGCCCACTCAATAACACCATCTCACACTGGCTCCTGTCTGTCCTGCTTCATTCCCTTCATTCTTCACTCCTGCTCCCTGGAAATGTGCTCCTGGACATAGCCCTGCCGTGAGCCCTCTGCCACCAGCTCTGCTTTCTCGGGAACCCAGGCTAAGCGTAACCGAGTGATTGAAATTTGGGAGTTAGATTATTCACCAGTACGATAACCATAAAAATATGATGCAGGGTGGTGGGTGGAGAAGCAGACAACCCTGTGCAAACAGAGGGGAACCCCATGTGTCACAATTACTCAGGCTTTCAGCTATGACTCATTGGATCGGAGTTTGGTGATAGGTCCAGCTTCTGGCTGAACACAAAACAGCAGGCTCATGGTAGCCAATTGCCAATTCCAACCACTCTGTGAAAAGCCACCAGACCCTTCTGGCAGCTTTCGAGAAGCAATTGTAGAACAGACTTTGCTGAAAAGCAGGTCCAGGATCTAACTGTGAAAATGGCACAGTTGTTGGAAACAAACTGAGGGTTGCTTGAGGGGAGGGGGTGGAGGGATGGGGTGGCTGCGTGACGGACATCGGGGAGCGTATGTGTTGTGGTGAGTGCTGGGTATTGTGTGAGACTGGTGAACCACAGACCTGTACCCCTGAAACAAATAATATATCATATGTTAATTAAAAACAAACAAACAAACAAAAAGTGGCTGAGTTGAAAAGTGGCTAATGCCAGCTGAGTTGAAAAAGAGAATGCACCATCTTGATAGGTGTCCCACTCAAAGTCAGCATGAAGGAGAAGACTGGAATCTGAGCTGTGAAATGGGGACCTTTGTGTAGACAAGCCTGAGCAGATTGACCCGGGAGACTCCTCGAGCCCCCTTCTTACCAGAAGAGAGTGTACCACGACTTGGGCTAAAGCAGAAACCTTGCAAAATGTTATTTTTCTACTGAAGATCCACCCCTCCACTCTTGAATGTTTTAAAGCAAGTAATCAAAGTCAGGTGCCTGCATCTCCTGGACAAGTTAGTCAGTCACTGCTCTGGGAGAAAATAACACACGTCATAGGACCTATGGGCCACGTTTCTGTGATGGGAAGAACTGGTGGGGAGGGGGCATGTGGGAGAGTGGGTTCTGAAACTGTTGGATTGTGCTGGGTGAAAGATAAGCCTGCAATAAGGAGACTTTTCCCCACTTGGGGACTTTCATCCACAGTCAACACCCAGCACTATGGCCAGTCCTAATTGACTATTGGGATGGAACTCGGCCTAGAGAAATGAGGAGGATATTGGCAGAACTTCTGGACACAGTATCAAGGAAAGGTCAGAAGGATTAAAGTATGGACGTTGGAACTGATTTACCACATAAGACCAGAGAACCCATCAAGGGAGACCTTTGTGAAGGCCACCAGCATCTCTGAGATACTCAGTGATGACACACCTCTGTTGGCCTGGTGTGGGCAGTGAGAAAGGTGCTACTATCAATGGGAATGACAGGATTCCAGAATGACAATGGCCAGGCAACTGCATTTAATTATCAAAGGAAGGTGAGTGTAATTAATGGGTTGCGAGCAAGGCTGAACCATCCATCAAGTTCCTTGATCCACAGGAATCTATCCGGAGAAATGGCTACTGGATCATAGTGTTACCAGTGGGGAAAAGATGAGGACAACTGAGCAGGGCACCCTTATTTATATAATTAAAAGAGAATTCACGAGCTCATGAGCAGGCTAATGCCAGCTGTCATCATGGAAACCACATTCCTTCTCAGGGGAAAGTTCCCAGGGGAATGTCGGCTCTCAGGATCAGAGCTCCTTGTTTGAAAGGGAAGACGGGTCCCCTTAAGGAAGGACTTTGCAATACACCCTCATTCTATATATTAAAAATTTCCCCAGTCATTTCCCCAAGTAGACTTGAGATCATATTCCAGAGTAACTATCCACCAAGATAGAAGAAAGACCCAGAATTTCCAAGGACTGTGTGACATGGGATCTCAGACAAGGCTGATTGAAACCAGAGGACATCACACCCTCCTCTGCCTAGAATGAAGGCTTATGGTGGCCAAATGATAATCAAGTCCAAGCTCAAATCTAGCGGATGATGGGCCCTGTGAGTTTTCAGACTGACTCTGCGGCCATGAAGGGGGGATTGTGATAATGCAGCAGATACTGTAGACACCTGGCCACACCCTTTACTACCTGTACACTCTAACCAGATAGCTTCCTATTGCAAACATCAGTGAGTTTGTGTCTATGGTCTTTCTTTAGCAGCTGGCCTATGCATGGACAAGTTTGGATTTGCTAAAGAGATAATCCCAGGTCAGAGAAATGGGAATATCAGAATGTATTATGTCATGTTAGAGGCTCCATCAGCAGAACTATGTTGCCTAAGAGGTCCCAGAAGTCACCTCCTCTGTAAAACATGAAATGAATTAGTAAGAAGGCCACTGGATTATTGGGAATTTGAATGGTGGCCCAGAATTTGTGATAGGAGATGCAGTTATGGAATTGGGCTCCCTAGTGTTAATGGTGATAACAGGATTCTAGAATAGCAGAGCCCTTGGAACAGCCCTAAATTGTCAGAGACATGATAGATAATAATTATCGCATTGGTGGGAAAGGTACCAAGGGTGCTTCGACCCATAGGTATATGTAGGAATGGCTAATGATGATTATGTTCTTGGAGTGAGATAGATGGACAGTGTTGTGGACTGAATGCTTGTATCTGCCCAAAATTCATATATTGGAATCCTAATCCCCCAGTGTGATGACGTTATTAGGAAGGAGAGCCTTTGGGTGGTGATTAGGTCATCAGAGCGCCCTCATGAGTGGAGCTAATGCCCTTATAAAAGAGACCCCATAGAGCTCTCTTGCCTCGTCTGTCTTGTGTGGACACAGAGAGAATGTAGCCATCTATGAACAGGAATTAGGCCCTCAATAGACACAGACTCTGCCAGTACCCCTGATCTTGCACTTTCCAGTCTCCATAACTGTGAGAAACAGGTTTTTGTTGTTGTTGTTGTTCATGTCGTCAGTACTATGGTGTTTTTTATAGCAGCCTAAAGAGACTAAGACAGGCAGAAAACAAGGTATTATTTGACTCACATAATCAAAAGATCAAGATCAGATATCAGAAGGCTGATGTCACTACCATAATAGAAAAGTTATGACCTTTCATCTGTTTCCAAACCTGAGACAGTTCTAAGATCTGACCCTAGGAATTGAAAAGGAGGCCAAATCTTGAGAAACCTTGAAATGCCACAACAAATATATATAGTGGCTGTTCTCCCAATCCTTTCTCCAAATAGGCCTTTAGTCATTGATGAGGCATCATCAGTATGGGTGTCCCTAGAATATGGCAGAACCTTCACATTGGCTCCCTGACCTGTAGAGTAAGAGTCATTAATTTTTTTAAAAAGTGGGGAGGGGGGGAAGAAAGGCCAACTGGAAGTTTCTGAAACTACTCCCAACCCTTGGCTGAGAAAATAAATCAAGCCATAGTACATCCTGGGTGGAATGACAGATTCCTACCTCCCTTAGAGATTTAAAGAATGGGTAGTTGTTCCCATTCTACTTTCTATCTCACTCATGGGCATATGACCCTGCAGAACCCAGATGGATCATGTTGAATGATGGTGGATTACTATGTATTTAACTGAGATGTAGTCCTAATTTTAGTTGCCCTTCCCGATGAACACAACCTCTGACAGTTGGTATGTGGTTATAGATTTAGCAAATGCACTGTTTTTGAATTCCATTAAGAATGAGGGTTGGGCGCCTGGGTGGCTCAGTGGGTTAGGCCGCTGCCTTCGGCTCAGGTCGTGATCTCAGGGTCTTGGGATCAAGTCCCGCATCGGGCTCTCTGCTCAGCAGGGAGCCTGCTTCCTCCTCTCTCTCTCTCTCTGCCTGTCTCTCTGCCTACTTGTGATCTCTCTCTGTCAAATAAATAAATAAAAAATCTTTTAAAAAAAAAAAAAAAAGAATGAGGCTCAAGGCCTGGGTGGCTCAGTGGGTTAAAGCCTCTGCCTTCGGCTCAGGTCATGATCTCGGGGTCCTGGGATTGAGGCCCACGTTGGGCTCTCTGCTCGGCAGGGAGCCTGCTTCCCCCTCTCTCTCTGCCTGCCTCTCTCCCTACTTGTGATTTCTCTCTCTGTCAAATAAATAAATAAAAATCTTTTTAAAAATACAAAGAATGAGGCTCAAAAGCAGTCTGCCTTCGTCTGGGATGGAGAACAGCACAAACTCAGTCTTGTCCAGTCCTTGTTAATTCTACTGCTGGCGGTCCCTTGGCCACAGTTCCCCAGTAAAACAGAACTGAGAGAGAGAAAGAGAGAGAGAGAGATTTTTTATAAAGGACTGGCTCATGTGATGTAGGAGGCCGTTGGCAAGCTGGAGACCCAGGAAAGCCAGGGTGTGATTCAGTCTGAGTCCAAAGGCTTGAGATCCAGAACTGATCGTACAAATCCCAGTCTGAGAGCAGGAGACCATGAGATGAGATGTCCAAGCTTGAGCTGTGAGGCAGAAAAAAGGGGGTAAAAATTCCTCCTTCCTCCACCTTTTGTTCTCTTCACACCCTCAACAATTGTATGGTCCCCACTCACACTGCAACAGGCAATCTACTTTGCTGAGTCCACCAATTCAAATACTAATCTCATCCAGAAACACTCTCATAGACATACCCAGAAAGAACGCCTACTATGGGCACCTCACGGCCAGTCAAGTTGACCCATAAAACTAACCATCACACTCAGTATCAAAATAGTCCAAGCAATGGTGTCCAACAAAAATATAAAAATGCGTAATTTTAGTAACCACACTGAAAAAAGTAAAAAAGCAAGAGAAGTTAATAATATATGTATTGACTTACTAAACATATCTAAAATATAATCAATTGCCATATATAATCAATATAATGATATTAATAAGATATTTTATGTTATTTTTTCATAACAAATCTTCAAAATCTGGTGTATATTTTATGGTTAGAGCATATCTTAATTAACCACATTTCAAAGGCTGTAAAGTTATGTGGAGCTAGTGGCTACCATGGACACTGCAGATCTAAAGAACCCTTCACTGTGGGGACACTGCAGAACATCACACTAGGATGCTATACTGACATCATATGACAGACCCAGTGAACAAGAAATGGCAGGTATTCTAGATGCCCTGGTAAGACACATACCATGCCAGAAGGTGGGATATAAGCTCTACAAAGATTCAGGGGCCTGCCACATCAGTGAAATTTTTAAACCTGTTAGATATTTATGTAGAAAATAATTTAATTCACCAAAAGAGAGGTCTGGCCTCAGTTCTTGGCTGGTAGGCAGTCATCTCTAGGCTGTTGGAAAGTCATGCCAGATAGATATATTATAACTACGGCCAGCCATATTGTAACAGTGTGATTCGGGGTGGGACCTTTGGGTCACGTGATGTCAGTATGACCTGTCGAGGGGCTGCAGACAGAGGTCAGTTGCAAAGGCAACTGTTTGTGGGATGGAGTCCCAATCCTTCGAACACCAGCCTAGGGTCAACTTCCCTGGTTGGCAATACTCCATGCATGTTGTCATGTATCAATGCCAGGAGAGTAGAGCTCTCTCGACTCCACGGGGAGAGGACAACTGGAGGCTCTGTGTTTTGTACTTGCCTGGATTCTGCCTTATGCATTTCTTCCCTTGGCTGACCCTAACCTGTAACTTCTAGCATTTAGAAACTATAGCTGTGAAGGTAACAGCTATTTGTTAGTTTTTCAAGTCTTTCTAGCAAATTATCGAAACTAAAGGTGATCTTGGAGACCCCCAAAAGGGTATCATAAGTGAGGGTGATCATGTGCAGACACAGGGGGTGACTTTCATGTTATCATTAAGTGCTGATTTATCTTTGTCTACATATTTACCACTTTCTTTGTTCTGTATGTCTTATAGCTCATACTGTTATCACTATCTGTAATAATCTGTAAATTCTTTGGCAAATTCAGGTCTGCTAGTGACATTTTTTTCCTTCTGTTTCATTTGAATATGTCTTATTTTGTGTCATCTTTGAAATATATGGGTACAGGTTTTCAGGTTGCTAGTTATTTTTACCAGCACACTGAAGATTTAATTCCATAGTCATCTGGCTTCCACTGTAGCTGTTGAAAATATCGGATCCCTAAGTGTCACTCCTTTGAAGGTGATCTGTTTCCCCAACCCCCAGGTTTTTTTTTTTTTTTTTAAGATTTTATTTATTTATTTGAGAGAGAGAGAACTCACACAAGGTGGGGGCGGGGGAATAGACAGAGGGAGAAGGAGAAGCAGGCTCCCCACTGAACAGAGAGCCCAATGTGGGGCTCGATCCCAGGACCCTGGGATCATGATCTGAGCTGAAGGCAGATGCCCAGCTGACTGAACCACCCAGGCACCCCGAACCCCCAGCTATTTTTAATAATTTTTTGTTGGGCTCCTGGGTGGTTCAGTAGGTTAAGCGTCTGCCTTTGGCTCAAGTCATGATCCCAGGATCCTGAAATCGAGTGCTACATCAGCCTCCCCACTCAGTGTGGAGTCTGTGTCTACCTTTCCCTCTGCCCCTCTCCCCCCACTCATGTACACATACTCTCTCTCAAATAAATAAAATCTTTTTTAAAAAATAATTTTTTTGTTTATTTCCTGAAGTTTCATTGTAATAGTCTTTTTTAAAAAAGATTTTATTTATTTATTTGACACAGAGAGAGATCACAAGTAGGCAGAGAGATGAGGGGAAGCAGGCTCCCTGCTGAGCAGAGAGCCCAATGTGGGACTCAATCCCAGGACCCTGAGATCATGACCCTAGCCAAAGGCAGAGGCTTAACCCACTGAGCCACCCAGGTGCCCTCATTGTAATAGTCTTGGTGTATATTTCCTTTTGTTTGGAGTTCATAGTGATTTTTTTTTTTTTAAGAGAAAGTGTGTGAGCAGGGGTGGGAGAGGAGAAGCAGAGGGAGAGGGAGAGAGAAAATCTTAAGGAGGCTCCATACCCAGGGTGGAGCCCAATGAGGGCCTCGATCTCACAACCCTGAGATCATGATCTGAGCTGAAATCAAGACTAGGACACTTAACCAACCAAGCCACCCAGGAACCCCTCATAGTGATTCTTAAATCCGTAGGCTGTTTTCTGTCTTCACTTCAGGAAAATTGTCAGCCATTAATGTTTCAAATATTTCCTCTGGTACATTCTCTCTTCTCTCCTTCTGGGACTCTGATCAACATACGGCAGACCTTCTCACTCTTTTCTTCTCTATGACTCTCACCTTCACTGCATGCTTCCTTCTGGATATTTTCTTCTTCTTCTTCTTTTTTTTTTTTTTAAGATTTTTTATTTATTTGTCAGAGAGAGAGAGAGGGAGAGAGAGCGAACACAGGCAGAGGCAGAGGGAGAAGCAGATTCCCTGCCAAGCAAGGAGCCCGATGTGGGACTCGATCCCAGGACGCTGGGATCATGACCTGAGCCGAAGGCAGCTGCTTAACCAACTGAGCCACCCAGGCGTCCCTGGATATTTTCTTCTGACCTGCCTTCCATTTTACAAATTCTGTTATAACTCTGCCTATAGATCCAATGATTTAGTTCTTAGTTTCAGTTATTTTGCTTTTTCAGTTCTAGAATTTCTAGTTGCTTCTTTTTCATATACATTGTCAGTTTGTATAATTTTCAGTTCTCTGCCCAAATTTCCAATGTTCTTTTTTATAACCTTGGCCGTAATAGGCATAATTATATTCAAATCTATGATCAATAAGTCCACGATCTAGAGCTCCCATGTCACTATTTCTATTGTTTATCATTTCTCGTGGCTTTTGTTCCCAGCGTCTTATCTCCTCATGCACCTGATATCTGTGATCGTGTGCCAGACATTATGTTTGAACAATCATTTGTGGAAATAATATGAGACGTTAGGTGGTATTAACTTGTTCCATGTGGATTTTCATTTGCTTCCACCAGGCACCCAGGGCACCAGGAATCAGGATTTGCTTGATGTATTGCTGGGGTTAGGATTTCCTGAGTTGTACAGAGGACCGGAAGCTGGGTTGCAATCCCTGTAAAGGGCTGGTTTACTTCTGATGTAGCTTTTTCAGAATCCTGATCCAAAGCAAGCCTGGGGCTCCAAGTTTTGTCCTAATGTCTGTAACATTATCAGAAGTCTCACTCAGTTAGCTTCTCCATCTCTTTTCCCTGAACAGGGGTGCTCCCAGAAAAGAGGCCCTAATTGGGGACTTCACTGGCTTTTGTTTCTCTTCTCTCTCTCCATCTGATAATTCTTCATTGGCTTCTTACTGCCTCAATGGCTTGCAGTTTGGTTTTAGCTTTTCTTTTTCCGTTTTCCACAGCAGGTGGCTAGTTCAAATGACCTGCTTTACTGTTATTAGAAAATGGTTTATGAGAGGGAGGTATATGCAAGGGGACTGCCAAAGGAGCCGTAAGACTGAAGGAAAAGGCCAACTAGTCAGGCTTAACAATTAGTGGCTTATCAAGGGGACTTAGGGACAGAAGTGTGTCTTGGGCAGCTGTAAGACAATGGATTTCCACAACCCCATTGCCAGTGAAAACTGTTTTTATAGTTTTAGAGGCTGGGAAGTACATGCTTGTAGACCACCTGGGAAGAAATATTTGAGAATAGTTGTGTCATAGTCTTACCTCCAGAGCAGATCAAAGATGTTATTCCCCTGGGGTGTATGTAAGGAAGTCTTTGTTATGCATTTTTAAGAGATTATTGTCGTATCTCCTACTTGTTTGGGGTTCCTTTGATGGGAAAAATGTGCACTAAGCTCCCATTTATCTGGCCTGATTAGACACTATAGAAGAAATAAACTACATTAAGCCCCAATTACTTTTAGCTCTGATTAAAACTAAACTCAGAGGCCACAATTTTTCTTAGAGATAAATTTTACAAAGCTATGGATGCAAATGCTTTTGAGAATGTGAAACACTGGTTTAAGAATTAACCTTTGAGTGTTGATGAGAAATGTAAGTTACAGCAATACACATTCTGAGACTTGTCATAAATCTGAGTTTGGTTTTGGCTGCTTACTAATAAGATACAGGGAGCTTTTTTCCCCCTATAGTGTCAAAAGATTTATTTGAATAATTTCCTTGAGGTTATGAATGTTTGATATAGACAACCACATTTGTTAGAATGTTTGCTATAGAATTTTTTGTTCAATTTGTAAAAAGTGTTTGTTATAGGAAATTACTTTTATTCACTGGCTTTGTGATAATTACCTGGATGATTTTATCTCATTGATTTGTTGTAAATGATACAACTAGTATAAAAAGATCATGAGGGGGCCCCCCCTGGGTAGCATAGCCAGTCAAGTGTCTAACTCCTGGTTTTGCTCAGGTGGGGATCTCCTGGTGCGTGAGATCAAGCCCTAAGTCTGGCTTGGTGCTTTACATGGAGTCTGCTTGAGACTCTCCCTCTCTCCCTTTGCCCCGTCCTCCCTAAAATTAATAAATAAATCTTAAAAAAAAAAAAGGACTGTGAGGATTCCCTTAAAATTAGGAATATAATGGGCATGTGGGTGAATCAGTCAGTTAAGCAACTACCTTTGGGTTAGGTCACCATCCCATGGCTGTGGGATCAAGTCCTGCATAGTGTTCCCTGATCTGTGAGGAGTCTGTTTCTCCCTCTGCTTCTTCCCCACCCCAGTTTGTGCACATGTGTTCCATCTCTCTCTCAAAAATAAATAAATGAATAAAAATACATAAAATAACTTTAAAAAATTGGGACTATCATCAAAGGAATTCCTTCCAGTGAAAATTCATTTTGTTTTATGTGTATATTAAAGTGGCTTTCACAAATTAATTTAGAAATGCAATGCAGAATATCCGGTTTGCCACAACTGTGTATTCAGGCGAATGGAATACTCTCGCTTATTTTTATATTCTTGTTTTATTTTAATTTTATTCATCTGTGGATCATCAAATTCCTGCAGATTAAATGGTAGTGTAGTTGTACACTTAACGCTTCCCTAAGCGTATAAACACTTTAATGGGTGATGATTCAGAAGGCGTCTGCACTGCTAGGTATCATGCATTGCCTTCTATTTTCCCAATAAATAGACACCCCACGCTGGAATCAGCTGATTAGGTATGAGCTGCACGTAGAAAGAAAGACAGGAGCAACTAGTATAAGCAAATAGCTTGGAGTCAGACTGACTGTGGTCGAAATCTTGTCTCTATTCCTTATTAGCGTTGAGCTTCCGGGGTAAGTTACTCTGAGCCTCAGTGTCATCACCCATAAACTGGGGGTAATGACATTAGCCGTCTCATGGGGTCTCTTGGTGCGGGGGAGAACGTAAACGTAAAGGATGAAGTAAGAGTGTAATAGTAGGGGTGCCAGGGTGGCTCAGTCAGTTAAGCATCTGCCTTCGGCTCAGGTCATGATCCCAGGGTCCTGGGATCGAGCCCTGCATCGGGTCCCCTGCTTGGTGGGAGGCGTACTTCTTTTCCCACTCCCCCTGCTTATATTCCCTCTCTTGCTGTCTCTGTCAAATAAATAAATAAAATCTTTAGGAAAAAAAAAGACAAAGCTCTTAGTATACGGAGAGCACAGGAGTACCTAAGAAATAATGACAGGGGCGCCTGGGTGGCTCAGTACGTTAAAGCCTCTGCCTTCAGCTCGGGTCATGATTCTGGGATCAAGCCCTATGTTGGGCTCTCAGCTCAGCAGGGAGCCTGCTTACCTCCCCACCCCCACCAGCCTCTCTGCTTACTTGTGATCTCTCTCTCTGTCAAATAAATAAATAAAACTTAAAAGAAAGAAAGAAAGAAATAATGACAGGTATTACCACCTGAGAATACATATTCTGTTGCCCGGAGGAGTAAAGGCAGTTCCAGAATTTCTGCTATGAGGCACTCAAGAGCAATAATCACAGTGGAAGGCAGGGCTGGTCCTGCTTTTACATGGATTCTACGCTGAGTTAGAGAAAATGAGAAAGGGTTTGAGATTTGCAGGGATTAAAGCACTCCCCCTGGCTCCTGTCCAGTGATGATATTCAGGGGATTTCTTGCACTCCCCCTTCAGTCCCAGGCAACTAGCCAGTCAACAAATACAAGAAGGCGCTGCCAAGAGACTGGACTCCATGGGGGGGAAGAGAGAGAAGGGCCCCCTGCTTACACTTCTGCTAGATCCCACTTAATTCCCTTATATCAACTGCACATCAGCTACACTCTTCCTTGTCTTCAGCCAATCTCATTGAAGGGCAAGACCTTTGGTTTTATTGGCCACAAGACAGCAGAGTGGTCCTCCTGAGTGCAGGCTGGTTTACAATAGCCCTCTGATCGTGGAAGGACACTGCCCAAATTCCCCTGTGGCCTCTGAAGAGGCCCCCAAGAGATGAACAGACATCCATTCTCAACACCAACTCAGGTCCAGAATACACTCAGGCATCCAGAGCCTCGGCCAGTCTCTCTTGCTTCTACCTGGCCACACTCCCTTTACCCAGGCAGCAAGAGGTTTGATCTTAGGCTCTGGAGGTAACTAAGTTTGAAATCCAGGATTCACCTCTAGTTAGCTTGTGACCTTGGACAAGATACTTTAACGTGCCTAGTTTTCCCCACACCAAGACCCAAGGACTATTCTTAATCTGGAGGCTTTGGCACATTGACTGCGTAGAAAACTTTCAACAAGTATCAGCTGTGATTACTTTACAGGCCCAGGACCAAAACAAATCTATTAAGTTGCTCTAATTATATGGTGAAAAGACACCGGGTTTTAGTTACAGTCTCAAACACTGACACTCCATAATTTTGGACAAGTTGGACTTTTTTTTGGTCCCGTTTCCCCAACCGTCACATGATTTTACTGATTTTAAAAAAACACTCAGTGGACATTTATTGAGTGCTATCTTCTATATTCCTTCCCCAAAGGAGCACACACAACGCTGCAATTATTTCCCAATCAGCGCACTTACCCAGTGGTGAGGAACACTGACTTGGTTCCCCTCTGCTTTAGGGATGGATGGAGGGCCAGATTTACCGGGGAAAAAGCATTTGAACGAAGGTTGAAGGATAATTCACAAGTCTGCCTTGTAATTACTGGTGATGCTTTTATGTTACTGCCCCTTTCAAACTTAAGCATTCGTAGGGATTTGGTTCTGAAAACAAGCCCACTTCTTTTTTATTGCCGAGGTCACTGTGATTGAGAAAGCCAGTGGAGCCGCATAAAACAGGTTATGCCTCCTCTTCCCCCTTCGAGGAACCGTGACCTCGCGGTATCCGCGCGACTGGGGGTGTGTGTTTGGTCTGCTCGCCTGGGCGAGCACGGGCTGCAGGTGCAGGGTGAAGCTGCTGTAGTTGGCCGTGCCTTTCAGCCTCACTGGAACCGAGAAACAGGAGGGCTAAGGGGGAGCGCAGCAGTGCTGGCCTCGCCTTGTGTACAAGGGCACGCTCTGAGTGCCCACGACCGGACGCCCCCAGACCTGAGGCACCGCGCCATCCACTCCAGGGTCCCGCGGTAGCGGGGAGTGAAGACTCGGGCTCCGGGAGGGTCAGTTTTGCGGGGACCGGATCGGCATCTCTCCAACCCTGGCAGCGACGCCGGACCTGGGAAAGGGCACAGGCCGCACGCGCGTAGGATCACGTGGGCGGGCTGGGCGCGTGCCCCCACACCCACGAGAGGAGGCGGGGATGGGGGCGGGGCCGGCGGGTCGGCCTCCCGTGAAGCCTCGCGCGGGGAAGGACCGGAACTCCGGGCGGGCGGCTTGTTGATAATATGGCGGCAGGAGCTGCCTGGTCTTCTCGAGGAGGCGGTGGGGCCCACACCCGGAAGAAGGGTCTCTTTTCAGGCTAGTGCGGCGGCCGCTGCGGACCCGGAAGTCCGGGCCGGTTGCTGAATGAGGGGAGCCGGGCCCTCCCCGCGACAGTCCCCCCGCGCCCTCCGCCCCGACCCGGGCCCCGCCATGTCCTTCTTCCGGCGGAAAGGTAGCAGAGGGGGCTCCGGCTGGGAGCCAGGCCGGGCTTCAGGGGCGGCGGTAGGGTAGGTGGGCCTGCACGGGCTTTCCTCCCGGGTGGTGGCGAGGCCCTTGGCCTCCGCGCAGACGCCCCCTGCGTGCCTTGCTTTGCTCCCGGACTCTGCAGGGAGGGAGAAGGTGGCCTCCTCGCGCGAGGTCAGAGGGGAATTATCTCGCTGGTCCAAAAGTGTTTGCCAGAGCCCGTACAAGTTAATGCCTGTTTGCGCAAACCCAGTTTTCGCGTTTGTGTGCTGTGTGTCTATAAACGGTGGATCCAGAAAAAGGAAATTCCTTTAGTACCTTGTTACGGAAGTCTCTGACTTTTCAGAATATTGAGGGTTTTATATCTAAAAGCAACATGTGAAAAAGCTCTTTTCTTCAACTGCTGCTATTTTCTAGTTTCCCCTTTTTGGGGGGTGGGGTGGGGGATCCTGCAGTTCCTAAATAACATTACTTACTGCTGAAAGTTCCCTAATGAAGACTATTTCTTTTGATGACTTAGCAAGTCAACTTAACTGTTGGAACGCTCACTTTGTAAACGAAATTTCTGATTTTCAATTTTAATAGCTGCCCAGTTTTTAAGTAGAGGCAGTTTAGTTTTGATCCTGGATAAAGTTGTTATGTTGCATTTAAAGTATATATCCAGAATGAACAAGTGTAGGTCTTTTTGGGTGATAGTGGTTCTTTAAGTTTTGCTATTTAAGAGAAAAGGTATCAGAGGAAAAAAAAAAAAAAAAACCAAAACACTAAACCTTATCAGAGGCTTGGGTTCACATGACTGCTCTGCTACTGACTGTCACCTGGGATAAAAAAAGTGTTAACCCACTTTTTTCTCCTCTCTCAACCAAGAATTAGGTGGTTCCTAAAGGCCCCATTCAGATATGAATTCAAGAATTCTTTTTAAGTACGTGCAGAGTTTTAGTAACTGATGTCATGGTGAGTGAATGGTACTGTGAGGAATGAATGAAAGCTCTGCTGAATGAAGGAAACCTGTAAAATGGTACAAGGAAGCTTTGTTGATAATGTACCTTGGTGTAGTTTATTGCTGTAATTTGTTTGACAGTGTTGAAGTGGTTTTTTTTTTTTTAAGGGGGAAAGAAAGCATTCTGTGTATAATGAGGCAGATTGCATGTTACATAATAGACTGTTGTCTCTGTCCGACAAATACTTTTGAATGTCTGCTGCTTGGCAGGCACTGTGTTAGGCCCTCATTATTAAGCACTGAACAAGAAAATGTCCCTGCACCTGTGGACCTTATTGTCTGCTGGGGCAGACAGACAATACATTTCTCTTTTAATACCTGTGTGTATTTACAAATTGATAACATGACAGAGATGAGGTGAGAGGAGAAGCATATTTTGGTTTGATGTTAGAGAGGGGCCTCAGCAGGTGACCTTGGAACTTAGAGCCAAGGGCTCAGTAGGAGGTACGAGAGGCTAGGGAAGAGCATGTCCAAAGGTTGTGAGTCAAGAAAGAGTTTGGTGTCCTTCAAGAAAGGAAGGAAGGCCACTGTGATTTGGGCTTGGAGAGGTAAACAAGATTCAGAGCTTTGTAGGCCATAGTTAAGTTTTATTTCAAATGCAGAGACATTATTTCAGTTTATTATTATTCTTATTTTTTTTTAAAGATTTTATTTATTTGACAGAGAGAGATCACAAGTAGGCAGAGAGGCAGGCAGAGAGAGAGAGAGAGAGGAGGAAGCAGGCTCCCTGCTAAGCAGAGAGCCCGATGTGGGACTCGATCCCAGGACCCCGAGATCATGACCTGAGCCAAAGGCAGCGGCTCAACCCACTGAGCCACCCAGGCGCCCCAATTATTATTCTTATTTTTGAAAGAGAGAGAGCACCAGAGGGGTAGAGGAGAGGGAGAGAATCTTAAGTAGGCTACATGCTCAGTGTGGCGCTACTTCGGGGCTGGATCTCATGACCCTGAGATGGTGACCTGAGCTGAAATCCAGAGTCAGACACTTAACCCACTGAGCTACTCAGGCGCCCCTTAGAATTTTTAAAGAGGAGTGATTTGATATTATGTTATAAAAAGATCATTGTAGTTGCTTTTTGCAGGCTGAATGTGGCAAGAGTAGAAGCTAGATGCTTCTGTTTAGGGATCCCATCCAGTCTTTAAATACCATTTTTAAATACCACCTATATGCAGACGACTCCTGAATTTACATCTCCAGCTTGAATTCTCTCCCGAGTTAGGAATGGTATATCCAACTGTTGGTCCACTTTATACCTCTACCTAATAGATACAGTATATCTTTTGATAGAAATAATAGGCTGACAGATGGCTCTTTGAGTTACTGTACCAAAATTTAACTCCAGATTTTTTGTCACCTCAGTAAATTGCATTTCTGTTCTTTTACTTGCTCAGTCTAAAACTTCAGTACCTTCTTGAACCTTTTTCTCTTCTGTATCTACATAAGCAAATCTGCTAAGTCTACCCCAGAACGTAACCAAATTCAGCATCTTCTCACCATCCCTGACTATTAACTCCCTGGTCTAGGTGGTCATCCCTGTAGATTGGACAGTTAAGTCCTTTGAGAGGATGTCACTCAAATCTCAGCTTAAATGTTAAGAGGAAGCTGGTTTTATGAAAGTAGAGAAAACGGGTGCCTGGGTGGCTCAGTTGGTTGAGCGTCTGACTCTTCATTTTGGCTCACATCATGATCTCAGGATCGTGAGATGGAGGCCTGTGTTGAGTCCCTAGCTGAGCAGAGAGCCTACTTGGGATTCTCTCTGTCCCTTTCTTTCTGCTTCCCACCCCCACCTCCCCATCCCCCATCCCCTGCCAGCACTTGCTTGCTCACTCGCCTGCTCTCTCAAATAAATAAAATCTTCAAAGGCAAAAAGGAAATAGAGAAAGCAGAGTTATTTTGCTGTAGGCTTCAGTTTGGTTTCCCTTCTTCCAACCTTGACTCCTATCTCTTCAAATTTCTCCAGTAGCTTCCTGTACACGGCCCCCTTTAATCTTGTTCTCATTTCTTCTCTGTGTTCATCTGCTGCTCTCCTTTTCCTGTTTTCTGTTTTCTTTTCACTGTTCTTTTTATATTGGCCTCTTTGTTGTCAAATACATTCCTGCCTCAGGGCCTTTGCACTTATTTTTTTTTCCCCTCTGCCTGGAAACCTCTTCCCACAGGTACCCACTATTTTATTCTCTCATCTCCTTGACATCTTGGTGAGGCTTTGTCTGTCCATCCTACTTTTAACATTGCAGTCCCCAGCCCTTGCACTCCTATCTTACCTACTTTCTCCGCAGCATTTATCACCCTCTACTTTTCTATGTATTTTATTAAGATGGAAGCTGATTTTGTTCACAGCTGTATCCCCATGTGTAGGTCAGTTCCTGGGCATAGTTAGGAATTCGGTAAATATTTGTTGAATAAATGAATAAAAACAAAAAATATCTGCTAGTAAAAAGTGCTGAGCAGGGAATTTAAACTGATGTGGGAGTAGATCACAGGACAGCAGTATTTGTTCAGATAATAAAGGAAGGCTTGTCTGAGAAGATGGTATTTAGTTTGAGATCTGAGTGAAGGGAGAGAGCCAGCCTCACAAAAGATCAAAGGAACTGCATTCTAACCAGAGAGAACTAGAAGTACAAATGTCTGAAGGCAGCAATAGCTGGGTGCGTTTAAGGAACCTGAAGAAGGCTGGAACTTAAGGGGTATAGGTTATGCTTTGGAGACAGAAATAGCATAACTTGAACAAGTGATTGGAGTGAAGAAAAACTGGGAAAGTTTTGGGCTTACAGCATGGGGCAGGAAGAATTAAGAACTGTTTTTGGCAATTATGATTTTGTGTAACAGACATCCATGTGGATACGTCAAGGAAGCAGTGGGATGTATGAATCTATAGTTCTAGGAAGAGGTCAGAACTTGAGATACAGTTCTGGCTTTAGAAATATTTTGCAGGGGTACCTGGGTGGCCCAGTGGGATAAGCCACTGCCTTCAGCTCCGGTCATGATCCCAGGATCTTGAGATCGAGCCCCTGCATTACGCTCCTTCCTCAGCAGGGAGCCTGTTCTCCCTCTTCCTCTTCCTGCCACTCCCCCTGCTTGTGTGCTCTCTTTCTGTGTTAAATACATAAATAAAGTCTTAAAAAAATTTTTTTTTGCATAACTGATGATTAATGACATGGGACTAAATGAGATCGCCTAGAGAATACATAAAATGTGAGGATTAGTTATGTTGAAAGGCTAAGGCTATTATAACAAAGATACACTGAAGTGTAATGGTTCAAAAAAGATAGATTTTTTTTTTTTTATTACTCTCTTGAATTTAACAGTCCAAGTTTATTGGGTGGCTTTGCTTCACAGTCATTCAGGGATCTTTCCTCCCATATTGTTACACCTCTTTCCCTTGGGGTATGGTCTGTTGTCAAAGCTGGGTCATAGCCCCTTCTGTCTGTCCTCAGTCCCCTGATCCATGGTAAGGAGGAAAGAGAAGCTTTGGCAGGAAAGTGGCACAAAATTATTTCTATTCATATTCTGTTGGTGAGAAGTTAGTCATATGGTCATAGATAACTGCAAAAGCTTCTGGGAAATGTAGAGTAGCCAGCTAGTAGCTAGATAGTAGGCTACAGTCCTCTTGCTAGAAAGAGGAAAATGAGTTCTGTGGCCAGGTAGCATTTCCTGCCATACTGTACACAAGAACAGAGCCTTGGTGAAAGTTCTGGAGTTAAGCCAGCTTTTAGAAGTTAAATTGAGGGACACCTGGATGGCTCAGATGGTTGGCCTTTAGCTGCCTTTAGCTCAGATCGTGATCTCCAGGTCAAGGGATTGAGCCCCATGTCTCTTCTGGTTCTACAGAGGTCTGCTTCTCCCTCTTCTTCTCCCCCTGCTTGTACTCTGTCTGTCTGTGTCTCTCTCTCTCAAAAGAATAAATCTTTAAAAAAAGCTTTTTAAAAATGTTTAATAGAGGAACATGAGCCATTGGCAAAGGGGAATCAAAAATAAAATACCAGGGGCACCTGGGTGGCTCAGTGGGTTAAAGCCTCTGCCTTCGGCTCAGGTCATGATCCCAGGGTCTTGGGATCGAGCCCTGCATCAGGCTCTCTGCTCAGCGGGGAGCCTGCTTCCTCCTCTCTCTCTGCCTGCCTCTGTGCCTACTTGTGATCTCTGTCAAATAAATAAATAAAATCTTTAAAAAAAAAAGGTAAATGCGTGGAAAAAGATATACCTTAAAAAAAAAAATACCAGTTATAAAGGAGTGTGATATCATAGAAGCTAAGAGAAGATAGTGTTTAAAAAAGAAGGGTGTGTTGTGTTGAATGTCACTTGCAGGATCAGGATCAAGATGAAATAACTACTTAGTTTGATAATGTGGAAGTAATTGATGACTTTTTTTTTTTTAAAGATTTTATTTATTTGACAGAGAGAGATCACAAGTAGGCAGAGAGGCAGGCAGAGAGAGAGAGAGAGGAGGAAGCAGGTTCCCTGCTAAGCAGAGAGCCCGATGCGGGACTCGATCCCAGGACCCTGAGATCATGACCTGAGCCGAAGGCAGCGGCTTAACCCACTGAACCACCCAGGCGCCCCGTAATTGATGACTTTTGAGAGAGGTATCCGTATCAGTGGAGTGGGTTGGAGGGAGAAGGTGAAGTGTGGAAAGTAGCAAGAGTAAAAACACCCTTTTCAAGAAACTGCAGTGAAAAGGAACTAAAAGGGGCTCTTGGGTTAAGGGATTTTTTTTCTTTTTTTAAGATAAAAGGTGCTAGAACATGTTTGTATGGCGATAGAAATGATCTGGTAGAGAGGGAGAAAATGATACAGAAGAGAGAGGTGTTTCTTGAGGGAGTAAAGTTCTTGAGAACTCCTGAAGGATGGGATTAAAGCTTGACTCTACTAAGATTTGGTTAGGTTATGCTGCCATTGGGAATGGCAGTTGGTAGGACCGCTTATATAAAGTTTAAAAACCTTCAATCAATGCTATATGTTGTTTACAGATACAGAAATATGTTAAAGAGTAAAACTGTAGGTGGAGACAATAATCTATTTTATGAAATTATTTCCCTGGGGAAAAGGGGGAATCCAATCAGGGAGAGAATTAATTTTCACATGCATGTCTTCTTTTGAAAAATTTTTAGAAGCAAATGTAGCATAATCTTAAGATTTGATAAACCTGAGTATTACTCAGATTAAATTCTAGTATTGTCTTTGTTTTGGATGTTTCATAATACAAGGAAATAAAGAAACAAGAAAAAGTATAGTTAGCAATATAGAATAATGTAGTTGAAATAAACCAAAATCAGTAGTCACAATAAATGTAAATAGGCTTGGGGCGCCTGGGTGGCTCAGTGGGTTAAGCCTCTGCCTTTGGCTCGGGTCGTGATCTCAGGGTCCTGGGATCGAGCCCCGCATCGGCCTCTCTGCTCCGCGGGAAGCCTGCTTCCTCCTCTCTCTCTGCCTGCCCCTCTGCCTGCTTGTGATCTGTCTGTCAAATAAATAAATAAAATCTTTAAAAATAAAAATGTAAATAGGCTTAATTCCACTAAAAGACTGTATGGCTAAAAGACAAAAAGTTAGGCTGGATAATAAACCAAAATCCAGCAATAAACTACTGGGAACACAACTAAGACATAAGGACATAGAGAAATTGAAAATAACTGGATGGAAGGATATAGCAGACAAATGTCAACCAGAAGAAAGCTATGTGGCAGATGACATACTTGAAACAACAAAACATTATCAGGGATAAAAAGGTGACTGCATTATGATAAAATGAAAACGGTAGTAGGAAGATAAATCTCTGAACTGCTTTGCACCTAATATCAGTCTCAAAATACATAAAGCAAAATATACAGAATTACCAGGAGAAATCAACAAATTTACACAGTTTTAAGAATGATCTTCTTCAGACATCTAGAGCAGTAATCACAATAAACAGAAATGGGCTGTCCCAGTGAAAAGACTAGATTCCTCCTATATGCCATTTAGTATAAAAAGGATCATAAGAAGGTTAAAAGTAAAAGGATGGGAAAATATATCAGGGATATTAGACAAAAAGAAAGCTAATACAGTCTTCACAATAGCACAAAACAAAAAGTAGGGAAATTTTAAGTTTTGGAATGGAAAGGAGACAAAGGAATCGTTAGTCCCAGATAACATAATTGCATATATAAAAAAACTGAAGAAGATCTACACTCGTACTTTGAGAACTCATAAAAGTTAAAAGAGTTCAGCTGGGTTTTAAAAATATATGTGTTTATATGGGATTATTTAAAACTCAGTTTTACCACTATATGCCAGTAAAAACAAAACTAAAATCATTATAGAGTTTACAAAACCTAATTTGACATGAAAGAAGACCCAGATAAATGGAGAGGTATACTATGTTCATGGATAGAAAGACACAATCCCAGAAAGATGTGAACTCTCCCCCACATTAATCATTCAGTCAGTGCTACTTTAAAAATTCCTATGGGGGCTTTAGGATCAGGACAAGTTGACCCTATAATTAATAGAGCAGGTAGTTTTGTAAGAGAATAAGGTAGAGGACTTGGCCCTGTCAAAGGCTGATTATATGGTTAAGTAATTAAGACTGAAATTAAATGCCCAGGAACAAACGCATGTATGTATGAGAACTTGGTATATAAAGAGTTCCTGTTTAGTTGAGAAAGGTTGGACTAATCAGTAAGTGATGTTTGCTGTCCCTCTGGCAGAAAAATAATTAGGATTTTTCTATGTCGTATCATATACATCAGGGGTCAGTTAATTTTCTGTACAAGACAAGATGGTGTCCTTGTAGCCATAGATTATATGTTAACAAATGGACATGGCTGTGTTAAACTAAAACTTTATTTATAAAAAACTGAAGGTGGGCTTGATTTGGCCCATGAGCTGTAGTTTCCCAATATCTGACAAACAAATAAATACAGGTAGATAAGAGCCCAGAATTTTAAAAAGCAAAATTTGAAATCATATGGAAGAAAATACAGAGGGAAAAAAAAAATCTGATCCTGGGCTAGGAAAGTATATATCTTTAAGACATAGGAAAATACAATCCACATAATGTAAATTTGGCTACGTTAAAATTTAAAGCTTCCATACAATAAAATACACATAAGGTATTTGCAACACCAAGGATTAACATCCAGAATATGAGTGGAATTTCTGCAAATAAGTAAAGGACAAAGGAATTGAATAGCCAGCCCATAAAAGAAGATACCTAAATACCCAATAAATACAAAAGGATATTTCCTCAGAGGAACTCAAGGAAATGAATTAAAAAAATACCATCAAATACCATTTGAAAAATATTAATTAAATGGCCATTTTCATTAAAACTGCCCATCACTGGTTACCTATTAATTCCACTTACAGTGTTTTATCCGAGAGAAGTTTTTTTTTTTTTTAAAGATTATATTTATTTATTTGAGAGAGAGAGAGAGAGCACAAGCAGGGAGAGGGGCAGAGGGAGAAGGAGAGGCAGACTCATGGCTGAGCTGGGAGTCTGATGTGGGGCTCGATCCCAGGACCTGGAGATCATGACCTGAGCTGAAGGCAGATGCTCAACTATCTGAGCTACCCAGGCACCCCTCCTAGAGAAATTCTTACATATAGACTACATAGGAAGACATGTACTAAAATGAATAAATAAAGGTGTATTTTAGAAATTCAGCAGCTAAAATGAAAGAACTAGAGCTACATGAATGCATCAGTATAGACAAGTCAAATTATGGGATGAATACAAGTTTCAGATATATGTAGAAGAATACTATTCATGTCATTTTTAAAGATCTATAGAATAACTGCGTGTTTTACACTCAGGTAGTAATAGTCTAAAAACATAAATGGTAGAAAACACATCCAATTTAGGGCAGTATTTATCTCTGGGAAGGGAAGAGTAGTGGGATCAGGTAGTGAGTCATAGGACCCTTTATATAATATTTAGGGGGAAAAGGGAAGTAAGGCAAAACACTAATAATGTGGTTATTGTTGGATTTTGTGTGTACTTTTCTGTTTCAAGTATTGACGAGATCTGATTGATGAGAATGTATTGAAGGTGACAAAAGTGGAAATGTGGAGGTATGTTTTAGTGGTTAAAATCAGTTGGTCTTAGAAGTGTGTTGGGTGTGGGAAGTAAAGGGGAGACATGTTAAGAATGACTCCAAGATTTTTGGCCTGAGAAACTGGGGTGGGAGTGTCATTCATGAGAAAAATGAAAAGTGAAGTAAACCAGGTTTGGGAAGAGATGGTATGTTCCATTTTGGACGAGTGTAATTCTGGAAGAGGATGGGTAGATGGTTAACAAAATGAATTTTAAGGTCAGGAAGATTTTAGACTAGAAATAGAAATTCAGGATTCATAGCTTGTCTGTGGTATTGAAAACCTTCAGAATGGGTAAGTTCAGCCAGGAAATACACATGTGTACGTAGTGAAAAAAAAAGGTGCCCAACTTTCTCTGAGAAACTCTCAGTAGGTAGAAGAGAAGTTGACCAGGCAATAAACTGAGAAGGAGCAGCTGGAAACCAGGGAGTCGAGTGCCTTGGAAGTCCAGACAAGTTCATGTTTCAAGTAGGAGAAGCAGTCAGTTTGCAGATGCAACCCAGTTGCTTCTACTACATTACCTTATTTTTTTTTTTCTTTCCAACAGCAGTGGTCAGTACCTGAAATGATAATTTTTGTTCGTGTTTGTCTCCACATTCTTGTATGTAGACTTCTTGAAGACAGGACTGTTCCTTCCTGAGCCAGGACAATGTCTAGCACATATGAGGCACTCACATACTTGTTGATGGATTAATTTATCCGATACTTTGAGAGCTTGTCATTTCCTGCTACTAGCCTTTCAGTGTTGACTGTTTAAGAGCACATGTTGGGATTTTTTATTTTGATAGGCTTTTCATGGTGGGGTTAAAGAAAATTTAATGTTGGAAAAAAAATACAAGAAAAGTAAGGAAGGTTAAAAATAGTCTTATGTCAGATCCTGTAGGAGTTCACGCTTTGCTTAAGCTGCCATGTACCTTCCTTTCTTGGATATTACATTGTTAGCATATTTGCAGTAGAATTTCTACTGTTTTGTATAATGGAGAAGAGACTGTGTAGCACTTTAAGAGAAGTTGTTAAGCCTTGAGTATTAGATATTTAGATTATAAGTTTAGAATGTTTTTATTTGCTGCTATGAGAGGAATACACAAAAAGTAAGATACGATACACAAAGAACTCTTTTTCTTGAAGACGCATTTAGTGGCACATTTTAATAATATTAGTTAACATCCTAAATTAACCTTGTACCTCGTACTCTTCTGGGCTCTTTTTAATTTTTTTTCACTCATAACCCTCTAAGGTAGATGTTGTTATTACTGTTCTAAAGTTATAAATCAAGGAAATTGAGACCCAGAGAAGTAAAGTAACTGGTTCATGGTCAGAGGGCTGTGTAATAAGTTGCAAGCTAGATTTGAACCCAGGTATTCTGACATTGTCTCTCCATTAGCACGCTCAGTGCTCTTGACTGAATGATGTTCAAGGGTCACTTCCTTTCCCCTGACAACTGTCTCGCCCTGTCCCCCTCCAGGGTGTTATTCCATTGTTGTACAGCTGTGAATATTCATCTGTTAGAACAAAGCTTGTCTAATTTTTACATCGTACAGATGGGATCTTTTTGACTGTAGAAGTTGGTCATGATGCTTTTTTATCTTCCAGTGAAAGGCAAAGAACAAGAGAAAACCTCAGATGTCAAGTCAATTAAAGGTGAGTTCAGTGGCGTTCCATTATGTTAAAAAAGTGATGTGCTTTGCATTTACAGGCTATTTAAACCTGTTATCTTCCCCCCCTTCTTTTGCCATTAATCATCTCTGCCTTCTTTTGTAATTATTTATGATTGTGACTTATTTCCTTGTTCGACCTGTATATTCTTCAGCACCTTGCATATATGATAGGCTTTTGCTAAGCACTTGTTGGTTGTCCTAGTGATACAGTAAACCAGTGCCCTCCATTAATCACATGTTTGATTGTTCACTAGAATTAATGAGTTGATTTTATTATTTTTTTAACTTAAAATCAGTGAATTAACATTGAGTGTATTGTTAGTGTCAGAGTTAGAGTTTAGTGATTCATCTGTTGCATATAACACCCAGTGCTCAGGATTAGATCAGGTGTCCTCCTTAATGTCTATCACCCAGTTACCCCATCCCCCTGTACCTCCGCTCCAGCAACCCTCAGTTTCTTTCCTGTAGTTGAGCGTCTCTTATGGTTTGTAGTTGACTTTATTTTTTAAAAAAGCAAAAAGCGAGGGGTACCTGCATAGGTTGAGTGTCTGGCTCTTGGTTTTGGCTCAGGGTCGTGAGGTCAAGCTCTGTGTTGGGTTCCCAGCTCAGTGTGGAGTCTGCTGCAGACTCTCTCTCCATCTGCCCCTCCCCACTATGCTCACTCTCTCTCTAAAATAAATAAATACATCTTTTTAATTTTTTTAAATTTATTTTATTTGAGAGACAGAGAGAGCACAAATGGGAGGAGAGGCAGAGGAGGGGAAGCAGACTCCCCGCCAAGAAAGGAAACAGATGCAGGGATTGATCTTAGGACCCTGGGATCATGACCTGAGCTGAAGGCAGAGGCTTAACTGACTGAGCCACCCAGGTGCCCCATAAATAAATCTTTAAAAACAAAACAAAAAGTGCCTCCTGGGTGGCTCAGTGGAGTAAAGCCTCTGCCTTTGGCTCAGGTCATGATCCCAGGGTCCTAGGATCAAGCCCCACATCAGGTTCTCTGCTTGGCAGGGAGCTTGCTCCCCGCTCCCCCCACCCCCGGCCTACTAGTGATCTCTGTCAAATAAATAAAATCTTAAAAAAACAAAACAAAACAAAACACAAAAACAAAAAACCCAAAGTGAAAAATACTCTGAACTCAGCTGACAGCTCTGGAGTAAAGAACTTCCACTTACAAGGCTTGGCTTTCTGTTGTTTACCCGGAAGTATGGATCATTACAGTTTTTACTTCTCTGTTACTTTGGATGAATGGTCTTAACTTAAATTTATCCACAGTACTTTATTGTAATCAGTATATTGTCTATGTTTATAGGCTAGAGCATGCTTCTTTAGGTTGTAATCTCTACTATAGTTTTGACTGATTTTATTATATTAATTACAAAGATTGGAATGGAAAATTATAATGGAAATTGTTTATATAGCCATTACATGTAAATTTCATAAATAAAATCTATTTACATGAGATCTATAGATTGCTACTTAGACTTTTTTTTTTTTTTAAAGATTTTATTTATTTATTTGACAGACAGAGATCACAAGTAGGCAGAGAGGCAAGCAGAGAGAGATGGAAGGGAAGAAGGCTCCCTGCTGAGCAGAGAGCCCAATTCTGGGCTCGATCCCAGGACTCCGGGATCATGACCTGAGCCGAAGGCGAGGCATTAACCCACTGAGCCACCCAGGTGCCTGCTACTTAGACTTTTTTTCAGATGTTTGTATCTTATGTGGCTACTAGCATTGAGTATTAACCATTTATGCTCAGTTTGCTGGAGAGTGACTAATTATAACAAGAGATTTGTAATATTAGGGAAGAGCTAGGGTACTTTACAGTCTTATTTTCTGCTTACTTCTCTTAATTTTAAGCCAGGTATTTAAGAACCGTGTTGGTTCATACTGCTTTCCTTAAGCAGAATTTGATTGACTTTGATAAAGACTTCAAGCCCTTAGCAAGCAGCATGTGTAAAGACGAGATCTGAATGTAGAAGGAAGGGGTTTGATGTCTCAGGCACTTTAGATTTCTCAGGTCTTCTACTCTAAACTGCTACTAACAGTGTGACCTTGGGAAGACCTGTAACCTTCCTCAGATTCTTTATTTGTGGAGTGAGAGGGTTGGCCTGCCTAACATCTGAAACTGTACCTGGCTAAAAAAATTCCATGTTCCTACCCTGTGACAGTACATAATCTGTGCTTAGCATTCACTGGCTTACCTTAGAATCTTACAGAACAGAATCTTACAGAATCTTCCTTTCATAGGAAACAGGCCCTCAAGAAGTTTGCAGTATGATTAGAGCTTAGATGTGGAATAGTAGCAAATACACCAACATACTAATAACAACCATTTCTTGAACACCTGTTCTGTTATAGGCATTAGCCAAAAACTGAGGCTAGGCAAAAAAAAGACTTGGCTCCTGTACTCACTGAACTTACAGATTGATAGGGGAGAGGAACATTCATCAAGTGAGTCCACAGATGGCATGGGCTGGATCTACAGTGATGAAAATAAAGAGAGATGGAGTGATCAGTTCAGAGCAAAAATGGATAGAACTTTGTTACTGATTAAATAGGAGGTGCAAGGGATAGGAAGGTTTCAGATTAACACCTACTTTTCTGGCTTGCCTAACTGTGTGACTGGTGGAGAACCAAGTTGGGAAATTATATGTTCAATTTTGGCATGGTGGGTGGGAGGTACTTGGAGACATTTACATATATTATTTTATCCACATAATAATTCTAGAGTCTGAGTTTCCAGCCAAAGGTAAAAGGCTGATTTTTCTAGAGTCTGGCAGACCAAAGCTCAAGTTCTGCCTGTTGAAACAACTACTATGTCATTGACATGTATCAAGTATTTAACTTTTGTCTTTCTGCATCTCAAAAATGAGGAAAATAGGGGTGCCTGGGTTAAAGCCTCTGCCTTTGGCTCAGGTCATGATCTCAGGGTCCTGGGATTGAGCCCCTTATCGGGCTCTCTGATCAGCAGGGAGCCTGTTTCCTTCTCTCTCTCTGTCTCTGCCTGCCTCTCTGCTTACTTGTGATCTCTGTTCAAATAAATAAAATCTTTTTAAAAATTTGAGGAAAATACTGGTCTTGCAAAATTGGTGTGAGAGATAAAATGAAGTAATATACCCTCCAAAAAATGTGTATCAAGCCCCCAGTACAAGGTCTGGTATGTAGGAGATACTACTCTGGTAGCTCTTGTTGTACAGAAGAGGCCCTGAACATGATGGCTTAGTTAGATGAAGTATTGTGAGGAGTTCAGAGGAATTTGAGATCAGCAAATGGATTTTGAAGTGTGGGGAAGGTTTTGTAGAAATGGGACTTAATCTATATAAAAGTTGAATAATAAGGATTTGAGTGAAAGAGGCAGTTCTTTCTCTTTTCCCTAACGACCCAGCCTCTTCTTTGAGTATATATTGGGCAAAGGGACCTTCAGACAAGTAAGGGGATATTTTCACAGAAGATTGATACCCAGTTGTAAGGACCTTAGAGACCAGAACAGAGAGTTTAGACAGAGAAAATAGGGAGCCTGTAGGCTTTGAAGTAGGATGTTGATGCTTTATATATGGTATTTATGAAAGGTAAGTCTGGAAGAGTTCTATAGGATGGAAACCAAAGAAGTCCTTTTGCTGTAATACAGAAAAGCCTGTATTAAGGGTGTGGTATTGATAATAAACATGTAAGTAGATGTATAATATCTTTAAGAAAAAATCAACCAATCTTAGGTAAACGTGTAGAGTGAAAAAGAATGGGCCCATGATTCTGAGCTTTGGAGACTGGCAGGTTGAGCAGAGATAGGGAAATTGAATAGGAGCATTAGTTTGGAAGAAGATGCGGTGAGTTTGGTATTTGGACAAATTGGTCTTGATATGGTAAAGTCAAAGTGAGAATAGCTAGCGGTAAGGAATTAATAGGCCTCAAGCCCAAATCAAAGGCCAGGTGTCAGATGCAGGTCAGGGCTTACCCCCTGGGGCTCCAGTTCCATAGAAGTGTACCCTACGAGCTGCTGCAGAGAGGTCCAGAGTGTGAGTGAGATGTTCCCCTTGATTCAACCAGAGTTACTAATAACTATTTTGTTTTGTTTTTTAATTAATTTATTTATTTATTTGACAGAGACATAGTGAGAGAGGGAACACAAGCAGAGGCAGGATGGCGGTGTGAGAGGGAGAAGGAGTCTCCCCACCGAGCAGGGAGCCCAAAGTGGGGCTCAATCCCAGGATGCTGGAATCATGGCCTGGGCCAAAGGCAGACGCTTAATGACTGAGCCACTCGGGCGTCCCCTAATAACTCTTTTTAAAAATCTCCTTTAGATATCTGTTTAGATTTTAGGTACCTATTTTATCTGGTTTTATTTATTTTAACAGATGTGTCAGGGTCTCAAGTTTATTTGTGGGAAAAAGAGGAGTACTTACAGGTTTAAATAATCTTTTCAGAAAAGTTGGCTCTAGTAATAATTAAAAGGTTTGAGAGTAAATGTTTCTAGCAGAAAGAATAAAAGAGCAGAGAGCCTCAGGAGGAGGAGTCAGGGAAAGAGACCATTTCCGACACGGTGGGCATTTTTTTAAATTTCTTTAAGATTTTACTTATTTGTTAGAGAGAGAGCACAAGCAGGGAGAGTAGCAGGCAGAGGGAGAAGCAGGTTCCCCACAGAGCAGGAAGCTCTGTGTATGGAACTGCGTCCCAGGACTCTGGGATCATGACCTGAGCAGAAGGCAGACGCTTAGCCGTCTGTACCACCAAGGTGTCCCTTCTGTCCTTGTTATAGCAATGCGCTAGGCCAACACTTTTTAAAAACCTTTAATAAGAGTCTTTAATATTTGTATGGAATAAATAGGAGAGGTAGAATGCTGATCCAGCTGTAGCAACAAGGTCACAGGACTACTTTGACAGTATTGTAATACTGAGTTGCTTATTTCCTGTAACCAAATGGGTAATTTCTTTATTCTGACGTCAATAGGCCATTTCTTCAGACTACTAAGGAAAATGTATTTTGTGAATTTTTTAAGTGTGCTTTATCTCTAAGCAGCTTGAACCTTGATCATAAATGTTTTTCATTAGAGAAATTTTGTTACCCAATTAAAAAGTAAAATAAGGGGATGCCTGGGTGGCTTAAGCATCTGCCTTCAGTTCAGGTCATGATCCCAGGGCCTGGGATCGAGTCCCACATTGGGCTTCCTACTCAGCAGGGAGCCTGCTTCTCCCTCAGCCTGCTGTTTCCCCTGGCTTGTGCACTCCCTCTCTCTCTTCCTCTGACAAAAAAATAAAATAAAATAAGTATTCTGAAGAATGTTTTTCTTATTTTTACCCCATTTCACAAGTTTTAGTTTTGTTCCTTGGACAAAAAGGATTAAGGAATTGAAAAGGTCCATATATCAGAATGTTTTCTGGCTTTGGTACTTTCTGTCATCAGTAGAAGTTCTCAAAGAAACATCTCTTGTTTTAAGTTCCGTTTTTGGCACAGTATTTTGAGAGTTATAAATAATAATAGGACATTGCTTTCCAGTTTTCTGCTGCTTGATTCCCTTTCCCGTAAGTATTTTTTGTTGAGCGTGTATGCTTAAGGGAGGTGTTACAAAATTTAATTTTTAAAGTTCTCTTAAAGTCCTTTATGAGACATTTTTAGGCTATCAAATTATGTTTAATTTTTAACCTTTTTTCCCCCCCAAATTATAGCTTCAATATCTGTACATTCCCCACAAAAAAGCACTAAAAATCATGCCTTGCTGGAGGCAGCAGGACCAAGTCATGTTGCAATCAATGCCATTTCTGCCAACATGGACTCCTTTTCAAGTAGCAGGACAGCAACACTTAAGAAGCAGCCAAGCCACATGGAGGCTGCTCATTTTGGCGACCTGGGTAAGTGACTCACTTTTTGTTAACTTCTAGTAGGAAGGATTGAGTGTGTTATGGGAAACTTGCTGGAGGATACTAGAACTGTATAATGGGAATGTGCTTTGGAAAAATGTATTTAAGATAAGAGCATGTGTTTCTTGATCTGTGGGGTGTGAGTTTGATCCCCACATTGGGCATAGACCCTTCTTAAAATAAAATTTGAGGCACTTGGGGGCTCAGTCATTAAGTGTCTGCCTTCGGCTCGGGTCATGATCCGGGGTTCCTGGGATCGAGCCTCGCATTAGGCTCCCTGCTCGGCGGGAAGCCAGCTTCTTCCTCTCCTACTTCCCCTGCTTAGGTTTCCTTTCTCGCTATCTCTGTCACTGTCAAATGAATAAATAAAATGTTATAAAAAAATAAATAAAATTTTAAAAGTAAATAAAAATAACAGCTACAAGTATAACAAATGATACTCTATTACGTTCCCATAAGCAAAAAATATAAAGCATTCTCAGTTAAAAAAAAAAAAAAATGGGCCATTTCCAGAAGAAGAAATACATTTAACCACTAATTATATGAACAAGATGCCTCATTTCACTCATACTCAGGAAATTGCAAATTTAAGTAATGAGTTAATGTTCTCCCTAACATATCAGCAAATCTTTAAAGTTTGACAATTTGAATGGTAACGGAGATGAAGAGAAATAGCCAGTCCTATTTAGTGGAAGTGTAGATTGATGAAGATTTTTTTGGAAGGCAGTGTGGAAGTAGTTATCAGAATGTAAAATAGAAGATCTAGCCCTCAGAGGTAGTCACATATATGCCAAAAGATGTAGATGCAAGTATGTATAAAGCTTTTATTGCAGTGTTATTGGTGAAAGCAAAAAATGAGGAACAACATGTACATGTCTGGCGATGGAGAAGTAGATACATTGTGGTGTACCCGCATCTGGAATATTAGGGAGCCGTTTACAAGTCTGAAGATGACCTAGAGAAATATCTAAGGTTAAAGTGCAAAAAGCAGGTCACATAACAGTGAGTGTAATAGGATCCCTACTATGTTAAAATAACTTCTTCCCCCCTGCCCCCAAAAAAGATATGAAGGAGATCGAATTTTCGTTATCCACAGTTCTGCACTTTATAAAAATTGTGTGTCATGGTATCATAAATTGAAAGAAAAGTGAATAAATTGATGTCTAATAAAATTAGCCCGTCTTTTGACCTCTTTGCTTAACAGTTGTATATCTTCAAAGATGTCAGAGTGTCTGTGGGCCACACCCAGCAGTACACTGCAAATAGCATTTGTATTGATCACAAAGTAAAATTGTAAGTTTTACTGGATCACACCTGTGTTGCTGGGGGGGATGTGAAATGGTACAGGCACTCTGGAAAATAGTTTGGTGTTTCTTGTAGAGCAGAACGTGCAGATGTCATATGACCCTGCAGTTGCATTCTTCAGCTTTTATCCTAGAGAAGTGGAAACTTACATTCCCACAAAAGCCTGTACCCCGATGTCCATAGCAGCTTAAAAGCCGAAAACCGGCTGTCTTGCAGCATCGAGTGAGTGGTTAGACACACTGGCACGTGCACACCACAGAATACTGCTCAGCAATGAAGAAGAGCACACTATTGATTTACCTCACAACTTGGGTGAGTCCCAAGGGAATTATGCTGAGCGTCAAAAGCCAGTCCCAAAAGGTTATGCGCGGTATGATTCCATTTGTATAATATTCTTGAAATGACAAAATTAGAGAAATGAAGGATAGAGTAGTGTTTGCCAGGGCCAAGGAACGGAGGAGGCGGTTACAAAAGGCCACATGAGGCATCCATGTGGCATTGGAACTGTTCAGTAACTTGGCAGTTACCCAGGATAAAGTTGCATGGATTCCCTTGCATAGAATGAAGTCCACAGGTGTGTACAGGTGAAATGGGGAGATCTGAGTAAGATTGGTGGTCGTAGTAACATCAGTACCTTGATGTGATACTGTAATATGGTACTGTAAGATGTTACCTTGGGGAACCCCGGTAAAGGGTACATGGGATCTCCCTGTATTGTGTCTGACTGTTGTATTTGAACTTACCATTATTTCAGAATTAAAATTTTAATTTAAAAATTAGTAAATCTTGCAAAGGATCAGAATTTTGTGAAGTTCAAGAAAGGGAGTTTGACAGAGATGTACTGGTTAACCTTGAACATGAGACACCCAGGAGGCGCCTGGGTGGCATAGTTGGTTAAGCACCCAACTCTTGATTTCAGCTCAGGTAGGGTCATGAGATTAGAGCCTGTGTTGGGTTGGGCTGTGCTTGCTCACTCGCTCCCTTTCTCGGAAAAAAAAGAGAGACAGCCGGCAAGGATGACACATGAAGTGTTTCAAAAGAAAATAATTTGAATATCAAAGGATTAAGAAAAGCCATTTTGAAAAATTGATGAAACCCTGCTAATTTTATGAAGCTGAACCTCAAAATGTCAAATGCTTTAAATGTTAAAAAAAAATTGTTTTTGTTTATTCTAAGTTTGTGGTTATAATCATAACCTAAATTTAGTTACATATACAATGAACTTATTTTTATTAAATTTTGGTAAGTTTAGTTTTATTTCTCAAGATAAAAATCCCAGAGCTACTCTTTATTCTGTTGTAACAAACACTGAGCGTTGGTAACATTTTTCTGGCCATGCACACATGGACAATTTTTCCTCAGGAAAAGTTCCTAGAGGTGGTGTTACTGGATTGTGAAATCATGCAGATTTTTTTTTTTTAAAGATTTATTTGACAGAGAGAAATCACAAGTAGATGGAGAGGCAGGCAGAGAGAGAGAGAGAAGGAAGCAGGCTCCCTGCTGAGCAGAGAGCCCGATGCGGGACTCGATCCCAGGACCCTGAGATCATGACCTGAGCGGAAGGCAGCAGCTTAACCCACTGAGCCACCTAGGCGCCCAATCATGCAGATTTTTAAAGCTTTGCCCTCTGTTACTGAATGCTCTTCCAAAGAAGTTTTGTTATTTTTTATTTTCATCATCAGTGGGTGACTGTTGCCTGTTGTTGCCTGTTCTGCTCTGCCTTTGTTGGTTTTTATTGTTATTTTTTGAAAAAACATCTTCCAGTTTGACAGACAAAAATGTTATATTAATTTGCTTTTCTGGCATTTTTAATTAGATGGAATATATTTTCATATTTTTATTGGCCACCTTTCTTTGGTACTAGTATCGTAAGATTTTTTTTTCCCCAAGAATTTCCATGGTCTAAACTGCCATTAAAAGTCAGATAAGAATAATTGAATTAAAGAGCTTTTTAATAGTTGAATTAAGTTCGAACACTTGTTTCTTTGCCTGTTTAGCAGTCACAGTGACAGTATTTCTAGTTCTTTATTCATTAAATTGCTAGGGAAGTAAACTTTTTTTTTTAAAGATTTTATTTATTTGACAGAGAGAGATCACAAGTAGGCAGAGAGGCAGGCAGAGAGAGGAGGAAGCAGGCTTCCTGCTGAGCAGAGAGCCCAATGCGGTTTCGATCCCAGGACCCTGGGATCATGACCTGAGCTGAAGGCAGAGGCTTTAACCCACTGAGCCACCCAGGCACCCGGGAAGTAAACTTTTATTTAAGAATTCTGGTACCACTAAGCTGACTGTGGCTGACTAATCTATTAATCTTAAATTATTTGTTACTGAACTGCTAATCTTTTGCTTCTTTCAGGCAGATCTTGTCTGGACTACCAGACTCAAGAGACCAAATCAAGTCTTTCAAAGACTCTTGAACAAGTCCTGCATGACACTGTTGTTCTCCCTTATTTTATTCAATTCATGGAACTTCGGCGAATGGAGCATTTGGTTAAATTTTGGTTAGAAGCTGAAAGTTTTCACTCTACAACTTGGTCCCGAATAAGAGCACACAGTCTCAACACCGTGAAGCAGAGTGCATTGGCTGAGCCTGTCTCTCCATCTAAGAAGCATGAAACCGCAACATCTTTTGTAACTGAGTCTCTTGACAAGAGATTGGAGGATTCAAGCTCAGCTCAATTGCTTATGACTCAATCTGAAGGAATTGACCTGAACAATAGAACTAGCAACATTCAGAATCACTTGCTGCTTTCCCGGGAATGTGACAGTGCCCATTCTCTCCATCTTGAAATGGCCAGAACAGGAACGCATCCAGTTTCCATGGAAATCCAAGAATCCTCCTCTAGACTTCTAGTAGCCAGTAGAAATAGTCCCTCTTCACCACTGAAGGAATTATCAGGAAAATTAATGAAAAGTAAGTATGTGGTTTTCTTATCTCTCTTTATCCTCTTTGTTTAATCGTTTTATAAAGTAGAACTTGAGGCAAGGAATAAAAGCATTAGAATAGTTTTCTCTCACACCCACTTGCAAATTTGGAAGGATTTGGAGAATGTCCTGGAGAAGGATTGGTATTTGAAGAAGGAACAGCAGGGATACAGACAAAAATTGGATCCTCTCCGAAGGCTCTTTTGCAGAGTTAACAAATGAAGAAGAGTTGAATCCTGCCTCTGCCTTCCAGAGATTTTGAAATCAAACCATTATCCAGGGATGCTTATTTCATTTTCATCTCATTCTTAATTTGCTACTAACTTACTGTCTGCTTCGTAGGTAAAATTATTTTTTAATTGCCAACAGGTGTCATTTATTGGGTCCTGTGCCAACTGCTGTACTCTAATTTCACCTAATGGCCATACCACCTCTGAGGTCGGCATTATTGCACCATTTTACAAATGAGAAAACCATGGTTTAGGATAGTTTTTTTTTTAAAAAGATTTTATTTATTTATTTGACATGCAGAGATCACAAGCAGGCAGAGAGAGAGGAGGAAGCAGGCTCCCTGCCAAGCAGAGAGCCCAATGCAGGGCTGGATCCCAGGACCCTGAGATTATGACCTGAGCCGAAGACAGAGGATTTAACCACTGAGCCACCCATGCACCCCTATGGTTTAGGATAGTTAAGTAATATACCTCGGATTATGAAGTGAGCAGGGAGCTTGAGTTAAAATCAGCATTTTAACAACAGCACCTCTTTATTTCTTCTCTGTTCATTTGAAAGTTACACTCTCTTAATTTTTCAATTATCATCTTCTGGAATTCTGATTCGACAGCCTCCATGTTTTTTCCTGTCTTCATCTTATCTGTTCTTTGCTTCTTGTAGAGCTAGGTGATTCTTTTTTGTTTTTTCTTTTCTCCCCCCTCCCCCTACCCCGTAACACTTTATTTTTTTAGGGCAATTTTCCCTTTTTTTTTTTTTAAAGATTTTACTTACTTATTGGAGAGAGACAGCGACAGAGATAGCAAGAGAGACCATGAGCAGAGAGAAGGAGAAGCAGACTCCCCAGTAGGCAGAGAGCCCTTCCCCACTGGGGTCTCAGTCCTAGGACCCTGAGATCATGACCTGAGCCCAAGGCAAATGCTTAACTGACTGAGCCACCCAGGTGCCCCTTTTCAGAGCAATGTTCACAGCAAAATTGAGGGGAGGGTAGAGCAATTTCCTGTATACTCTTGGCCCCCTCACATATATAGACCTGCCACCCCCATCTTCCATGTCCGCCACCAGAGCGGCACATTTGTTGCCATTGTTGAACCTACCCAGACACACTATAGTCACCCACAGTCCACAGTTTACATCAGGTTTCACTCTTGGTGCTGTGTGTTCAATGGCTTTCAACAAATACACCAGGGCATGGGTCCATCGTTATGGTGTTAAGAGTATTTTTACTGCCCTAAAAACTGTCCATACTTTGCCTTTTCATCTCTTCCTACCTGCTAATCCCTGAGAACCATTAATCTTACTGTCTCCATAGTTTTGCCTTTTCCAGAATGTCATATGCCTAAAACTATATTGTATGTAGCTTTTTTACATCGATGATCATTTCTTCAGATCTGTGTTTTAGTTCATTTATTGTCTCTTAAGATGGGTCTAATCTGCTGTTGAATCAGTTTACAATTTTTTCTATCTAAACGTTACTGAATTTTGTATTTCTAGATATTTAATTCAGATTTGCCTGGTTAGTTTTTAGTTTCTTGTTCCTTTATCCCTTCATCCCACTTCTCAGCCTATTTTGTATTTCTTTAAGTTTAAACATATATTCATCATCTGATGATTCTAATATCTGTAGGTTTTTTGAATCTGGTTCACTATTTGTTTCTTCAGATTCACACTCTTGGTCGCTTGTGATTTTAGTGGTTTTTGGCTGTCTGAACATAGATTTTGGATTTTTTCTGTGGGAATTTTTTTTTTTTTAAGATTTTATTTTTATTTATTTATTTGACAGAGAGAGATCACAAGTAGGCAGAGAGGCAGGCAGAGAGAGAGAGGGAAGCAGGCTCCCTGCTGAGCAGAGAGCCCGACGCAGGACTCGATCCCAGGACCCCGAGATCATGACCTGAGCCGAAGGCAATGGCTTAACCCACTGAGCCACCCAGGCGCCCGGGAATTTTTTTTTTTTTTTTTAAAGATTTTACTTATTTATTTGACAGACAGAGATCACAAGTAGGCAGAGAGAGAGAGGAGGAAGCAGGCTCCCCGCTGAGCAGAGAGCCCAATGTGGGGCTCAATCCCAGGACCCTGGGATCATGACCTGAGCTGAAGGCAGAGGCTTTAACCCACTGAGCCACCCAGGTGCCCCTCTGTGGGAATTTTTTGAGAACGCTGTTTAAATTGGGTTATTCCAGGAAAAAAAAAATAAAAGTAAATAAATTGGGTTATGAGTATATTGGCATTTGCTTTTGCCTTGCATCTGGGGCCAACTTCACTACCTTCCTGGTACCACTTAAAATACATTTGGTCTTTGGGTTTTTCAGGCAAACTCTTAGGGCCTTTGGCATGATTTTGGTCTAATCTTCTACCCTGTTTGGGCCCTGAGCAATTGCCCTTGAAAGTGCACACTTCAAGTCTCTTGGCATTGCTGGTTTTCCCAGGTGACTGCGCTGCCTGTCTGGCACTTTGCCCATCTTGATTTGCACTGGCTCCTGCAGGTCCACGATTTCCTTATCTGCAATTTAGAAATCCAGAAAGCTTTGATGATCACATGTTACTTTTTAAAAAATATTTTATTTATTTATTTCATAGACAGAGATCACAAGTAGTCAGAGAGGCAGTCAGGGAGAGAGAGGAGGAAGCAGGCAGGCTCTCTGCAGAGACCCTCCCAGGGTCCTGGAATCGTGGGGCACGATTCCAGGACCCTGGGATCACAACTTGAGCCGAAGGCAGAGGCTTTAACCCACTGAGCCACCTAGGCACCCCTTACACGTTATTTTTTAAATGAAAAAACTTGACCTGAACTGGTGTGAACTAACTGCAGAAATTTGAATGTTTGATTATGTGATGTTGTCCCTCATATTGCTAAGAATATTAACATATATATGTATATGTATATATATATATGCCTAGTGCATTCCCTCTGTAAAAACAAACAAAACCCAGATTCTGAATTCTGAACTATTATTGTTTCCTTTACTTTACCACAAACTCTGATACACTTTTTAAGTGTATCAAAAAACGTCTTGGGAGAATTCGGTATTGAGAAGAATTTCTTTGAACATTTAGTCTGGCCTGTTTCTGGATATGGAAGTCTGTTTCTGTCACTGTAATACAGTTTATTGTTTTTGGAAGCTTTTTGTTTTGGTGATAGTTTATTTCAATAAAAAATAGAAATAGTGGAATCATTAAAGGAGTACTAGTTTTACTTTTCAAATTTTTATGCAGTAGATTTGACCTTTTTTGATGTATACTTGCATGAATTTTAACACTTGCATAGATTCCTGGTGAAAACGTAAAATGGTACATCCAATCTACAAAACAGTCTGACAGTTTCTTAACATTTTTAACACATCCAACACAGCAACAGACTTCCATAGGCCCATACTTTATTGGATTGTCTGTTTTATTATTGAATTTTGAGAATTCTTTTTGCGTTCTGGGTATAAAACCTTTATTGGTTATGTGATTTGTAAATGTTTTCTCCTAGTTTATAGCTTGGCTTTTCATTCTCTTAATAGTGTCTTTCACAAAACAGAGGACATTTTTAAATGAAAAAGTCTAACTTACCAGCTTTTTTCTTTTCTTTTTGTTTTCTTTTTTCTTTGGAATGGAATCCTAAGAACTTTTTGCCCAATTTAAGTTCATGAAGATTTTCTCCTTTGTGTTCTTCTAAAAGTATTATGGTTTTGTACTTTGTTTTTAGATGTATGGTCTGTTTTGAGTTAATATTGTATAAGATGTAAGGGTTAGGTCAAGTTTTTTTGTATTGGGGTGTGTGTGTGTTGTGTGTGTGTGTATTTTTTTTCTTTTCCTTTCTTTTCTTTTTTTTTTGGCGTATGGATACCCAGTTGTTGCAACACCACTAATTGAAAATATTACTCTTACTCCATTGAGTTCCGTTTGTACCTGAACCATATTCTGTTCTGTTCCATTGATATATTTGTTTATTCCTTAACTAATACCCACTGTCTCTGATTCCTGTAGCTTTACAGTAAATCTTTAAATCGGTTAGTATGACTCCTCCATGTTTGTTCTTTTTCTAAATTGTTTTGTCTGTTACGGTTTTTCTTCTTCTTTTCTTTCTTTCTTTTTTTTTTTTTTTTTTTTAAGTGTAATCTTACTTATATCTACAAGGAAATCCTGCATGATTGAATTGCATTCAATCCATAGGTCAGTTTGGGAAGAATTTATATCTTAACTGTATCAGGTCTTAAAATCCATGGATGTGGTATGTCTGTTTTCTTAAGTCTTTGACTTCTTTAGCATTGTGTAGGTTTCAGCATGCAGATGCTTCATATGTTTTATTGAATTTATATCCAAATATTTCTTATTGGTGTTCTTGTGAGTGATATTTTAAAAAATTTTTGTTACTAATTTTACATCACCAGTATTTACAAATATGATTGATTTTTATATATTAACCTTCTATTCTGTGACCTTATGAACTCAGTTATTTTAGCAGCTTTTCTGTAGAATGCTTGAAATTTTCTACGTAGACATTGATGTTGTTTGTGGCTAGAATAGTGTTATTTCTTCATTTCCGATCTTCTTTTTTTTTTCCCCTTGCCATACTGCACTAGCTAGGACTTTTTGTAAGTGGTGAGAATGAATATTCTTGTCTTCTTGATCTTGAAGGGAAAGCATTCAGTCTTTCACTTACTGTAAGTATGAGGTTAGCCATGTGGTTTTTTTGGTCAGTGCCCTTAATCAGATTGATGAAGTTTGCTCCTCTTAATGGCTTCCTGAGAGTTGTTTGAATCATGAATCATGTTGCAGTTTGTTATGTTTTTTGTGTGTTTGATATGACCTTATAGTTTTCCTTGTGTTTTTTGTTTTTGTTTTTTTGTTTTTTGGTCTGTTAATATGGTGGATCATAATTGATTGACTTTTAGAAGTTTGAATAAGCTTGCATTTCAAGGGTGAGCTCCATTTGGTTGTGGTGTATTATTCTTTTTACATGTTGCTAGATTTGATTTTCTAAATTTTGTTGAGCTTTTTTGCATTTATGTTTATGATGAATTTGGTCTGTGGCTTTTTTGGGCCGTGGTTGTGTAGTGGTTAGTACTCTGCCTTGTGTGGCTTTTTTAGTACTGCTTTTGTCTGGTTTTAATATCAGTGTGATGTTGGCCCCCCAGAAATGAGTTGGGAAGTTTTCCCACCTCTTCTATTTTCTGGAAGAGATCATGTAGAATTGTTATTACTTCTTCTTTATATGTTTGGTAGAATTTGCAAGGGCCTGGATTTGTTTTGTTGTGTTGTGTTTTCAGAACATTTCAAACTATGAATTCAAGTTCTTTTATAGGCATGGGACTATTCAGGTTATCTGATTCTTCTTGAGTGAATGTTAGTAGTTTGTGCTTTTCAAGGAATTGTTAATTTCATTGAATTGTTGAATTTATGGGCATGTAACTATCTAGCATGGCCTTACTGTCTTTTTAATCTTGAGTTTGTAGTGCTAATCTCTTTTTCATTCCTGGTGTTGGTAATTGTATCATCTTTTTTCTTTGCCAGTATAATGGTTTAATCTGTCTTTTTCAAAGAACCAGCTTTTGATTTAATTAGTTTTTCTCCTTTTTCCTGTTTTCAGTTTCATGGATTCTCTGTTATGTTACTTCTCTCCTCCTGCATGCTTTGAATTTATTTTACTCTTTTTCTCTTTTTTTTTTTTTTTTTTTTTTTTTAAGATTTTATTTATTTGACAGAGATCACAAGTAGGCAGAGAGGGAGGCGGTTTGGGGGGGAGCAGGCTCCCTCCTGAGCAGAGTCCAACACCGAGCTCAATCCCAACATCCACCCAGGTGCCCCCCTTTTCTCATTTCTTAAGGTAGAAACTTAGATGGTTTATTTGAGATCATTCTTTAAGAGAAGCATGTAATATAGGGGCGTCTGGGTGGCTCAGTGGGTTAAGCCTCTGCCTTCGGCTCAGGTCATGATCCCAGAGTCCTGGGATCAAGCTCCGAATTGGGCTCTTTGCTCAGCAGGGACCCTGCTTCCCCCTCTCTCTCTGCCTGCATCTCTGCCTCCTTGTGATCTCTCTCTATCAAATAAATAAATAAAATCTTTAAAAAAAAAAAAAAAGATGAGCATGTAATGGTACAAATTTCCTTCTTTTTTTTTTTTTTTAAAGATTTTATTTATTTATTTGACAGACAGAGATCAGAGTAGGCAGAGAGGCAGACAGAGAGAGAGGGAGGAAGCAGGCTCCCCGTCGAGCAGAGAGCCTGATGCGGGGCTCGATCCCAGGACCCCGAGACCATGACCTAAGCCGAAAGCAGAGGCTTAACCCACTGAGCCACCCAGGCGCCCCTACAAATTTCCTTCTAATCACTGTTTTAGCTATACCCTGCAAATTCTGATACTTTGAGCAAAAATTAAATGTCTCATTTCCCTTATATCTTACTCTTTTGTCCATGATCCTTTAGAAATGTTTAATTTTTATGTGTTTGGGGAATTTTTGCCTTATCTTTCTGTTATTGTTTTAATTATATTATGGTCAGAAAACATACTCTAAAAAAATACTATTTCAGTCATTTTAAATTTGTTAAAATTTTTAAATGGTCTAGGATATGGTTTGTCTTGGTGAATATCTCACATACAGTAGAAGAACTATGTTCTGCTGTTCTGTAGTTTTCTATAAATGTCAATTAGATTGAGTTGGTTGATGATTATGTTCAGTTTTTCTGTATCCTTGCTGATACTTTGTATGCTTTCTATATCCATTACTGAGAGAAGAGTGTTGAAGTCTCCAACCATAATTGTGGGTTTTTCCAATTATATTTTCACTTCTGTCCATTTTTGCATGTATTTTGAGGCTCTGTTCTTAGGTGTGTTTGCATGTATTTTGAGGCTCTGTTCTTAGGTGTGTACATTATATCTCCTTGGTGAATAAAATCTTTTATCATTATGTAATGTTCTTCTTGGTGGTAACTTCATTTGTTCTAAGTTCAAAGATAATCTGCTGTCTGATTTATATAGCTACTTCAGTTTAATCTAATTGGTGTTTACATGGTATATCTCTTTCTATCCCTTTACTTTTGACTTGCCCTTATTTTTTTTAAAATGAGTTTCTTTTGATAGCATGTAGTTGGGTAATTTTTTTAAATCCATTCTGACAGTCTGATTTTTTTGTTAATAAATGTATTTCAGCATAAATTTTAGTGTAGTTGTATTAAGTGTAGTTAATTGTAACATGATTACTTACATTATAATATATAATTACTCCTACTTGTTAATATAATATATGTAATGATACTAAGTATAATTATTAATGTATTTGGATTTAGGTCTCCCATTTTTTTTCTTTATTCCCTTTGTTTCCCATCCTTTGGTTTTTCTATTCTCTTCTTTATTTTGGATTGTTTGATTTTTTTCCTTTTTCTAACAATTTATGAATTTTTTTAAAAGATTACTTATTTGAGAGGAGAGAGAGCACACGGAAGCTGTGGGGAAGAAGCAGAGTCTCTGCTGAGCAGGGAGTCTCTGACATGGGGCTTGATCCCAGGACCCTGAGATCGTGACCCGAGCCAAAAGCAGATAACCAACTGACTGAGCCACCTAGGCCCCTATGATTTCTTGATTTTTATCTCTCTCTATAGGTTTTTTAGTGGTTTCTCTAGGGATTACAATATACATGCCTACACAGTCTACTTAAAATTAGCATTTTATCATGTTAAGTGGGATGTAGAGTATGCCACCTAGGTCCCTTTTCCTTCCCGCTCACATGTTATAGTTTGTCATCTATTTTCCTTGAAAACCCCCACAATTTAAAGAACTTAGAAGAAGAATTGTTTGATTACATTTAAACCAGATATTTGCTGTAGCTGTTACTGTTCCTTCGTTCCTGAAGTTTGGTTATTATTTCTGGTACCATTTTACCAGTGTCTCAAGAATTCGTTTAGCACTTTTTTTAGAGCAAGACTGCTATCAGATAATTTTCTCAGTTATTTTCCATCTGAGACTTCTCCTTATTTTGAATTTTTGCTTGATAGAGAATTCTAGGTTGGTAGTTCTTTTCTTTTACCACTTTGAAAGCGGTGTTTCACTGCCTCTGGCCTCTGTGGTTTCTGGTAGAAATCTGCAATCTTGGAATCATTATTACTCTGTATTTAACATCTTTTTTATAGCTGCTTTTGAGGTATTTTCCCTGTCTTTAATGTTCAGCAATTTGGTTATAATGTTCAGGTATGGATTTCTTTGAGTTTCTTCCTATTTGAGGCTTACTAAGCTTCTTGATTTTAGAAGTTTGGTTTTTGCTCTTTTGGGGGTGAATATTCAGCCGTTGTTCTTCACATTCTTGGGAGCACTGTACTTTTTTCCTTTTTTTCTGGGACTTTAATGACGCAAATGTTGTATCTTGTCATTGTCCTGCAGGTCCTTGAGGTTTTGTACTTTTTCTAATTTTTTTCCCTGTTGTTTAGCTTGGAAAATTTCTATTCATATTATCTCTGGATTCACTGATTCTTTCCTCTGTCGTTTCATCATGCTTTGAGTCTTTCCAGTGAATTTTAAGTTTGGGTTATTATTGTTGTTATTATTATTGTTTGGTTTTAATGTGTGTGAACATGCAGTTGGGGGAAGGGGAGGGGCGGAGGGAGAGGGAGAGAGAGAATCTCAGGCAGGCTCCACGCTCAGCCCAGTACCTAATGCAAGGTCAGTCCCACTTCCCTGAGATTATGATCTGAGCTGAAATTAAGTAGCTTCTTAAAAAACAACAGCAACAACGACTATGTTCTATAATTCCAGCATCTGTATCATGCTTATCTTTTTCCTTTGTGAGATCATGGGATTTTCTGGGGTTTTGAAAGGCTGTTAATTTTGGATTGTATTATGGACAGTTTGACTTAAGTGATTCTGGGTCATGTTTAAATCCTGTAGAAAATGGTGAATTTTTGCTTTAGCAGGAAATTTGCCTGGTTAGGTTCAGGCTACAAGTTCCAACTAGCATTCTGTAAGCTGTGGTTGAAGAGTCCATTCATTTTTTGGATTTTACTTGTATGATAAGTCTGCAAGCATCCTGTCTGGAAAGATCATAGTTTAGTTCTCAGATCCTTTGGTATGCTCTCAGTCAAGTCCATGCATGCCCAGCTCACGTATGAGCTCAGGAGCACACATACAACTTGGTAAGCTTTTCATGAACCTCCCGTTCTGCAGTCTCCCTAATGGCTTCTGGCGCCTGGGGGATCCCACCTTCTGGTTGTGTGGTTAAAAAGTTGGGGCTTTACTTTCCATGACTATGTCCGCCTCTGGCCAAGCAGTGAGAGGACAGAGGATCACAGAACTAGGGATTCTCTTCCTAGTGGGACCACAGTTTCTCTGTAGAGCTTTAGGAGCCTGCCTGTGTGCTGCTGCCATTGCCCGCATTGCTAGCCTAGTGTTCCCTGGGGACGCGAACTAGCGTGAAAGGGATGAAACAAGAATACAGGAAATTCACTCACTCTCCTTTATCTATAAAAGTCCCTTTTCTGCTCCTTAGACCAGAAATAGAAGGCTTCTCTGGAGCTTTTCTTGGTGCATCTGGTGTTCAGTGTCAGCTTTGGAGTGCAGGCTAGGAGATCCCGGAGGAACAGAAAGTGGGAACTTGACCCTGGTGTAGTGGTGCTTTGAGTTCTGGTTTCCTTTCTCTATCTGCCTGCTACACCATTTACTTTTTCAGGTCCTCAGATAAACTTGTCCAGTGTTTTTAGTTGCATTCTGTGGGAGATTGGGTGGTGTGTGCTTATTTCATCTTGACCTACTAGTTAGCATTTCAAATCAAGTCACAGCGTGTGGATTTTCTGTTTTCCCCTTAAAAGCAAATACATTGGGAAGATAGTGGCTTAACAGCTGCCTCTGTGGTTCCTATTATAATTATTTTCATTGTATTAAAGTCTCTTGAGTGGCGCCTGGGTGGCTCAGTGGGTTAAGCCTCTGCCTTCGGCTCAGGTCATCATCCCAGGGTCCTGGGATCGAGTCCCGCATCAGGCTCTCTGCTCAGTGGAACCTGCTTCCCCCTCTCTCTCTGCCTGCCTCTCTGCCTACTTGTGATCTCTGTCAAATAAATAAATAAAATCTTTTAAAAACAAAAACAAAAACAAAACAAAAAACCTCTTGAGCTACAGAAGGTGGCCATCTGTCAGCACCTCTTATGATTGTATTTAGAATGTATCTGGAGCATAGAAATGCCTACTCTCCTCGTTCTGGTTCCAGCTCTCATTTTTCATAGCGTGGAAACACTTTTTCTTTTAAAACCTTTTTGTATTTGCCTATATCACTCTCAGGTAGCCTAGGGTTTTCTTAATAGGTCCTTTTTACCAAAAAGAATTTGGAATGGCCTATTGGCTTTTGTAGCTGAAGATTGAGATGAAGAGCTCAGAGTTGATGTGTAATTTCTTCTGAGTAACTTCTTCTTTAGGATATACTGGTATTTTGTACTTCCATTTAAATAGATACTGATTTTGTTTTAGGATTTTTATGCAAAGAGGTGGAGGTTAACAAGAGCTGATCTTAATAAATGTGTTAATTTTGCTAATACACATTCTCCTTAATAGCCACTCGGAGTGACTTTAAGAATAGGCTTGCATGTTCCTTGTGCTGAAGCCCACTTCCCTTGACTTTCTTCTCTGCTTTAAGGCAATTTATCACAAGGCCTCTTCCCTCTGAGTAAAAAGAATTTCTAACTTCAAATTTTTTCATAAAAATGGCTGCTAATTTAAAATAATAGAAAAAAAATGTGTTACTATATCAAGCAAATTAATTCTTTCAGCCTGTATTTGTGGTAAGTTTATTTTAACGGGTATTTGCTACACACCTAATGTGTAATGCCAGCTTCTGTACTGGTCACCAAGGAGGCAGAAATAAATGAAATTGTCACAGTCTGGGCATTCAGGAAAATTTTTGTCCATTGCATGAAGTTTATAGTGTGAAAAATTAATTTATTTCTTTCTGTTTTTAATTAATATTTATTTTATTATTTTGGAGAGTGAGGGAGTGCATGGTGGGGGGCAAAGGGAGAGGGAGAATCTCAAGCATACTTCCCACTGAGCACAGAGCCTGAAGCAGGGCTTGATGTCATGATCCTGAGATCGTGACCTGAGCTGAAAATCAAGAGTCGGCTGCTTAACTGATCGAGACACATAGAGGCCCCAAGAATTTCTTTATTGTTCATGTTTAAATCTGTTAATCACAACTTTTTCTTTAAAGTCGGTGATTAAGGGCGCCTCGGTGGTTCAGTTGGTTAAGCAACTGCCTTCAATTCAGGTCAAGACCCCAGAGTCCTGGGATTGAGTCCTGCATCGGGCTCCCAGCTCCATGGGGAGTGTGCTTCTCCCTCTGCGCTTCTCCTCACACATGCTCTCTCTCACTGTCTCTCTCTCAAATAAATAAAATCTTCAAAAAGAAAAAGTTGGTGATTAAAATATATCCATTTTAATGAAATACTGTTGTACCAAAGTCTTGATAAAGTCCTGGATATATTTGTATCTTCTGGATGGAGTCTATTAAAGTTTTGTGTTTTGGGGGTTTGTTGTGGTTAAGGATTAGTTTCAGTTAAAAGAAAAGTCCTAGCCATTTAAAAATTTTAAGACTTCTTAGTGAAATGCTAAAGTGAATAAAAAGAGTTTTGAGCATCACTCAATAATTGAAGGAAATCCAGTAATCTGGCCTCGTAGGTTCCTAAAAGGTGTGCTTTTAAAAAACAAACCAGATGTTTTAAGCATTTCTGTGTTCCTTTGTTTTTTGTTTTAATTTGACAAAGTCACAGTGAGAAAGGGGACACAAGCAGCAGGGGGAGTGGGAGAGGGAGAAGCAGGCTTCCTGCTAAGCAGAGAGTGCTATATGGGGCTCCATCCCAGGACCCTGGGATCATGACCTGAGTCAAAGGCAGATGCTTAATGACTGAACCACAAAGGTGCCTGTCCTTTGTTTTATTAAAAGACTATTTCAGAAATTGGACCAAAGCATTTATCTTAATCTAGTATTTGTTTTTTCTTTCTTCTTTTTCTTTTTTAGATTTTATTTATTTATTTATTTATTTGACAGTGAGAGAGAGAGCACAAGTAGGGGGAGCAGGTAGAGGGAGCAACAGGCTCTCTGCTGAGCAGGGAGCCTGATGGGATGTAGGGCTTGATCCCAGAACCCGGGGATCAAGACTGCGCCAAAGGCAGGCGCTTAACAACTGAACCACCCAGGTGCTCCTAACCCCGTATTTCTTGAGTTAAAACTGTTTCATTTATTAATTTATTAAAATGTTTGAAATATATTAAATATATATTATATATATAAATGTCTTTTTATTTATTTATTTATTTATTTATTATATTTTGGGGCACCCAGGTGGCTCAGTTGGTTGAGCAGCTCAGGTCATGATCCTGGAGTTTGGGGATCAAGTCCCACATCCGGCTCCTTGCTCAACAGGGGGTCTCCTTCTCCCTCTGACCTTCCCCCTCTCATGCTCGCTTGCTCTCATTCACTTTCGCTCTCAAATAAATTTTTTAAAAAATTATTTATATAATAAAATATAAATATAAATATTTTATATATTAAAAATATATTAAAAACAAAAATATATAAACAAATGAAATATATAAATATAATTTATTAGTCTATTTAAAATAATTTATAATAAAATTATTTAATAATTTATTGAATTATTAATTTAATATAAATAATATATTATAAAATATATATAAATATATATTATTTATTTGAGAGAGAGTGAATGAGAGCAAGAAAAAAAAAATATATATATAATATATATATTATTTTTATTTGAGAGAGAGAGAGATGGAAAGAGCATGAGAGGGGAGAGAGTCAGAGGTAGAAGCAGACTCCCCACTAAGCAGGGAGGCCAACTTGGGGCTCTATCCCAGGACTCTGGGATCATGATCTGATCTGAAGGCAGACACTTAACTGACTGAGCCACCTCCGTGCCCCAGTGTCCTTTTAATCTTAAATGAAAACTGAATTCTCTTGATCCAAAAGAAGGATGTAACCGCATTCAGTGTTTCTGAAATGAAATATAGTTAATATTTTATTTAAAGGTGTCAAAACTACTTTCGGTGAGTTTAGTCGCCCAGAAAATAAATGCATTAGTGTCTGTACAACTTCTTACAGCATTTGTCTGGGATTGGCAGCTGTTTTTAGTGGTGGAAAAGCAAGAACTGAGAAGCAACCCAAGTTCTGATTTTTAGGCTTTTTGATAGACAGTTTCAACAAAACTAGTGTCTTTGTTCTGATTAACAATTTCCTCATAGTGACTATACAATAAATGTTTGTGAGAGAGTGAAATTAGATTGGATTATGTTATATCTGGTTAAAGGCAGAATAGTTTGCCCAGATCTTCACAATGGATACCTTTCATCTAGGCCCTGGTTGTAGAGAGCATTAATTTACACATAAGCACAACTTCCCTTCCCCAAAACCTATCTTTTTATAGCTCTGGATATTAGAGGCAGTACTGGTGCTGATGTCAGACCTGAGCTTTTGTCCTAACTCTTGCACTTTCCCTTTTTTCTTTGAATTCTTTTGTCTTTTTTTTTTTTTTAATGTATTAAGAAAAGATACATGAACTCTACCTTCTTAACAAATTTTTAAATATGTGGTACGATACTGTTAACTATACATACAGTGTTGTATAGCAGATCTCTAGAACTTAGTCATTTTGGGTAGCTGAAACTTTATACCTGTTAACAGTTGCTCTCTGTATCTTCCTCCATCCCCTACAGTTACTGTTCTGTTTTCTGCTTCTGTGAGGTTGACTGTTAGATACTGCATATAAGTGGAATCCTGCAGGATTTGTCATTCTGTGACTAACTTATTTTATTTAGTATAATGTCCTCAAGGTTCATTCATGTGGTCACATAAGGCAGTAGTTCCTTCTTTTTATGGCTGCACAATATTCCGTTGTGTATCTGTCCATGGACATTTGGTTGTTTCTATATCTTGGCAATTGTGAATAATGCTGCAATGAAATGGAAGTACAAAATATCTCTTGAAGATCCTGATTTCAGGTTTTTTTGTTTTTTTGTTTTTTGTTTGCTTGTTTGTTTGTTGATAAATACCCAGAAGTAGCATTCCTAAATGGTGTAAGTGTTACTTTTTTTTGAGGAGTCTTCATTCTGTTTTCCACAGTGGTCACACCATTTTACATTCTCACCAACAGTACATAAGGGCTCCAATTTCTCCATGTCTTGCTAACTCTTGTTAACTTTTTTTTTTTTTTTGGTTATGATCATCCTAACAGGTATGAGATGATTGATATCTCATTGTGGTTCTGTTCTTTTGGTCTGTATGTCTGTCTTTATGCTAGTACTTTATGCTAGTACCATACTGTTTTCATTATTGTAGCTTTATAATGTTTTTGAAATCAAGAGGTGTAATGCCTGTGGCTTTGTTCTTCTTTCTCAAAGTTCTTTGACTATTCAGGTCCTTTGTGAGGCCTTATGAATTTTAGGATTTTTTTTCTGTTTGTGTTAAAATATACCACTGACATTTTTTTTTTTTTAAGATTTTATTTATTTGACAGATAGAGATCACAAGTAGGCAGAGAGGCAGGCAGAGAGAGAGGGAGGGGGAAGCAGGCTTTCTGAGCAGAGAGCCTGACGCGGGGCTCGATCCCAGGACCCTGGGATCATGACCTGAGCCCAAGGCAGAGGCTTTAACCCACTGAGCCACCCAGGCGCCCCACCACTAACATTTTGATAGGGGTGTGTTTAGTCTGTAGATTGTTTTGGGAAGTGACATCTTAACAATATTAAGTCTTCCATTTCACGAACACAGGATGTTTTTCCATCTATTTGTGCCCTCTAATTTCTTAAAGCAATGTGTTACAGTTTTAAGTGTATAGATCTTTCACTTCCTTGATTAAATCAGTTCTTAAGTATTTTGTTCTTTGTGTTGCTATTGTAAGTGGATTTGCTTGCTTAATTTCCTTTTTTTTTTTTTTTTTTAAGATTTTATTTATTTATTTGTCAGAGAGAGAGGGAGAGAGAGCAAGCACAGGCAGACAGAATGGCAGGCAGAGGCAGAGGGAGAAGCAGGCACCTTGCCGAGCAAGGAGCCTGATGTGGGACTCGATCCCAGGACACCGGGACCATGACCCAAGCTGAAGGCAGCCACTTAACCAACTGAGCCACCCAGGCGTCCCCTTAATTTCCTTTTTGATTAGTATAGTTCATTGTTAGTATATAGAAATGCAGCTGATTTTTGTATGTTGATTTTGTATCTGTAACTCTGAATTCAGCTATCAGTTTTTTGTGGAGTCGTCAGGGTTTTCTACATGTAAGATAAAGTCATCTGCAAACAGAAATAATGTAACTTTTTCCTTTCCAATTTGGATACTGCCCCTCTCCCCATCCTAGTAGCCTTGGCTAGACTTCTAGTTAAATAGAGAGGTTAAAAGTGGGCGTCCTTGCTTTATTCCTAGTATTAGAGGAAAAGCTTTCAGTTTTTCATGATGGAGTAAAATGTTAGCTGTGAGTTCCATATATGGCTTTTATTATGTTGAAGTAATTTCCTTTTGTTCCTAGTGTGTTGAGAGTTTTAAATAACAAGAGTGTTGAATTTTCTGAAATGCTTTTTCTGCATCTGTCAAGTTGATATGATATATCACTATAATTGATTTTCATATGTTGGACTGTCCACTTGGTCATGGTATGTGATGCTTTTAATGTACTGTTGAATTCTGTTTGCTCATACTTTGTTGAGGATTTATATTTATATATATATATAATATGAACATATATATATATATATCTTTATCAGGGATATTGTTCCATAGTTCTTTTTTATTTTTTATTAACATATAATGTATTATTAGCCCCAGGGGTACAGGTTTGTGAATTGCCAGGTTTACACACTTCGTAGCACATACCTTCCCCAATGTCCATAACCCTACCACCCTCTTCCTACCCCCTCCTAGTCTGGCAACCCTCTGTTTGTTTGTTCTGTAGTTTTCTTATAGTGTCTTTGCCTGGCTTTGGTATTAGGGTATTGTTAGCCTCATTAAATGAGTTTGAAAGTGTTCATTTTTAATTTTTTTGGAAAGAGTTTGAGGATTATTGTTCATTTTTCTTTAAATCGTAGAATTCACCAGTGAAGCCATCTGTTCCTAGGCTTTTCTTTGTTGGAAGGGTTTTTGATTACTGAATTAGTCTCCTTACAAATTATAGATATGTTCAATTTCTCTGTTTCTTGGTGATTCAGTCTTAGTAGGTTGTATGTTTCTAGGAATTTATTTCTTCTGAGTTGTTGGCATATATCTAATTTGTTGGCATATTATTGTTCATAAGTGTCTTACGATACTTTTAGTTCTGTGGCATCAGTTGTAATATCTCCATTTATTTTTTATTTTATTTGAGTTGTCTCTTTATTTTAGTCCAGCTAAAGTTTGGTCAGTTTTGTTGATCTTCTTAAAAAAACCAACCTTTTCATTGATTTTTCCATTGTTTTTCTGTTCTGTATTTATTTCTTCTCTAATTGTTATTCCTTCTTTTTAACTTTGTGCTTAATTTGTTATTTCTAGTTGCTTACATAAAGTTAGGTTCTTTGAAATCTTCCTACTTTCTTAATGTAAGCATTTATAGCTATAAATGTCCCCTTGATACTGGTTTTACTGCATCCATCCAATAAAATTTGGGTATTTTGTGTTTTCATTTGTCTCAAGATATTTTTAAAATTTCCATTTCGATTTCTTTTTCAACTCATTGGTTGTTCATGAGTATACTGTTTAATTTCCACATATTTCTGAATTTTCCAGTTTTCCTTTTGCTTTTGATTTCTGGGTTTATTCCATTGTGGTTGGGAAAGATACTTGGTAGCATTTCTGTCTTAAATTTAAGACCTGTTTTGGGACCAAATGTGCCATCTGAATGTGTATTCTATTCTGCTGTAGGGTGGAACGTTCTGTATCTTATCTGTCTTTTAGGTCCATTTGGTCTGTGGTGTTTGAGTCCTCTTTCATTCCAAATTTTCTGTCTGGATGTTCTATATTGATTATTGAAAATGGGGTATTGAAGTCATGGTATTGCTATTTATGTCTTCCTTCACTTCTGTCAATGGTTTCTTTATATATTTAGATGCTCTGATGTTGGGTACATATGTATTTATAATTGTTATAGCCTCTTGGTGGATTGACCCTTTTATCATTGTCTCTTGTGACAGTTTTTGACTTAAAGTTTGTTTCGTCTAATACAAGGTAAGTCCCATTGCCCCTGTTCTTTCAGTTGCTATTTACATGGAATATCTTTTTCCATCCCTTCACTTTCTGCCTGTGTGTAACCTTAAATCTAAATTGGGTCTCTTGTAGACAGCATGTAGTGGGATCTTGATTATTTAAAAAAAAAAAATACATTCAGCTTCTTTATGTCTTTTGGGGAATTTAATCCATTTACATTTAAAGTAATTATTGATAGGGTAGGATTTACTGTTGCCATCTTGTTCATTGTTTTTCTGAGTGGCTTTTAGGCCTTTTTCTTTACTTTCTCGCTGCCTGCCTTTGTGTTCCCTTGTTTTTATGAAGTGATATGCTTTCATTTCTTTTTCATTCTTTTGCATATCTTCCATAGGTGTATTTTCATTGTGGTCACCATGGGACTTATATAAAAGATCTTAAAGCAATCTGCATTAAGCTGATAAAACTTCAGTCACATACAAAAGCTATGTTTTTGCTTCTCCATTGCTCCTCCCTCTTCCCAGCACTTTCTTAACTAAAATAGATCATCTTTAGCACATAAGGTTTTTTTTCCTGTAAAAATAGTGATAGTCTATTCTTTAAAAAAAAAAAAAATCTGTTCTGTTAACCCAGGGGTTCTCAAAGTATGGTTTGCACACCCATAGAGGGTCCCTAGAAAATTTTTTCAGCAGGGTCCATTTAGTCGAAACTGTTTCCATGACAATTCAGAGATGGTATTTGTCTGTTTCACGGTGTTGACATTTATAATGATGGGGCAAGGACAGCTGTGGGAAAACCTGCTGGCACTGGGCCAAATTGTAATAATCGTCATTTTGTGCTGCTCCATACTTCCAGTAAAACTAAGTGCCAGTTTTACTTAAAGATCTCTTTGGGGAAGTGGATAATTAATTTTGTTAAATCAAAACCCTTGGGTATATGGTGTTTTTTTTAAGACATAAATTTTATTTTTAATTTTTTTATTTAAAGTCCAATTAGTGGGGCACCTGGGTGGCTCAGTCGATTAAGTATCTGTCTTCAGCTGGGGTCATGATCTCAGGGTCCTGGGATTGAGACCCATGTTGGGCTCTCTGCTCAACAGGGAGCATGCTTCTCCCTCTCCCTACCATTCCTCCTGCTTGTATTCTCTGTCTCTCTGTCAAATAAATGAATAAAATCTTTAAAAAATAATAATAAAAATAAAGTCCAGTTAGTTAACATACAATGTAATATTATTTTCATATGTGCATATAGTGATCAACACTTTCATACAACACCCAGTGCCCATCATATCATGGGTATGTGGATTTTTAATGTGTGATGACATGAGAAGCATGCAGAACACTTCTGCATACTCGGGTATGCTACTTGTTTTAAGGAAAAGTACATGTATTTGACTGCTTTTGTAAGCTCAAGCAGCTGCTTTTTTTTTTTAAGATTTGATTTATTAGAGGGGAGCACCTGGGTGGCTCAGTGGGTTGAGCCTCCACCTTCGGCTCGGGTCATGATCTCACGGTCCTGGGATCAAGCCCCACATCGGGCTCTCTGCTCAGCGGGGAGCCTGCTTCTCCCTCTCTCTCTGCCTGCCTCTCTGCCTGCTTGTGATCTCTGTCTGTCAAATAAATAAATATTTTTAAAAAAAGATTTTATTTATTAGAGAGTGAACAGAAGGGAGAGGAAGAGAGAATCTAAAGCAGATTCCATGCTGAGTGCAGAGTCCCACACGGGGTTTGATCTCATGACTCTGAGATCATGATCTGAGCTGAAACCAAGAGTCAAACTCTCAGCTGGGTGAGCCGCCCAAGCCCTCCTCAGTTAGTTGCTTTTTTGATGGAATACCATTTTTACTCCAAAGAAAGACTGTGGTTACACAGAGTTGGGTATTTTTCCCGACGTTTTCTTGGAAATGAATGAAATGAGCCTGTCATTTCAAGTATTTGTTGATACTATTTTTTGCTGACAGTATTTGTTGCTCTCCGTAAAATGTAAGCCTTTTCAATTGAAAATTAGAATTTTGGGAAACTTATATTCACCACCCTGTGCTTTGGCAGCTTTAAAGAATGTTTGATAAGGTGATATTAATGATGTGATACACTGTGTGATGCAGTGTATCCATATTTGGAAGGTCTGTGTAAGTCAGTGAACCAATATTTTCGAAAATATTCAAAAATATGTGATGTCATAAAATCAAGAGTAAAAAGATCCACTTACCATGGGAAATAGACCATTGGGTTTTAATATAACAGACAATTTTATTGATCTAGTTTGTACTTCCACATTCTAACTAACCTTTAAGAAACTACCACTTGTCAAGTTCTGATGTAATATCAAAGAAGAATATCTTCGCAGTGATTTCAGAAAGCTGTTAAAATACTCCTTTTCCCATCTCTGCATGTGTGAGGCAAGATTTTCTTAATATAAAGAGGGGTGCCTAGGTGGCTCAGTTGTTGAGCATCTGCTTTTGGTTTAGGTCCTGAGACCAGCATCCTGGGATGGAGCCCCACATCAGTTTCCCTGCTCCGAGGGAAGCCTTCTTCTCCCTCTCCCAGTCCCCCTGCTTGTGTTCCTTCCCTCTGTCAGATAAATAAATAAAACCTTTAAAAATATATATAGATAAAAGAAAACCGTTTCTTCATTCACAAAGCTTCTGATATGTGTGGGTTTTCATACCAAGTATTCTTCTCTCTGTGGGGTCTACTGTTTAATTCATTCTGGCACTAACTCCCCAGAGGTAGCACCGACCTCCCAGGTTAAGGGCTCACAAGATTGCCCCCCATTTCAGGTGCCAGCTGCAAGTCTCAAGTTTTTACCTGTAGTTCTGGCCAACCAGCTATATAAATCTGGGGTTTCTACAACCTCTCCTCATGTTCAATAATATTTTCATAATAACTCACCGAACCTAGGGAAACACTTTACTGGTTTATTATAAAGTATGTTATAAAGTATACAAGTGAACCACCAAGTGAAGAGATGCAGAGGGCAAGGTCAAGAAGGATCCCAAGTGCAGGAGGCCCTGTCTTTGTGGGGTTGGGCTGTGCCACCCTTCCAGCAAATAGATGCATTCATCATCCCAGAAGCTCTCTGAACCACTTCATTCAGGGGTGTTGTGGTTCTATAATGTGGGCACGATTGGTTGAATTACCGTTTGTGATTAACTTGATGATCCCCCAGATTTTCCACTCTCCCTGGAGGGTGGGGAGTGGGGCTGAAAGTTCTGATTCTGTAATCACATGGTTGGTTTCTCTGGCAACCAGCCCCATTTCTGCATGTCACCTCATTACCATAAACTTTTCTGTGGTTGAAAGGGGCATATTATGAATAACAAAATATGCTTCTCTCACCCCTACCACTCAGGAAATTTCAGGGGTTTTAGAAGGTCTCTGCCAGGAATAGGGATGAAGACTGTGTGTGTGTGTGTGTGTGTGTGTGTGTGTGTGTGTATTTTATATCACTGTATCAAAATACACTTCAGCCAACACAAAATAGCACCGCAGATTGAATGCCAAAGCAGATACGGAAACATAGCAGTTTCCTATCAATATAAACAGAGTGTTGCAAAAATGTTCAATAATGCCCTTTTCCCACTAATTGTTTTGGAAAATAGTTTTTTTTCCATAAAAAATACATTTTTGGAAATGTGTTTTGGAAATGTATTGTTTGGAAAATAGTTTCTTCTCCATAAAAAATGTATTTGTTAACTTAAAAAAGATTTACTAATGTTAATTTTAACTGAGTCAGAAATTTTTCTTGTTTTTTTAAATTTCTTTCTTTTTTTTTTTTTTCTAAGACTTTATTTATTTATTTGACAGAGGAGAGAGAGCACAAGCAGGGGGAGCAGCAGAGGGAGAGGGAGAAGCAGGCTCCCTGCTAAGCAGAGAGCCCGATGCAGGGCCCAGTTCCAGGACCCTGGGACCATGACCTGAGCCAAAGACAGCGGCTTAACCATCTGAGCCACCCAGGCACCCCAGTCTTTTAAAATTTCTAATACCTTCATATCTATAGCCCAAACTCCCACTAACGAAAGATCTTTGGGTTCCTCAGTAATTTAGAGTTGCAGAGTAGTCCTGAGACTCAAAAGTTTGAGACTCATTGTTTTAACCTTCTAAGGTTGTTGAAAGTTAAACAGATGTGTTTATGAATGTGAAATCATTTTGTAAAATATTTTAAGTGTAGGTTTATAAATAATTTTTTATTTTTAACAGCTCTTGCTGTTACATTTGCTGTGCAAGTCCTTCAAGTTGAGACTTGGAGAAGAGACCTGGAAAGAAAACATGCAGAAGTAATTGCTGTTGCAGAGCTCATTAGTTTAGATGGGAGTCAGGGGGGAGATTCACATAGAACTCTGTTCCACAAACCAGACAGTGAAAACATAGCATGCTGGAGGCTTGTTTTGTCCTAAATACTTTGCGATACGTATTTATATTTGTAATATACGTATATGGATTTGTGTGTGTGTTTGCTTGGTCATACCGCAAATAGGTCTGCTGCTCCTGATTCTGGTCCATTACTCATCCAAGTTGCTCTTTGAATTTTGAAGTTTTCCCCTTCTTTCCTTGCAGGTATAGAACAAGATGCAGTGAATACTTTTACCAAATATATATCTCCAGATGCTGCTAAACCAATACCAATTACAGAAGCAATGAGAAATGACATCATAGGTAAGCAGTGCTTGAAGTTATGGCAAAAATAAATAAATAATGCATGGTTTGGGTTATTAACTAAGAGATTTCTTTATGAACATGGAATTCAGCATATCCCATCCTAGTCTGTTTTCAGAGCACTTTATATATCTACTGTATCTCACTTTAGATTTTCCTCTCTCATATATTGGACCCAAATTCTTAGACTTTGATTTAAATAACAACAGCAGCAAGGAAATAACAGTAGCACACATTTATTGAGTACTCAGTGTGTCCCAGACAGCATTGTAGGCACTTTTCATGGATAAACTCTAATCTTCTAAAGAATGTTGTAACGTAAATATAGTTGTTATTTTATAAATGAGGCATCAGAAGCACAAAGAGAGTAAATAATTTGCCCAGAGTAACACAACTCAGACACGGCAGAGTCAGGATTTGAAAATAGACGCCTACACATTAAGTAGTATGCTATTTGGCAGTGTTTTTCAAACTGTAAATTCAGACCAGTCTCTTAGACCTAGCTTTCTGCCAAACAAAGGACTAGAATAGAAAAATTGAAGTGCTCAGTAATAAGGCCAAACAAACATCATTCCAGGACATTGTTTTCATATACATATATGTATACTGTGTCACGTAAATCTGTGTCTCTGTAGGTCCTCGTAAGAAAAAAATTGGGGGTGCCTGGGTGACTCACTGGGTTAAAGCCTCTGCCTTCAGCTCAGGTCATGATCCCAGGGTCCTGGGGTTGAGCCCCCGCATTGGGCTCTCTGCTCAGCAGGGATCTGCTTCTTCCTCTTTCTGCCTGCCTGCTTCTCTGACTTCTTGCCTACTTGTGATCTCTGTCTGTCAAATAAATAAATAAAACCTTAAAAAAAAATGTCAGTTTTTGCTGCATCGTATCAGAAGGACTTAGGTGCACCTGTAATCACAGATGACAGTGGTTTGTTTGTTTATTAAATAAATATTGTATTCCCATTGAGCCCTAGTACTGAGTTTTAATTTTTATTACAGGGACTTTGTATTTTTGATTTATGAAATGAATCATGCTGTTAACAGATTCTTCCCAGCATGGGGCTCCTGAAGTCTTCACCAGAGATACTTTGCACTCAGTCATCGTTGGAGACAGTAAAACCCTTTCCTGTCTGAGCTGTAGTTCTTAAATTGGCCCACCATACTTCCCAGTGAACAACTGTTGGCTATTTTGGGGCCCGTCAGATGCTGGGCCCATTGTTTTCCTTTTCTTTCTTCCACACAGATGCTTCTAGCATGTAGGTCTTGTGGATAGTGGTTGTTAGTCCCCGTTTGCTTGTATTTTGGGTTTGCACCCAGTTTTGTTGCAAATGTTGTCATTGGATTTTGGCTTTTCTATGTAATTCCTCTATTTTTATGTGGGAATTTGTGGCTACCATCTTCCAGACTTCTCTAGACCAACATTTCTTGTATAATAATACAACTAGGGTGTCCTAACTGATGAGAATTTGACTGTTGGGGGAATTGGTTGGCTAGTGATTCCTTTGGGGACTCATTTGTACCAGCGAATAACCAAACTGTCTGGGTTAGGGGAGAAAAGGGGGAATTTTTGAGCCAAATACATTACATTTAAAAATGAAATATCAGGGACGCCTGGGTGGCTCATTCGGTTAAGCGTCCACCTTCAGCTCAGGTCATGATCCCAAAGTCCTGGGATCAAGTCCCACATCTGGCGCCCTGTTCAGCAGAGAGCTTGCTTCTCCCTCTGTCTCTGCTGCTCCCCATGCTTGTGCTCTCTTTCTCTCTCTCTGTCTTTTTCTCTCTCTGGCAAATAAATAAGTAAAATCTTAAAAAAAAAAAAAAAAACAAAAAACCCCACAAATATCACTTCAGTTCTTTTTTTCCTTTTCTTAAACTGTATCAAATTAATGATACAATACCATGAGGGGGAAAATAATCTTTGGAAGTATAAGTTGATAATATTTAGTGATTAAGGGATCTGAGAAAGTTAAAATGTTAATTACCTGTATGTTTTCAGACCAGTCGTTTTTCCTCTTTGAGCCCCATTCTTCTTAATCTTACCCCATGTTCTCCTCTTTTGGTTGGAATATTCTAATACAGCTGTACTTCAGATACGTTACAGTTGGAAGAAGTCTGCACTTGTGCTGTTACTGTGTACCCCACCTGCCTAGTTTTGCTGTAAATGTTATTCATGGGTTTCTGGTGTTGCTAATTACTTCCTTTTTATATGGGGATTCAGAATAACTCAGAAACTGTGCTTCCACTCTCTCCTTCATTTTCTGCAAATCCTTGAAGTAGAATTTAAAAAATATTTTGAAGGTACAGCTGATAGAATTTGCTGATGGTTTGAAAATAAGCAGGGTAAGAAGGAAAAAGGAATCAAGCATGACTTCATTTCTTTGAAAAACCTGAATAACTGGGAGAGTGAAGTTGCCATTTATAAAATGAAGAAGATTGTAGGGGTAATAGCTTAAGGGAAAAATCAGGAGTTTGGGTTTGTAGGTGCCCAAATGGTGAAAGTCACGTATGCAGTGATGAGAGTTGATGTAAGGAGTTGATGAGAGAGGCAGGCCTGGGTTGGCGATGTGTTTGGAAGTCATCAGGATATAAATGGGTTAAGAGCCATGGAGAACATTATCCTCAGAGTGAGTATGGTGAGCAGACAAGAGGGCCAAGGACTGTGTCTTGGGGCAGGCCTAACATTCACAAGTCTGGTGGGTGAGGGAGAACCAGCAAAGGAGACACAGAAGGAGCAGCCCGTAAAGTCAGCTTTGTATCTGCTATGTCTCAGAAGAGTAGGGTATAGTAGGGTATAGTAGGGTATAGTATTTCTTAATGGAAGCCAAGTGAAAAAGTGTTTTTGGGAGTCAGGGAGTGATCAGAGGTGTGTTAAATCTTGCCGAGATTTTAAGTAAGATGAACACTAGGAATGGAATGGGTTTGCCAGCCTTGTGGACAGCTGGTCCGTCAGTTACCTTAATTTCAGTCCACCACTGGAGACAGAAACTTCGCCAGAGGAGGCGGAGTGAGGACAGCAGGTATGAGCAACTCCTGAGAGGCATTTTGCTATAAAGATGAGCTGGAAGAGGATGTTAAGTCAAGGGACAGTGGTTTTTGTTTTGGTTTTTTGTAGCGATGTGTTATAAGCGTATGAGATATAGCATACAAACAAGTATGTATGTATAGCACACAGACTCTAGCTGGTGAGTATGAGGCAGCAACAAAGGAAAAATTGATGCAGGAGACAGAGGACAACTGCTGTAAGAAAGAAGTCTTGAGGCAAAAGAGGATGGGGCCCGGTGCTCAATGCGGAGTGCATGGTAGAAGTCCAGGTAGATGTGGGAGTGATGGAAATAATTTTCTCATTGCTTCTATTTTCTTATTGAAGCAGGAAGCAAAGTCATCAGCAGAGAGAGTAAAAGAGCTGTTAAGGTGTTCCAAGAGAGAGGAGAAACTGGGTTGTGTGTTGTCTGGCAGAGTATGAGAGTAAATGGACCCGGAAACTGTAGTACGATCCTTGGGTTTCATTCAGGTCTCACTAAGGTCGTGAACTTTAGGTGAAACCAGCCATCGTGGGTGAATGGTTTTTTCCAGCCATATTTAATAGCTGGCTAACCAGCTTACTGATGTGCTGCGGTTTACTTAGGTAATTCCTAATTTTAGTGCATTTTGTGTTTCTACCAAACAACATTCTGATAAACGTTTTTACAGATAAACCTTTTTTTACAAATCCGTAACTCTTTTAAGTTGCCGTCTTAGAGTTGCTGATTGAAAGGGCATGTTTATTTTTAAAGCTTATGCTATAAACTCCCACAGTGCTCTCCAGAAAAGGATATACCAGTATATTCTCACTAACCCTAGTTAGTGTCCGTTTTCCCATGTCCTTGCCCAAGCAAGGCAGTGCAGTGTTAAAAAATTAAACTTGTGCATTGTTATAACAATTTTGTGCCAGTTTACTAGACAAACAGTAGGGTGCCTCCTTATTCTAACTTGTGGTTATATTTATTTGACTGCTAGTGAGCATGTATATTTTTTCATATTGACCATTTTATGTTTATTCTTTTTTTTTTTTAAGTTTATTTAATTTTTTTTTTAGTGATCTCTACACCCAGCCAGCATGGAGCTTAAACTCACAACCCTGAGTGAGCATCCCCTCCAGACTGAGCCAGCCAGGCACCCCTTTTGCAAACTATTTCTTCATGTCCTTTCCTCATTTTTCTTTGGGGACATTTTTTACTAGTTTGTAGGAGCTCTTGATATATGAATGATAATAATCTGTCATATACAGGGTAAACTGTCATTGGTGCTGCACACACACCCCCCCTTTTGCCTTTAAAAAAAAAAAAAGATTTTATTTATTTTGACAGAGATCACAAGTAGGCAGAGAGGCAGGCAGAGAGAGAGGGGGAAGCAGGCTCCCCGCTGAGCAGAGAGCCCGACGTGGGGCTCGATTCCAGGACCCTGAGATCATGACCCGAGCTGAAGGCAGAGGCTTAACCCCCCTGAGCCACCCAGGCGCCCCCCAGTTTGCCTTTTTAATTTTGTTTTATGGGTGTGTTAATGCATAGAAATTAATTTTATGCTATTGAATCTTTTGATTTCTGCCTTTATATCTATGGTTAGAAAGATTTTTCCTACCTCAAGATTGTATGTCCGTCTGTATTTTTCTTAGCTCTATTTAAAACTTTCTGATTTGTATGCCTCTCCAGTTATTTCCTACTCTGATCCACAAAGGTGTATGGTTTGGATTTAGTAGAAATGTATTTACCATTTCTTTTACAGCAAAGATTTGTGGAGAAGATGGACAGGTGGATCCCAACTGTTTCGTTTTGGCACAGTCCATAGTCTTTAGTGCAATGGAGCAAGAGTAAGTTAATTTCATACTTTCACATTTTGGGTTTGGGGATTTGGGTTCACTCAACTACAAAGAATCAGTTTTTGAGGACTTAAGTATTTTGAATGTTTACAGGATCTTAAAGGCATATCTAAGACTACCTTGGTTCATGGTGCCTTTTAAATATAATTATGTGAACTCTTAAAAATAAAACACATGTTTGTTTTTAATGTTAGTATTTCTTAAGTTAAAAGAATTTTTTAAAAATTCTGAAGTCATTTGGGGGTGATTATTAGAATAGTGTGACTATTAGAATTTATTTAAGCTATGCACGTGTTCAGTTAGATACCCTAATTTGTTAGCGCATGCTTTAAGCTTAATGGTTGCTCTATTACTAAATCCACATAGATTTGTTGAAACTGCCTCCATAGTTTTTTTTTTTTAGATGAATTACTTTTGCATGCCCGTAAGGAAAAAAATGTACATATTGATTCATTTAGTATTTATGAAAAGGGTGCTCTTTGCAAGGCATAGTTAGATATAGTACCTGCTTTGAAGGAACTTACATCCTATTAAGAGAAGTAGGGTATGTTCTTTGGTTACATGTAATATGAGGTAGCTTGTGTCACATACCAGAGGAAAGCTACAAAGTTTTAAGAGGTGGGAGAGATTACTTCCAGGTCTAGGAACCAGGAACGACACCATGGGAGGAGAGGTAGTGTTGACCTAGGCTTTTAAGATATACTAGGCACAGAATGGAAAGAGTATATTTTTCCCAGTTAGGCTCTTTCCTTGATCATTCCCTCAAATTTTCCCTTTTTGTCCACGTGCAGGCACTTTAGTGAGTTTCTGCGAAGTCACCATTTCTGTAAATACCAGATTGAAGTGCTGACCAGTGGGACTGTTTACCTGGCTGACATTCTCTTCTGTGAGTCAGCCCTCTTTTATTTCTCTGAGGTAAAGTCTGCATTTCCTTTCACTCTGTTAGAGCATTCCAGCCTCTAAACTAGAAATGCTGGGGCCCCCCCTCTATAGAAAATAACATGGAAGAGCCAAATCATTTCCAAAAAGATCACTGGAATGAAATAATTTTCTTAGGTTAAGTTGTACACCTAATGGCAAGATTACTTTAATGGCATATCAGTCAGATTAAAGAGAACATGAAAACTCAGTGTAAAATAACTCTCATTTTGAAAACTTAATTAAACTTCTTACAAGATAATACCTACTTTTAATTATCTGGAGCCATTTTATTTATTTATTTATTTATTTTTTTTTTTAAAGATTTTACTTATTTATTTGACAGAGAGAGATTACAAGTAGGCAGAGAGGCAGGCAGAGAGAGAGAGGAGGAAGCAGGCTCCCTGCTGAGCAGAGAGCCCGATGCGGGACTCGATCCAAGGACCCTGAGATCATGACCTGAGCCGAAAGCAGCGGCTTAACCCACTGAGCCACCCAGGCGCCCCTCTGGAGCCATTTTAAAACCATAGACTTTATACTTGATTCCAGGGCACACATATTTGTGGACCAGACTTCAGAAGAGAGAAAGAAAAGGAGTACATTTTTCCTACTATCATCACTTTTATTTTAGCCACCTGATAGGATTTCTCAAGCAATGAGTAGATTAATCTCTTTGAGGCATATTTGTTAGGTTTCAGCAAATGAAATTCTTTCCTTGCAAAAGCAGATGACTATTAAGTAGAGAGGAGAGGATTTTCCAGGCTCACGAAACATTAACGTAGGTATACACTTGCACTCTGCCTCTCCCAAGAACAGAGCTTTTGATTGATTTGCTTTCTCACTCCCTCTGTTTCCCGTAAGTTTAAGGCCCCATTTGTTCAGGTTGCTGTGGCTGCATGGAGGGATGGAAGTGATTGGGTTTAAAAGACTTGGTCTGCTAAGTTTACTTTTTGTATGTTAGCCACTGAGGGACCACGGATCATCTTTACTGTGATTCTGACTCCAGTTCCCTTAAGTTTGTACCCAGCAGTGTGGTGGGGTTTTTGTTAGTTGTTTGGTTTTTTCCCCTCTGTGAGAATGATCTTCAACTTTTCAGTCTCAAGAGCGACTGTGAGTTGCTGACTGGCATGAACTGAACGAGTACATCTGTTTTTGTTTTTGTTTTTTGTATATGTCTTACATTTTTAATGGTTGGGGTAATGGATTAGAGATGGTTAGAGAAATCTATTGATAGTCTTGTGTTCTTGTATTTTTCCTTCCTAGTACATGGAAAAAGAGGATGCAGTGAATATCTTACAGTTCTGGTTGGCAGCAGATAACTTCCAGTCGCAACTTGCTGCCAAAAAGGGCCAGTATGATGGACAGGAGGCACAGAACGATGCCATGATTTTATATGACAAGTGAGTTTTATTGATGTATTCAGCGTCTGGCAAATATTGAGTATTTGATATGTATATCAGAAGTAAAGACAAATCCAGTTTTTGCTGTCAAGGAGCTCACACGGAATAGCATAAAAGCCTCTTTTCCTATGGAACATTTTAGGATTCTTAGAAAAAAATATTTCTGCTAGGGGAATGGGTGGTTTGTGTGTGGCAAGAAGGATGATGGTGGTGGAGTTAGGGGAGGTTTCACAGAAGAAAGATTTGAATTGAAACCTGAATAATGAATTGAATTTTGCTAGCCGGAGAAGGCGGGAAAGAACATGCTAGACAGAGGCATTGGCACAAGCAAAGTCAGAGAAACTTAGGGTGTGGCACTTCCAGGAAACTTGAATTTGGGTTAGTAAAACTTGGGTAGGCAATCTAAGAGGAAGATGAAACTAAAGGGAATGTATTGTAAAGGGTATTAGATATCTGTGTACAGGTGTATCATATTTCTGATGCAGATCTGTGCAGCCAAGTTATTACTCATTGAATAAGAGTTTTTCATTGGTCTTCATTGAAAATGAAAGGATGGCAAAATCTTACAGTGAACAGAACTGAGAACATCTGGACAGTCGAGTGCTAAGCCTGTGGTCAGCCATGTCACCCTTTTTTTTTTTTTTTTAAAGATTTTATTTATTTATTTGGCAGAGACACAGCAAGAAAGGGAACACAAGCAGGGGGAGTGGGAAAGGGAGAAGCAGGCTTCCCACCGAGCAGGGAGCCCGATGCGGGGTTCGATCCTAGGTCCCTGGGATCGGGGCCTGAGCCAAAGGCAGACACTTAACGACTGAACCACCCAGGCGCCTCCAGCTGTGTCAGTCTTTTAATTTTCATTTAATTTTTCTTAATTCTGTAAAGAAAAGTAATGTGCTATTTGTATCCACAAGCAACCGCTGAGAGGATAACTTGACAGTAGAGGAAAACCACGGGATGTCAGGGTTGCAAGAGAGCTGAGCGCGCATCTAGGTCAGCGGTTCCTGAGCACTGCTCTGTAGGTCCGTGCTGGGCTGTCTGCATAAGAACCAGCTGGAAGCTTGTTAAAAATAGATTTCCAGCCCTCCGCTCTAAGAGATTCTGATTCAGCACGTTTGAGGCATGACCCAGGAATCTTTATTTTTAGAAGATACCCCAGATGATGTTGATGGGTAGCCAGATTCGGGATCTAGTCTAGTTTTCCCATTTTGCAGACAAGAAAATGAAGACTCTTTTTTCTCAAAGTCACGGGGCAAGTTAGTGGCAGAACTTGAGCTGGATTGCAGATCTTCATGTTTTGCCATTGTTTGTTTCAGTATAATACATTTGTGAGAAATATTACATAAGAAACATTGCTAATATGGATTTGGAAATAGCAAGTGTTTTCTTTTAGAAATTTGGTCTGATGTGCCCCAAAATTCAAATCATGGAGGAATATTTGCCAACTTGTTTTTACAAGTTGGGAGACTGTTTACGAAAAGGCTAATAACAAAATTTTTTTTTAATTTTATTTTAATGCTAAAATAGAAGAGTGACACTAGTACCAAGGTCCTGGCTGGAGTTCAGTAGCCACCCAGAGCAGAGACCCTGTTTGCCCACTGGATCCCATTTTCACATTGGGAGCCATTTTTAAATGAAGATCGCTGTATGGCATCCCACTGGCACTGTCACTTTGTCAAGTTCATTGTGCCAAATTTGACTTCACCAATCCCAGTTCTTGAGGTTTTTAAAAGATTTATTATTATTATTATTATTATTTTTATTTGAGAGGTAGAGTGCGAGCAAGCATATGAAGTGGGGAAGGGCAGATGGTGAGGGAAAGAATCGAGAATCTCAAGCAGATTCCCTGCTGAGTCTGGAGCCCGACAGTGGGCTCCATCCCATGACCCTGAGATCATGACCTGAACCGAAATCAAGAGTTGGACACTCAGCTGACTGAACTACCCCGGCCCCCATGCCCATTTGGTTTTGCATCTTTTTTTTTTTTTTTAAAGATTTTTGTTTATTTATTTGACAGAAACAGAGAGATCACAAGTAGGCAGAGAGGCAGGCAGAGAGAGAGGGGGAAGCAGGCTCCCCACTAAGCAGAGAGCCCGATGCGGGGCTCGATCCCAGGACCCTGGGATCATGACCTGAGCCAAAGGCAGAGGCTTTAACCCATTGAGCCACCCAGGCGCCCCTTGGTTTTGCATCTTATGTATGTATCATCACAAACATACCTGATCAGTCTTTCTGTGTTTGTATCACAGATAAGATTTAGAAGTCCCTAGAATGCTTGGAAGAGAACATGCATATATTTTTTGCTTTTAATCCTTTTTTTGGTGTCTACCTTATAATCCACTTACCAAAACAGTAGTTTTGCATTATATCTTGTGAAGTTAGAAATCTTTGAGGTATCATTGATTACTCCTTTTCCCTTCTACACCCACTCCTCATCAAGTCCTGTCATTCTATCCAAATAAGTGAAATCCATCTACTTGACCCTCAGCGCTATCATAGTTTGAATTCCTGCATGTTTGACTTGTGCCTTGTAGCTACAGTGGTGTTTTCTCATTGTGTCCGATGCAGAGATCTTTTCTGCTCCCTTTCCAGAGGGAAGAACTGTGTCTTACCCTCTTTTAAGTTCATTTCTGTCTCCTGGGTGTTGAACAGAGAATAGGGGCCCATTAAATATGTGTGATTTGTTTCTTTTTCTTTTTGTAGCCTGACCCTCAGCAATCTTAAAACAAGAACTGAGGAAAATGGAAGGACAGAGAAAGGTAGCAAGTTGACCCAGATACCTTTGGGGCTGTGGGAATAAAGGTTGCAGCACGGCTTCTAGAAGCCAGCTCTCAAGTCCTAGGTCCACAGGCTGAATCAAGTAGCCTCATAGAAGAGTAGGTGCCAAAAGTTGCTTATCCTGGCTAGGCAATTTGGTTTGACTTTGGCTGTCTTTATACCACAGGTATTTCTCCCTCCAGGCCACACATCCTCTTGGATTTGATGATGTTGTACGATTAGAAATTGAATCCAATATCTGCAGGGAAGGTGGGCCACTCCCTAACTGTTTCACAACTCCATTACGTCAGGCCTGGACAACCATGGAGAAGGTAACCAAGAACTTCAAAAATATTAAACTGCAGGAAGTTTTTACTGGTGAAACCCAGAAAACATAACACGGGAAAAAACCAAATGTAACAAAACTGGAAAATTGAAGCAGTGGAGCATAGTGGTTAAGAGCACAGGCCTTGAGTCTGACTTTGTATGTATTACTTTAGCCTTGATAGGCTGAGTGACCTCAGGCTGTTACTGAAGTTCTTTAATTCCGGTTTCTGTTATCCTCTAAAATGGAGATAATTTGGATACTTACCTAAAAGTTATTTTAAGGAGGAAAATGAGGTAAGACATACAAAGTTCTTCTTACTAGCATTACGTCCAACACATATAAGCATTAAAATATGTTAGTGGCTATTATTACTGCCTTTATTATTAAATTTTCAAAAATAATTAGATAGCAGTATTAGGCAAATTTGCTTAAAATGATCCAAACATTTTATCAGTATCTATCAATGAGGTTTGAACACTAGTTTCGTATATTGTAACTCATGGGGTATCACTAATAGCTTAATAATAAGGTATTAGAATTTGTGAATGATTTCTTTTTCTAATGAACTAGAGCAGATTTTACCAGGAATTGCACAGAGCCCAGGATAAGCCCATGAAGTTATGTTGCTTATATATGTCATGTGTATCTAGGTGGAAAAGGATTAAGTAAGCACTGTTGAATAATACATGTAAAAACTGAATTTCAGAAATGTGGAAGAGTTACATATAAAAATCAAATCATTAAAAAGCTCATGGTAAACTGAATAGAGTATGAGCTATTGCCCAGAGATGAAAATTTTTTCATGATTAAAATTAAAATCTTTCTGATCGTAAAGGAAAAGTTCCAAATCTGTATCATATAAAGAATGTATTTTCTTTTTTCTTTCTTTTTTTAAAGATTTTATTTATTTATTTGACAGAGATCACAAGTAGGCAGAGAGGCAGGCATAGAGAGAGGAGGAAGCAGGCTCCCTGCTGAGCAGAGAGCCCGATGTGGGACTCGATCCCAGGACCCTGAGATCATGACCCGAGCCAAAGGCAGTGGCTTAACCCACTGAGCCACCCAGGCGCCCCTGTAAATGTTCTTAATAAAGTAAAATTAAAATACAGAGAAAAACAATGTGAAAATATTTCTTATAAAATGTGCATATGTAAAGAACTTACACTAATTTTAAGAATACTGTCAAGTAGATAAATGAGAAAAAGACGTGGATGATTTTTTCATCAGTACTTTGAGAATTTTTGTGTTAGGTATCGGCGTTTCAGTGATAGAAGAAACGTGGCTTCTGCCCTCCTTGACCTCTGTCTATAATGAAGGCACACATGAAACACAGATAACTTACAGTCATGTGCTAACTGCTCTGAAGGAAAAGTTGGTAGTAGGAAATGCCAGTAATAAACATGGGAACTTATTCAGCATCATTAATTATTTTTATTTTTTTTATTGTGTTATGTTAGTCACTATAAAATACATCATTAGTTTTTGATACAGTGTTCCAAGATGCATTGTTTATGCACCACACCCAGTGTTCCATGTGATATGTGCCCTCCATAATACCCACCACCAGGCTCACCCATCCCCCCACCCACAATTTTTAAATGTAAATAAAAATATCCATATTATCATTATGCACTTATTAACAGTGATTTGGAAAAACATATCTGGTATTGGAAAGCCTGTGTCAAAACAGAGACCTTGATATATTGCCAGTGATATAAATTGACAGCATCCTTCTGAAGAGTAAATTGGCCACATATATCAAAGCTAAAATAGGGTGTCTGAATGGCTCAGTTGGTTAAGCAACTGCCTTGGGCTCAGGTCATGGTCCAGGAGTCCTGGGATCGAGTCCCACATCGGGCTCCCTGCTCATCTCTGCTTCTCCCCGACCCCTCTCCTCTCATGCGCTCTCTCTCATTCTCTCTCTCTCAAATAAATAAATAAAATCTTTAAAAAAAAAAAAAAAAAAAAGCTAAAACACTCACACTGTTTAACTCAATAATCACATGCCTGATAATTTATCTTAAGGAAATCAGTTCAGAAGTAAATAATAATAATAATAATAATAAATACATAAAGACTTTATTATTTTTTTTTTAAAAGAATTTATTTATTTGACAGATAGAGATCACAAGTAGGCAGAGAGGCAGGCAGAGAGAGAAGGAAGCAGGCTCCCTGCTGAGCAGAGAGCCCGATGCGGGGCTCGATCCCAGGACCCTGAGATCATGACCCGAGCAGAAGGCAGTGGCTTAACCCACTGAGCCACCCAGGCGCCCCACATAAAGACTTTATAACCAGAAAAATCTCATTTCAGATTAGATCCACTCCCTGCATGTTTTCTGGTCACTAAGAAGTCTAAATATCAAGTCTATGTAATAGTTTTATGGCAAGCTCTTGGGTGGGGGGACACCTATAAATTGTAATTTTAGTCACAACATAAACTGTACACGAAGGGGTAATACATGGAGCGTAGCAAGGAAAAGCAAAGCCCTATGTGCTAGCTGGAGGGATTTTAATTGTATTTGAATCCACCTTTAAAGTGATGCTTATCCTCTCTTCCAGGTCTTTTTGCCTGGCTTTTTGTCCAGCAATCTTTATTATAAGTATTTGAATGATCTCATCCATTCGGTCCGAGGAGATGAATTTCCGGGAGGAAATGTTTCCCTGACTGCCCACGGCTCTGTGGGCCCTCCTGAGGACTCTCACCCTGGTGGTCCAGACAGCTCAGCTTCTCAGGTACTCATCAGTTAGCCTCTGGCGATCGGAAGAGAGGTGTATGGATCCTTTCCTTCAAATACCAGTAGCAGATACGGTTTGGAAGTTTTTGTTGTAGAAGAAACAAAGTAGAAAATAAAATTAGCCTTACTTACTATATGTCTCAATAAACATGTCATAGTGATTAACGGTGTATTATATTGGAAGGTACTGTGTTGTTTCATTCAGGCCGTTACTCTGCCTGACACTCTAGCTGTGGCTTTCAGTAATCAGACAACATGATATGCATTTATAGCCTCTGAAGAGCTCTTTGTGGAATTATTTGGGAAATTTTAGTGACTACATTTGAAATGCTTTTTCTTTTAAGATTTACTTATTTATTTGAGGAGACAGTGCATGTGAACATGAGCAGAAGGGAGAGAAGGGAGAGGGAGAGAAGGAGAGAGAACCCCAAGGAGACTCCACACTGTACGGAGCAGACTTGATCTTCCTGAGATCCGACCTGAGCTGAAACCAAGAGTCGGACGTAACCGATTGTGCCACCCAAGAACCCCTAGAATAATTCTTCATAATTCTTAATATTGTATTTCACTGAAGAGTTTCTGGTTTCATTTTGAACTGTAGTGCCGTTGTACATTTCCTTAATCTTTTTTCGTTTTTTGGAGTGCTTTCCTGTATCAAACCTTATCTGATTCTCCCCCAAATTGAATGAAATGGGTTGTCGCCAAGAGAAGAGATCTAGAAAGATACTACGAAGTTAACTAATTGTATTAAAATCACACAGTAAGTGTAGAGCCAGAACATATTCCCTGTCTAGGGTTCTTCAGCATAACAGAGCATAATTATTTTCACATCACACTGTTGACACATACATAACACTTCAGATTTTTTTTTTTTTTTTAAGATTTTGTTTATTTGACAGAGAGAGAGAAATCACAAGTAGGCAGAGAGGTAGGCAGAGAGGGAGAGAGGGGAGGAAGCAGGCTCCCTGCGGAGCAGAGAGCCCGATGTGGGGCTCTATCCTAGGACCCCGGGATCATGACCTGAGCCGAAGGCAGAGGCCTCACCCCACTGAGCCACCCAGGCGCCCCTACTTCAGATTTTTTGACACAGGGCCTTGGATAAATTTTCTTAGTTTCTGTGACAGTACTGCTTATCACCATCAACAAGGCTCTCCTTAGTACATTTTCTTCCTATTTAGCTTATGTATGGTGACCTGCCGAATGTGGTTGCCATTTTGCTTTTTGAGATAGGCTAGAATGTTTAGTTGTTACTTCAGCACTTAAAAGTTCTAGCTGCTGACCTTAAAATGTATTCTTACATTTTAGGTTGAAGTATAGTATATATACAGAAAACTCAGTATATCATAACTATATGTAGCTTGAAGAATTTTCATAAACAGACTTGATCTGTGTATCTAGCATCCAGATCAGGAAACATGACATTATAAGTACATCATAAACCCTCTTGTGCCCTCTTCTAGTCACCGTCCTCCCTGCTAGAATAGCTACTATCCTGATTTTTGATGGCATCGGTTAGTTTTACCTATTTAGTTACGTAATTGAAATCAGTTTATATATACTCTTTTTTTAGTACAGCTTTATTGAGATATAATTCATATACCATACAGTTCACCCATTTATGTTGTATCATTTGGTGATTTTAGTATATTCATAGAATTGCTCAACTGTCACCAAAGCCAGTTTAAAGTTTTTCATCTGAGAAACCCTGTATCCTTTAACTAATACCATCCATATCCTGCAATTCTTCCAGCCCTAAGCTACTGCTAATCTATTTTCTGTTTCTATAGATTTGCCTATTCTGGACATTTCATATAATTGGAACCATATGATGTATGGTCTTTTGCGATAGCCTTCTCTCATTTAGTGTGCTGTTTTCAAGGTTCAGCCATGTTTAGCATGTATCAGCACTTTATTCCTTTTTTTGTTTGTTTTGTTGTTGGTGGTGGTAGTTTAAAAAAAGTCATTTACTAGAGAGAGAGAGAGACAGTGTGAGCTAAGGGGAGGGGCAGAGGGAGAAGCAGACTCCCCACTGAGCAGGGAGCCTGTCACTGGGTCCGGTCCCAGGACCCTGACGTCATGACCTGAGCCAAAATCAAGAGTCCAGCGCTCAACTGATTGAACCACCCAGGCACCCCAGAACTCTATTCCTTTTATGGCCAAATAATACTCTGTTGTACACTCATACCACATTTTATTTATACATCAATTGATGGACATTTGGATTGTTTCTGTCTTTTGATTATTACAGATAATGCTGTTGTACAAGTTTTTGTGTGGATATAGGTTTTCATTTCTCATATATATATATATATATATACACACACACACACACACCTAGAAGTAGAATTCTTAGCTGAAATGACAATTGTTTAACTCTGTCCTAATTACCTTTCCTTGAGTAACAAGTTTTGAAATCAGGAAGGAAGTGAGTCTTCCCACTTAGTTCTTTTTTCAAGATTGTTTTGACTATTCGAGGTCCCTTGAGTTTTCAAATGCATTTAAGGATTAGTTTGTCAACTTCTATGAAGACTCCAGCCAGAATTCTGATGGGGAAGTGCATCAGTTCCATCGATCAGTTTGGGACAAATTGCCGTCATAATGATATTAAATATTCTGACCCATGAACGTAGGATAGCTTTCATCTATTTCAAATCTTCTTTAATTTCTTCCAATTACATTTTGTAGTTTTCAAATATCAGTTTTGCATTTCTTGTTTCTTTTAAATATTTTATTCTTTTTTTTTTTTAAAGATTTTATTTATTTATTTGACAGAGAGAGATCACAAGTAGGCAGAGAGGCAGGCAAAGAGAGAGGAAGAAGCAGGCTCCCCGCTGAGTAGAGAGCCCGACGTGGAGCTTGATCCCAGGACCCTGGAATCATGACCTGAGCCGAAGGCAGAGGCTTGACCCACTGAGCCACCCAGGCGCCCCTAAATATTTTATTCTTTTTGATACTATTACAAAGGGAATTTTTTCTTATATTCATATTTTCATTGTAAGCATAAGAAATATAATTTTTTAAAAATTGAGATAAAATTCACCTAACAAAGTTAACTATTATGAAATGTCTAATTCGGTGACATTTAGTATATATTCAGTGTTGTGCAACCATTACCGCTATCTGGTTCCAGCCTTTATCATCGCCCCAAATGGAAACCTCGCAAATGGAACATTAAGCAGTCACTCCCCATACCCACCTGTATTTTCTTCTAAGAGTTTTAGGCCTTTGATCCATTTTGAGTTAGTTTGCATGTTGTGTGAGGTAGGGCCAACTTTATTTATTTTTTTTTTTGCATGTGGATATCTAGTTGTCCCAGAACCATCTGTTGATAGAACTATATTCTTTTATCATTGAACGATCTTAGCATCTTTGTCAAAAATCATTTGACCTTAAATTTATTTCTGGAATTCTCAGTTCTACTACATTGATCTACATGTATCTTATGCCAGTACTACATTGTTTTGATTACTACAGCTTTACAAGTTTTGAAATCAGGACTGTGTGTCCTCCAACTTTGTTTTATTCAATTGTCAGATTATTGTGGCTGTTCTGGGTCCCTCAATTTCATATGAATTTTAAAATTGGGTTTTCATTGAATCTGTAGGTTCCTTTGGGCTCTATTGCCATTTTAACAGTATTAAGTCTTTTTCCAGTCCATGAACGTGGGATGTCATCCACCTATTTAAGCTGTCTTTAATTTCTTTCATCATAGTTTTGTAGGGTCTCAGTGTACAAGTTTTGTATTTCCATGGGTCTTTTTTTTCCTGAATATTTTATTCTTTTTGATGCCATTATAATTAGAATTATTTTCTTAATTTCATTTTCTTATTCTTCATTGGTAATGCATAGGAATAAACTTTCTGTGCTGATCTTGTACCTTGTAACTTTACTAAATTCATTTGTTAGCTCTAATAGTTTTCTTCTGGATACCTTTATTTGAGAGAAAGAGAGTGAACAAGAGGGAGAGCACAAGCCGGGGGTCTGGAAGGGGGTGAAGCAAAGGGAGAAGCATATACTTCCACACTGAACGGGGAGCCCAGTGCAGGACCTGAACTGACCTGAAGGGGGCGCTTAGCCAACTGAGCCACCCAGGCGCCCTGGTGCCTCTTTAATTATTTACCCTTCTTGTTACTTAAAGAGAACTCCCTCCCCCCACACTGTAGGGTGTGTTCTATAATAAGTGTCTGTTCAGTTTTTATTTTAATTTAACCTATACCTTAGTCATGTATATTAAGCACATTCCCATCTTTTGTTATTTTAAACAATGCTACAGTGAATAATAATCTTGTGTATTAGTCATTCTGTGGAGCTAAGTCTGACTGTAATTGAATTTTTAGAGGTGGAATATCTAGGAAAACCCGTGGCTCCGGTATTTCCTAGAAATACCAATTCTGACTTTTTTGTGGGATGAGGAGTGGGAGATGACATGCTGGAGGGGAACTTAGTATATACTCATCTAGCTGGTCATTTTAGAAAGTTTTCTTTAGCCTCTCCTTTGTTATGTAGCCTCACTGAAAGTCAGAAGTATTCATGTTTATTTGTAAAAGTTAGCTGAACTATGTCTGGGTGGATACAAGTCCTACATACTTGGGAAGGTAATACTCGTGAAGATAGCACATTTGTTGGAACATAGATCATTAAGAAGACAAACAGATTTGGCAATAAATAGTGTATGTTGTACATTGTAATACTGTACTTTAGTTGTATTTTGTATTTCATAATCATTGCTGTTCAACATCTCCATAATGTTGAAGTTGAGTGAGAATTACATGTATTTCAAATACTGAAGATTTTATACAACTCTGTCATAATCCAAACTTAGGACTGTTTGATTCCTGAGTAACTATTAATTTTACAATTTCTCTTGTAGTCCAGTATGAAAAAAGCCAGTGTTAAAATTCTGAAAAATTTTGATGAAGCGATAATTGTGGATGCTGCAAGTCTGGACCCAGAATCTCTGTATCAGCGGACATACGCAGGGTAAGTTTAACTGGTATCAAGAATTTTTACAAGTCTACTGAATTTTGCATCTTCTATTTTTTTATTTAAAATTTAAAAATTTTTATAATCTACTGTTACATTTTTACATAGAGTATCCAGTAGACCACAGTTAAGAGTGGAGGCTCAGGAGTGACTTCCTCAGTTTTAATCTTGGCTCTGCCACTTATTGGCAAATGGTGGACAGTAAGCCTATTGGATTAATTAGCAAAGGTTGTATTTATTAGGGAATGGTTGGTTCATTTACTTACAGCCTTAATTAAGACAGTCTGTTGGGGTGCCTGGGTGGCTCAGTCAGTTGAGCGGCTGCCTTGGCTTAGGTCCTGATCCCAGGGTCCTGGGATCGAGCCCTGCATCTGGCTCCCTACTCAGTAGGGAGCTTGCTTCTCCCTCTCTCTGCCTGTCGCTCTCCCTGCTTGTGCTCTCTCTTTCATTCTCTCTCTCTCTCTCTGTCAAATAAATAAAATATAAAAACAAAATAAATAAGTCTGTCAATTGCAAGATGGTTTACTTCTGTAAGTATTTTGGTGTGTAAAATAAATCAGTTTTAACAGATAATGTATAAAATGGGTCAGAAATAGAGAAGTAATGACTTTTCCACATCTTTAAAGATAGTTTTCAGTGTTTGTTTTAGCGTTATGGTTTTGGCATCTTCCTGAAATTTTTCTCAAAGAAGACAAATTTGTATCTGTTGGTGTATTGCAATCACATTTGAAATGAGGACTTGCTAGGAACAGTAGCCCTAAAGCAAGACCTACTGTGCCCAAAGTGAAATAATACCTTGGCATCACAGAGTTTCTTTTTCTTTTTTTACCTTTTAATTACAAATACATTAATCCCTTATACAAGTTAAATTGATAAAGCTAATGTCCCCTGTGGTCACAATCCACTACTCATTCTCTCCTTTTCCTACTCAGGATAATCACTGTTAACATTATAGTATGTATTTTTGTTTGTTTATTTCTAGTGATTGACAACACACTCTGTTTGGTATCTCATGCTTTCATTCACAGTGAGTTTTGGAGATTTTTCTTTGTTAGTTTATACAGATTTACCTCATTTTAACTATGTTGTAGTATTCTACATATAATATTAATTACAGCTCATAACCGTGGCCACTCTTCGGCACTCTTGGTATTGATGAGTATTTAAGTTGTTGGCAATTTTTCACTGTTATACACAGAATAGCAGAAGACTTTCTTTTATTGACTTCCTTATACCATGAAGCAGATTTTAAATTTTAATAGATCTTACTGACTTACCTTTAAAAATATGTATATTTTGCATTCTTACCACCCATTGATAAAAATACTAATTTTCCTCACATCTTTATTGACATTAAATAGCATCAGATGTTTGACTTTTTATCAATCTGGACTACTGCTCCTGAGATTAAGCTTCTTTTGTTGGTTGTTCAGGTTTTTCTCCCGTAAACTGACCGTTCATCTCCTTTTTATATTTTTCTCCTGAATGATTTCTCAGTGACTTGTTGGAATTCTGTATGTTTTTTAGCTTTCATTATTGATTAATAATATCTGTTAAGTAAGATCTTTCACTGTGTTCTTTGCCTTTTAACTTTGTTTCATATTGTTGTAAATTTATAGGATATATAATTACTTTAGCTTTATAATACACATTTTGATCTAGGGCAGCTTCCTACCTTTTTATCTCTTTTACAGAATTATCTTGGCTTTTATACCTTTTCTCTTATATATAGATTTTAGAGTTGTGAGCTATCTCTTCACGCATCATGTTTCATAAACCTTTTTGGGATTTTGAATAAAATTACATTGAATTAAAGATTAATTTTGCTTTCTTTGGGGAACAGTTCTATTTGAAATAAGCCTTGCTCTGAATAACATGAGCTATCTATAATGTTTTTAAAAATTTTTTCTTTCCTTAATTTAAAATTAATTGTTAGAAATCATGTTCTTCTTTTTGTACTTATATAGGAAGATGACATTTGGAAGAGTAAGTGACTTGGGGCAATTCATCCGAGAATCTGAGCCTGAACCTGATGTAAAGAAATCAAAAGGTTTGTGGTGTTTTATACTCTGTTAAGCCTTCACTCACATTAGTCATTGACTGTAAGTGAAGGATCATTTAAGATACAAACAGTTTATGTTATGAAATAACTGCCTTCTCTCTCACTTGTGTTTATATCACAACTGAGTCCAAGGGCTGTGTGTAGTTGCATCTCCCTGAATGAAAGTTCATGTACTGGGGCGCCTGGGTGGCTCATTGGGTTAAAGCCTCTGCCTTCGGTTCAGGTCATTATCTCAGGGTCCTGGGATAGAGCCCCTCATGGGGCTCTCTGCTCAGCAGGGAGCCTGCTTCCCCCACCCCCCAGCTTTCTCTGCCTGCCTCTGTGCCTGCTTGTGATCTCTGTCGAATCAATAAATAAAACCTTTAAAAAATTTATATAAAAAGAAAGTTCGTGGGGCACCTCGGTGGCTCAGTGGGTTAAGCCGCTGCCTTCGGTTCAGGTCATGATCCCAGGGTCCTGGGATCGAGTCCCACATCGGGCTCTCTGCTCAGCGGGAAGCCTGCTTTCCCCCCTCTCTCTGCCAGCCTCTCTGCCTACTTTTGATCTGTGTCTGTCAAATAAATAAAATAAAATCTTTAAAAAAAAAAAAAGTAAGTTCGTGAACTTGCTTCACCATGACAGAAGGCACATCTTTATGAAAGAATATTTGTCACCTTTCTATTTAAGGATGGTGAATACCCAGTTGAGGTTGGACTTAATATTTATTTTGACACCCTTTAGTTCATTAAATTTCCTCTTATTTGCTGAAAGTTATTATGAAATATTTGTGGAAAATATTAATAGGTTGAAATTCAAATCCTTTGTTTAATCAGTAGGAGAGAGGAGAGTGCTCAGTCAATTGTTAAACCTGGAAGTCTTTTTTGACAAGAACATTATTTGTGACTGATCTCAACTTCCAAACAGTTTGTCTTACACAAGAAGATTTTGGAAACCAGTGTGGATCCATTCACTTGGGATCTAGAAATTTTTCAGTGTGATTGGATTGACAGTATTGTCTTGAGTAAAAGATACTAACTTTTGTAAGAAGAAAATGTTCCAGGAGTGCCTGGGTAGCTCAGTTGGTTAAGCGTCTGCCTTTGGCTCAGGTCATGATCTCAGGGTCCTGGCATTAAGCCTCACATTAGGTTCCCTGCTTAGTGGGGACTCTGCTTCTACCTCCCCTGCATTTGTGTGCACACACACTCGCTGCCTCTTTCTCTCAAATAAATAAATAAAATCTTTAAAAAATTTTTTAAAAAGAAAAAGTACTCTGTTTTGATAGTGTGTTTAAAATTGAGAGCTATTGTTGATCTTCCTATTAAATTTAATAGGACTACATTCCTATTATGTGTATTTTTAATTTTTTTTTTTAAGTAAACTTTATGTGGGCTCAAACTCACTACCCCAAGATCAAGAGTCGCGTGCTCCTCTACTGACCGAGGCAGCCAGGCGCCCGATATTATGTTTAATTTTTAATGCAACTGTTATTTGAATGAATCACACCACTTTATGTTGAGGAGCAGTCTACTTTTGGGTCAGATCTACGTTGACAGAGTAAGCAAAAAATGCAACAATTGTTGAAATAATTTAGACCAAAAAAAGGGCCTGTTACCTGTTTCACCTTTTAGTGTATTTAAATAATTGATTTTATTTCCTATTTTGCCAAAGAAGTCTGAAGTACATGGTCAGGAAAAGTTTAAAGACTGAAAGAAGTCTTCACAGCTCCGTCAGTAAATAATTTTTGAGTGACTCTGTGCACTCATATTCAGGGGGCGGGTTAGAAGATACCGATCCTGCCGTTAAACTCAGAGTCTAGCCGCGTCTTTGGTTAGGTCAAACCTGAACTGGTCACCTTGAAGCGGAGGGAGTGCTGGACAAGTTCTGCAGGGGACTTGCTGGGAACGGCTCTGTGCTGTCCTCACATAGCTTCTGTCAGTGAGGATAATGGCATCTCCAGGATTAAGAGAATTTCTCAGCTCATTAATTTTTTTGAAAAGCTGGTCTTACTCCTCTGACACCTTATGAACAAGTGCTCCTGCTCTGGAGTATGGGTGTTGGGTGCTTCCAGGGATAGATACATATATACACATACATACAAATCAAGAGGTGTAGTTAGCAGCTAAAGATACACAAGAAGCTTTTTCCTCCACACTCTATCTCTGCTCATTCTGTTTATTGAGTCTCTTCATATTACGCATTTACTTATTCGTTCTAAAATATGAGTGCCTGCTCTATGCATCTGTCATTCTAGATTCTGAGAAGCAAAGGAAATCTCCAGCCCTTGTGGAACTCACATTATAGTGGAAGAGACAGTAAACAGATATATACTGTGTGTGTGTACACACACGTATAAACGTAAGAATAATGGGGAGTTCTGTTTTAAAAGTGGTTGTCAAGGGTGCCTGGGTGGCTCATTTGACTGAGCGTCCGACTCTTAATTTTGACTCAGGACATGATCTCAGGGTTGGGAGATTCTCTCTCCCTCCCCCGCCTCCTGCTTACGTTCTCGCCCCTAGAATAAATAAACACATTAAAATCTTTAAAAGAAAAAAAATAAAAGGGGTTGTCTGGAGAAGCTCTTGGGTGGCTCAGTCATTTAAGCATCGGACTCTTGATCTCAGCTCAGGTCTCGATCTCGGTTGTGAGCTCACGCCCGCATTGGGCTTCACACTGGGCCTGAAGCCTACTAAAAGAAAAAAAGAAAGAAAAGGAAAGAAGGAAGGAAGAAATAAAGAAAATGGTTGTCAGGAAAGGTCTCAATTGAGGAAGTCGCATTTCAAGTAGAGACTTGAGCAAAATGGGGGAGTAAGCCCTGGCAAGACTGCAGGAAGGGGTTCTTGGCAGAAGGACCAAGACAAGCCCTGAAATGTAAGAGCCCGGCACAATCAGGCAGCAGCAAGACCAGCGCGAAGGAAGGGGGATGAGCTGAGGAGGCGGTAGGCTTCGGACAGTTCTCACAGACCATGGTAGGAAGTTCGAAGTGTTGGAAGTTGGAGAAGGGGCGTCCCAGGATGTGACTCACGTTTTAAAGGTGTGGTTTTGGCAGCTGTTTGGAAAGTAGAATGGAGGGGTTTGAGAGGAGAGGCAGGGAAACAAGGTTCGTGGTCTAAGGAGAGGAGGAGGATGGTGGTTGTGATTTAGGTCGTGGGAGAACTGTCAGATTTGGGTTGTGCTTGAAGGTAGAGGCAGCAGGGTTCTGTATCCACCAGCAAGCTGGTCCATCAGGTTACTCGCATTATTAATGTAATTGAGATGTTCCCACATGAAGTAATTAATAGTAATTTCTGCAGTTTGAGTAAATGCATCCACAGATCCCAGTGCTTCCTTTAGCTGTCCAGACATGTCTTTAAATGTATTTTTGTGGTAAGTAAATGACCTAAAGTAGGAGCCAGCAGGTTCCATTCATTTACTCAGAAGACTGGAGACGATGCTATGTGCTAAGCATACAAATAAGAACATAAACTTGGAGTTTATTTTAATCTAGCTTAGTCCCTTCTTTATGACCCTGACTCAGCGCAAGCCTGTCATGCTAATTATTCTGTCAGATGCCCTACCTTCTGGATTTTTCTGGTCGTCCTATTTAGCTCACTCCTTTCTCACCTGTGTTTCTCCTGAGCTGGAATTTGTACCTAAAGTCTTGATTTGACTATGATATTTTTAGAAGAATATATATATATATATATATATATATATATATATATATATATATATTCATTTCCTGGAAGGATACACAAAGCATGTAACGTAGTGGAAGGATGAGAAGAGGGAGATGCCTTCTTTCTTTTATACCCTTTTCCTCTGCTTTTTGAATTTTCTTACCCCATCTGCTTTACTGCTTAATTACCCACCCACCTCTTCTCCCATTGCTTTGGCTCGCCTCTTTGCTGTGACCTTTGAATATTCCCAGCCTGCCTCTACAACTTTGCCTTGAGCCACTCTCTGCTTCATAGACTAGGATCTAACTAGAATCTCCTTTATTCTTTTTTGAGGTCCCTTCTCTATTAGGGCCTCTCCATTTGCCGTTCTCCCTGCCATGGCTTTCGTGAGCTCTTTCTCATGGCAAGTATTCGCTCTTCAGAGAGGACCTGAGTGGCTCAGTTGGTCAGCATCTGCCTTTGGCTCAGGTCATGATCCCAGGGTCCTGGGATTGAGCCCCACATCGGGCTCCCTGCTCAGCAGGAAGCCTACTTCTCCCTCTCCCACTGCCCCTGCTTGTGTTTCCTTTCTCGCTATTGTCTCTGTCAAGTACATAAATAAAATCTTAAAAAACAAACAGACCGAGAGGACTTCCCAGGCCACATGATCTCAGCTTATCTGTACCACTAACATACCAACTTCTTTATTTTCTTACCAGTGTCTGATACTGTCTTAACTCATTTGCCTACTTGCTATACTCTATTTCTCTTCCATGAGTATAATATCACCTCTCTTGAGAGCAGGGATTTTGTCTGTCTTATTTGGCACTGTATTCCCTGATTCTAAAATTATACCTACCGCAGATAGGCACTAATTAAATATTTGTTGTTTTAATTATTCTAAAGGAATTTCTTCAGAGATTATCTAGGTGGTAAGATTATGGATCATATTTTTTTAATTGAAGAAAAGTATTGTTTTTTAAACCAACACACTCAGTTTTCTTATCCAGATTACTTTATTATTCTGAGGATACTCATAGAACCCTACTCCCAAGCATTCTCAGACCCCAAGTAATGGAGATTCCTTAGCAGTGCATACTACCTCCTTATTCTGCAAATGAAGTAGTTGAGGATCCAGGAAATTATAACCTGTAGGAATCACAGAGCAGATTAACAGCAATCTAGGGGCTTTGGCTCAGAATACTGTTGAGACAGTTCAGCTCGGCTTCCTCTCCTTCCTTGCTGAGGATAGCTGCAAGAATGGTCATCATTTACTACACTATAGTTTCAGTTTGGTTTTTTATATACTGATAAGAGCACAGAGGAAAGAATTGAGCTTTGAGTATCTCAGAGGCTTCTGAAAGTATGGGAACTTTGCTTTCAGGGCAAGCGAAGTAATTTTGAAAGTTACATTCAGGGGTGCCTGGGTGACTCGGTCAAGCGCCCAGCTGTGATTTTGGCTCAGGTCATGAGATCAAGCCCTGGGTCCGTCTCCACGCTCAGTGGGGAATCTTCTAGAGATTCTTTCTCTCCCTCTCCACAGCACCCCCCCCCCCACCGCCAACCCCCTACTCTTGTGCACGGTGCACACCTGCTCTCACTCTCTAAAATAAATCTTTTTAAAAAGTTGCTTTCAAATCCTCTTGGAGAAAGTATAACAAGGAGTTGTAAAAGATGTTGTGAACACGTATAGTGGCTAGTCCTAGTGCCTGGATGCAGTGGTGGGCGATGAAACAGTACTTATGTTGTGAAAGCCCTGGTGTTTCAGAGTAAGAAGCCTGGGTTCCTGTTGTGTAAGCATCAGGGATTCTTTCTTTTTTTCTTTCTTTTCTTTTCTTGTTTTTTTAAGATTATTTATTTATTTATTTCAGATAGAGAATGTGCAAGTGAGAGCATGGGGAGAGGGAGAGCTGGAGGCAGAGGGGGAGAGGGAGAAGCAGGCTACTGCGGAGCAGGGAGCCCTACACGGGGCTTAGTCCCAGGACCCTGGGATCATGACCTGAGCCAAAGAAAGGTGCTTAACCTGACTGAGCCACCCAGGTGCCCTTTGATTTTATTTTTAAGTAATCTCTGCACCAGCATGGGCTCCTGGAGATCAAGAGTCACACACTCCACCAACTGAGCCAGCCAGGTGCTCCCCACCCCACCTTGCTTTAGCAAGAGTACCAACTAGGTGCATTTTTCTGGCAGTGGTAGAGGAATGAATTGGTATCAGAGAGACCAGTCAGGTAGTAGGATTAGCTAGTAATGTAGATAGAAGAAGAGGATTTGAAGGTAGGTAGTGGTAGCAGGAATTTGAAAGGTCAGATTTCTAAGTCTTCCAAAGGGAAATTCAAGAGACTGCATTCAGGGTGGAATTTGGGGACAGATTCATATAGAGAGTAAATGAGGAAGGTGGATTGAGTTTTTTAATATGGGTTCTCTGGGTGAAAATTTATGGTGTGAATTTTTTTTTTTAATACTTATTTATTTGACAGAGAGAGAGAGAGAGAGGGAGAGATCACAAGCAAGCAGGGGGGTGGGGGAAGCAGGTTCCCTGCTGAGCAGAGAGCCCTATTCCGGGCTCAATCCCAGGACCCTGAGATCATGACCTGAGCCAAAGGCAGAGGCTTAACCCACTGAGCCACCCAGGTGCCCCTATGGTGTGAATTTTTAATAAAGGATTAAATTAATGTCTGAGAGAAGATATAAGAAAAAGAGTAGGTAGGAAACAGACCCTCAGTTTGGAGCACATAAGTTTGGGACACCTTAGGACAATATGTAAGTACGAATTTAACACCCAAGAACAGGTTTTTTGATTATTTGTGTTTTGAAGGAAGTCAAAGTCAAAAGAGGTGATGAGATATCCCAGAGAACATATGGTGAAGGAGAAAAGAAGGCTGGGGATGGGGTCCTGGAGAAGTTCTATATTAAAGGAGGACAGAACACACAGAAAGGAGTCAAATATGTGGGTATTTGGGGAGAAAAAAAAGGAGAGCGAGCATTAAGCAAGTAGGAGACTGTCAGCAGTGTGACTCTTTGGATGAGTCCATAGAGGGAGCAGCAACTGGGCAATTCAACAGCCGTTTGCAGCTGTAGGCAGAACGTGTAATATTGTGGCCCCTGTTGGCCATAAAGTTTAACTAGACCAGTATTCAGACTTTTAGCTAATACTGAAAATTATTAAGGGTTTTATACTTTCCATGAATGCTGTTTTTTGTTCTAATCCAGTCATTGAAATAATCAGGACCTTGCCTAAGAAATAATCCACCAGCATTTGATTTAAAGCAGAGTTAGGACAGGAGCCTATTTGTGTTAATGAAAGGATAAGCTATGTATTTAATTCATGGAAAAAGTGGCTAGCCTATGTTTTTGTAATTCCTCAGACCTGAGTACAGATGTGGGTAGGCTCTTGTGTATCTCCTGGGAGACTGAGGTGTGCCATGGCTCAGACACAGCATGGCTAGTTAAAGCTCTGTTCTTACACAGCTAATTTATACAAACCAGAGATTAAGAATGTAATAAAGTAATCTCTACTGGAAGCCCTTTTGTATAGGAGCTGGTCTGAACAGTTTGAATATATAGCAAGTGGATTGATATCTCCTGATGTATCGCTGGATTCTTATCTAAGACCAAATCCTGGCCACAGTTTTCTTCTGCTTGCTTAACGTTTGCTGAAAATCTAACACTAGATGATAGAAGAGAATAGAAGAAAGAAAAGTCCAGAACTCTGAAATAGCCTTTCAGAAGTCTTTTGAACCATGGTTTTTGCAAGTTAAATACTTATTAATGGAGATAATCAATTTTAATTGTAATATTCCTTAACGCTTTAGACAAGATTGTGCAAAAAAAGAATATCCATTTCTGGAAGTAGCTTTTGAATAAGAGCACTTTTTAAATATAAAATTATGCATGAAATCTACACTCAGTTTTGGTTTCGTTTATTAGGATCCATGTTCTCACAAGCTATGAAGAAATGGGTGCAAGGAAATACTGACGAGGTAAATTCTACTTTTCACGTAAGGAAATTCCTGTCTAAGTAAGGTTTCAAGTTTTCTCTTTCTTTAGTTCCCATGTTCAAGTATCGTGGCGCATTGCTCCAGGACGGACCAAGAAGGGGCGGCCCTTGTTAGCATCTAACAGTAGCCTCACGGGAGCAGTGCAGGATCTTTAGTTCAGAGATTCTGGCCACTGAAAAATATCCACGCCTTCAAGTTTGCATCAGTACAATCAAAAAGCTCAACTTTTTCCTTCTTCACTGTCAGTTTTCAGTAAAGGATTGCTCTTTGACTAGTTAGTACATTGAGAGTTGTGAGTGGAAAAAGAAAAATTTTTGCTCTGATCATCTAATGTGAAAATAGTCGGGATGTTGGGTACCCAGTACCTAGAAGTAGGTACTAGGCCCTAGAAGACAGCGCGTGAACAGCACGTTAATGTAGCATGGCCAGAGGGTGGTATTCCACATACTTGGAATGTGCTACTTATCCATGGGGTAGACATGATATGCGTAGATAGTTGTGTTAGAGCACTAATAATGTAAGTCTTGATTTTTCTAATGAATAACCATTATCAACAGTTTGAGTCATTTGGTTTTTGTTTTGTTTTTAGGCCCAAGAAGAACTAGCTTGGAAGATTGCTAAAATGATAGTCAGTGATGTTATGCAACAGGCACAGTATGATCAACCTTTAGAGAAGTCTACAAAGGTAAAGATGACTTGTGTTCTGATCCAGCCTGTATAAAACTGAAAAGAATTAGATTCCAGATACATAAAAAAGACATAAGGCAGATTCTTTTGCCTTTGAAAGATGAGGTGCTTTAGAAACTGCCCTCTCATCATGAACAACTAGGAAACTAACAAACTAAATGAAGCAGCTGTTTCCAGATCCTGGACAATAGGCAGAAGAGGTCTGTGATCCTTGAAAGAAGGATAAAATTGACACAATCCCTAGCACACTGCCCAGAAGCAGTTTCCAAAGTACAGGGAGGGGGAGTCTACCAAAGTTCATAGTGTTGCTGAATTGAGGAGTCAGAAATCAAAGTTTGGATAGCCCAGGGTGGCTAGAAGTCATAGAGCACGTTACTAGAAAAGGAGCTTCACAGAAAGAAAACTCCAAAGCTTATCTCTTTATGAGAGGTCCCTGGAAGTCCTTGGCCAAATACTGATCTATACATGTATTGGGTGAAAATGCCCATCGGGAGGGAAAAAAACTACCAGAAATTAGTAGGCTGAGCAGTTCCTGAAACATGGGGTTAGGAATAGGTCACATCCTTACTGACCGGTGTGGATAGATCTCATAATGTACAAGACATTGAGTAGTGTCCTCAGAAACATCCCTTAATACTGGAGCTAAATTAGCCCTAGAGTAAAACATTTAACCAAGCCTAAAAGCAACTTTGGAAAGGATCAGAACAAAAGCCAATCCTTTAAAGGAACACAGTAAAGTTCAGCACTCAACAGTGTAAAAATAACAGTGTCTGCCACCCACTGCATTACTGGGTATGCAAGGAAGCAGAAAAACTTGACCCACAATCGGGAGAAAACACAATCTGTAGAAACCACACCCTAAAAAAAAAAAAATACTGAGTACAAAAGAACTCAAGAAAAGGGAAAGAGAAGAAAGACTCTAGTGGGACAAATCAAAGACAAATAGCAAGATAGCAGGTTTAAATTAAATAATATAAATTGCCATGTTAAATGCAAATGATCTAAATAAAACAGTTATTAAATCTAGTTAAAATCTAGTTAAAACAGATTATCTGATTAGATAGTGGCAGAACCTACTTAGATGGTATCTGTAAGAAGCCGACTTTAAATATAAATATAAAATATAAATCTAAATATAAAAGCTAGAAGTAAAAGAATGGGAAAGATGTACCATGCAGACATTATCCAAAGTAATTTGGACTGTGGCACCTGGGTGGCTCAGTGGGTTAAGCCTCTGTCTTCAGCTCAGGTCATGATCTCAGGGTCCTGGGATGGAGCCCCACATCGAGCTCTCTGCTCAGTGGGGAGTCTGCTTCCCTCTCTCTATCTCTGCCTGCCTCTCTGCCTACTTGTGATCTCTCTGTCAAATAAATAAATAAACTCTTTTAAAAAAAAGTAATTTGGGGTGCCTCGGTGGCTCATTGGGTTAAAGCCTCTGCCTTCAGCTCAGGTCATGATCCCAGAGTCCTGGGATCGAGCCCCACATCGGGCTCTCTGCTCAGCAGGGAGCCTGCTTCCTCCTCTCTCTCTGCCTGCCTCTCTGCCTACTTGTGATCTCTGTCTGCCAAATAAATAAATAAAATCTTTAAAAAAAAAAAAAAGTAATTTGTACTGCATGTATTACTACAAGTCAGAGTAAACTTCAAATCAAGGAATATTATCAGGCAAAAAGAAAGACATTTTATATGATAAAAAGATCAGTTCATCAAGAAGACATCAAGAATCCTAAATGCTATGCATTTAATAATAGATTGAAAACACACAAAGCAAAAACTGCTAGAACTACAAGGAAAATACACAAATCCATAGTGGATAATGTCTCAGTAATGAATAGAACAGTACCATCAACCAGCTTAACTCAAGGGACATATATAGACTGTGCATTCAGCAGATACTCTTTTGTCCTGCAAATACAACATTTATCAAGATATACTATATTCTGGGCCATAAAACAATTTTCAGTAAATTATAAGGATTGAAATCATACAGTCTGTTTTCTTACCACAAAGGAATTACACAAGAAGTCAGTTACAGGAGGATATGTGGGAAATCCCCCAAGTATTTGGAAATTAAATAGCATACTTCTTAGTCTTCCATTGGTCAAAGAAGAAATCAAAATAGAAGTTAGAAAATACTTTGGACTGAATTAAAATGAAAACAACAGTATTTGTAGACCTCTGCTAAAGCAGACCTTAGAAGGAAATTTATAGCATTAAATGTTTATATTAGACAAAAAAAAAGTTTTCAATCTTCTGTCTTAAACTAGGGAATGAGTAAATTAAACCCAAAGAAGGAAGTATTAAAGATAAAAGTGAATATGGGGTGTACTTGGGTGACTTAGTTAAGCATCCGAATCTTTTTTTTTTTTTTTTTTTAGATTTTTTTATTTCTTTGAGAGAGGGAACACAAGCATGGGGAGTGGGAGAGGGAGCAGGGAGCCTAATGTGGGGCTCAGACCCAGGACTCTGGGATATGACCTGAGCCGAAGGCAGGCGCTTAACAACTGAGCCATCCAGGCGCCCCAAGCATCTGACTCTTGATCTCAGTTCAGGATCCTCAGGGTCATGAGTTCAAGCCCCATGTTGGGCTTTTAAAAAAAAAAATGAATATCAGTTACATAGATAATAGAGAAAAATCAAAAGCTGGCTCTTTAAAAAGACCAATTACATTCATAGACCTTTACCAAGACTGGGGTGGGGAGGGAGAAGAGATTAGATAGGAATTACCAATACCAGGATTGAAAAAGGGGACATCACTGCAGATCCTAAATTTACTAGAATGGTAATAGTAGAATCTTATGAATGACTTTATGCTAATAAATTCAACAGCCTGAATGAGATGGAGAAATTCCTTGAAATACATAAATTACCAAAGCTCACTCAAGAAGAAATAGGTAGCCTGAATAATACTGTGTCTGCTAAATTGATTTGAGGAATTACTATCCAAAATATATACGTACTTGAATAGAAAAAAAGATTTTGAATTTAAAAATGGGCAAAAGACCTGGAAAGACCCTTTTCCAAAGACCTACAAATGGCCAAAAGGTACATGAAAAGGTGCTTGATATCACAAATCATTAGTGACGTACAAATTATAACCACAGTAAACTATCACTTCATACCTTTTAGGATAACTGTTACCAAAAAGACAAGCAATAACAAGTGTCGACAAGGATGTAAGAAAAAGGAACCCTTGTTCAGTGTTGCTGGGAATGGAAATTGGTACAGGCACCTTGGAAAATAGTATGGGGAGTCCTCAAAGAATTAAAAATAGAACTACCGTATAGATCCAGCAGTCCTACTCTGGGTATATATTTGAAGAAAGTGAAATTATTACCTCAAAAAGATACCTGTACCCCCTGTTTATGTTGACTGCATAATTTATAATAGCCAGGTGTTACATAGAAATAACCCAAGTGGCACTGACCGTTGAATGCATCAAGAAAATTTACCCATTAAAAAAGAAATGAGGGGCACCTGGGTGGCTCAGTGGGTTAAAGCCTCTGCCTTCGGCTCAGGTCATGACCCCAGGGTCCTGGGATCGAGCCCTGCATCGGGCTCTCTGCTCAACAGGGAGCCCGCTTCCCCCACCCCCACTCTTTCTGCCTGTCTCTCTGCCTACTTGTTATCTCTTTCTGTCGAATAAATAAATAAAATCTTAAAAAAAAAAAAAAAAGAAATGAAATCCTGACGTTTGTGACAATATGGATGGACCTTGAGGACATTATGCCTAGTGAGATAAGTCAGACATAGACAAATACTGTATGATTTCACTTGCATGTGGAATCTAAAAAAGTTGAGCTCGTAGAAACAGAGTAAAATAGTAGTTACCAGGGACTGGGGATTAGGAGAAATGAAGAGATGTTGGTCAGAGGATACAAACTTCCAGTTAGAAAATGGATTAGTTCTGGAGATCTAATGCATAGCGTGGGGACTCTAGTTAGTATTGTATTATATACTTGGAAGTTGCTAATGCAATCGATCTTAAGTATTCTTACTATTTTTTAAAAAGGTATTTATGTGAGGTGAAGGATGTACTAATCTTCTTGTGATATTTCACAAAATATATATTTATCTGATTATCACATTATACACCTTAAACTTACACGGTATTATGTCAGTCATAACAATGAAATTGGGGGGTGGGAGAGAGAACATCAGGTTCCTTCCCACAAAGAAAGATCCAGGCCTAGATGGAATTTAAAGAAGAAATAATACTGATTCTAGACAAAGAATACTGATTCTAGAAAATTGAAGAAGAGGTAGTATTTCCCAACACACTGTATGAAGCTAGCATTACCTTAACACCAAAGATATTACAAGAAAAGAAAACTACAAGCTAGTGTCTCTCTCGAACATACATGCAAAATCCTTAACAAAAATACAAGAAGGGGTGCCTAGGTGGTTCAGCTGGCTGTATCTTACTCTTGGTTTTGGCCCAGAATCATGAGATTGAGCCCTGCATCAGGTTGCACACTTAGCAGGGAGGCTGCTTGAGATCTCTCCCGCTAGTGCCCTCAAATTAGTAAGTAAATAAATACAAGGAACCCAGTCATCAGTATATAAAAAGGATAATACATCATAACAAGTGGGGGGGTACCCCAGGAGAGCAGGTTTGCTTTGATAGTTGAAAATCAGTTGCTGGGATGCCTGGGTGGCTCAGTTGGCTAAGCATCTTGACTTCAGCTCAGGTCGTGATCTCAGGGTCCTAAATCAAGCCCCACATTGAGCTCTGCGCTCAGCATGGACTCTGCTTGTCCCTCTCTCTGTCCCTCCATCCACCGACTCATGCTCACTTTCTCTTTCTCTTTCTCTCTCCAGAATAAATAAATAAAATCTTTTTTTTTTTTAAAGGAAAAAATTGTGGAGTTATTCATCATAAAAAGAAAAACCTATGATCATCTCAGTAGATGAAGATAAAGAATTTGACAGAATTCAACCACTGGCAATAAAACTCTCAGGAAACTAGGAACAGAATAGAAGAACCCCGTTAACCTGATAAAACTCACAGCTAAAATCACGTGTAATGGGGAAAGACTGCATAATTCTAGGAAGAAGGCAAGGACACTTGCACTGGAAGTCCTAGCCAGTGCAAAAAGGCAAAAAAGAAAAGGCCTGTAAATTGTAACGGAAGGAGTAAAACTGGTTTTCTTTGCAGAAGACCTTATCATTCATGTAGACATTCCTAAGGTTGCTTTATCCAGTATGGTTGTGACTAGCCATGTATGCACAATACAGAACATTTCTGTTGTCACAGAAAGGTCTTTTGGACGGTAGTATTTTAAGGAGTCTATAAAAAAAAGGGTTAGAACTAAGTTTAGCAATGCTAAATGTTATAAGGTTAATATATAAAAAATGAAGTACATTTCTATATAGCGGCAATTAACAGTCAGAAATTGAAATTTAAAAAAGGTTACAATCTACAGTAGCATCCTAAAACATAAAATTCTAAGAATATATTTACCAAAATGTCTGTAAGGTTTATACGATATAAACTGTAACTGAGCAGAATTAAAGATTTAAATAAATCAAGAGATAAATGTTGTTAAGGTGCTGGTTTTCCCCAGGATGATGGTGGTGGTGATGATGTTTGAGGCGTATAGTTGACTTACATTATGTTAGTTTTGGGTCTACAACCTAGGGATTTGATATTTATATACATTGCAAAATGATCTCAAATTTTTTTTCTTGTGATGAGAACTTTTAAGATTACTCTCCTAGCAACTTTCAAATATGTTATACAGTATTGACTCTCCATGCCGTACAAGATATCCAAGATTCAGTACAATCACAATAAAAATTCCAGCAGGGTGTTTTGTAGAAGACCAGTTGACAAGATGATTATAAAACATAACTGGAAGATTTAAAGAAACTAGAATGACAGACATATGGGGGGGGCAGAGAAAAGTTGGAAGACTAACAGTACGTGGACACATTTACTATTAAGCTGCACAATCAGGGCAGAGTGATATCAGCATAAGGGTAGACACAGAGAATACAGAAGTAGACCCAAATATATAGAGTCAGTTGATTTTTGACATACATGCCAAGATAGATCAGTGATAAAAAGCTAGTCTTTTCTGGTTTACGGTACTGGGACATCAAGATATATGTATGGGAGGAAAATGAACCTTCTTCCTCATAGCACACGAGAATCCACTCAAAATGGATCATAGACCTAAATGTCAGAGCTAAAAACTAAAATCCATGGTTTGGGATTAGGCAGAGATTTCTTAGACATACGAAACATGAGCTATAAAGGAGAAAAATCGATAAATTGATCTTTATCCAAAGTAGAGACCTGTGCTTGTCAAAAGACCCTGTAAAGAAAATGAAAAGGCAAATTACAGACTGGGAGATGATATTTGCAGAACAACTTCTGAGAAAGGGGTTGTATTCAGAATATCCACAAGCTAATATTCTGTTTGTCTACAGCTTCACCAGCTGGTTCTAGTTGGGTGTGTGAGAGCCATGCAAGTGACCTTCAGAAAGTTGAGGGCTGCTGTGTAGCATACCCTGCCTCCCTCCCCGCCCCCTCCGACACCCAGTCCTTTCTTCAAGCCAGACATTCCCAGTTTCTTCAGCAATTTTTCTTTATCTAACTGGAGTTGATTCACAGAGATTTAAGCCAATAGGAGAATTTCTGTTCCTGTTCCTTATGAAGGCAGGAAACTACTACTCTGTTACTTGCGTTAGCAGAAATTGGGAATCAGAATTAAGATGTTCAGATGATATCCCATGGAACCCACAGTGGTTCTGAGGGCTTGTGTTTAGACAGGCCCGGCAGACCCCTTTCTCTGCCTCTGTTTGCTCGGAGAACTGTCCTTACCAGAGCTTGGTTTGATTTTGAACTTTGCACTGAGCTGATTCACACCAACTTTCTGTTCACTTTTGCAGATTCTACCCTCGTTTCTGTTTAAGGGTGATAATTTTTATCTATATTTATCTTCACTGGCTCAGGCAAACCTAAAATAGCAAAGAGCAAGATCAAGGTGTATGAAGTTGTGATTCCCCATTATCTTTGAGGATGAAATGTTTAACAATACGAAAAATGTCCTTTTAGGCACCGTTTTAGAAAGTAGATATTTAAAATGAAGGCTTTTTATTTGAGTTGTATGTTCAGATTTTATTATCATGTGCTTTTTATTTTTAGGATATACGATACATTTTGCTGTATTTTGGTTTTTTTAAGCTTGCTAGCCTTTCTCTTTGGCTGGCTAAGATACCTATCCTGCCTGTCCTTAGGGATCTGCGGTGTGTTGGTATGGAATAAGTGCTGAGCTAAACAGAACGTGTTTGTTCCACTTTTAATGAATATATGTGACCTTTTGCAAGTTATTTTCCTTTTCCAAGTCTTAGTTCCTCATCAGTAGATGAGAGAAATTGAACAAGACAGTCTCATAAGATCTCCTTCTGAGTCTCATTCCATGATTTTATGAAAGTAAGACATCCTACTTCCATGAAAGATTACCCAGCCTCTCTAGCCCATGTTGAAGCCTCTCTTTGAATGTTTACTTTACGCTGGTCTATAGAATGTACTTAGGCATTTAATATAAACTACCTCACAGCATTTCTGAATTGTTGCATGTGTATATGTCCCAAGGACCTTGTCTTCTGGGATGTTTTTTTTCTTCCCAGTGCTGTGAGTAAAGGGGTCTCCACCTCAGGAACCTGGTGGGGAGAAATCAGAGGGGTTTTTTTTCTTTCCAAAGGTATTGGAGTATTTTATATTATGGCTCTCCTGATATTGTGATATGAGATATCAGGATACTTCCTGATATTATGGCTATCCTGATATTATGGATCTCCTGATCTCCCACTCCCCTGTGGATTGTCATTTAAGTCATTTTGGGTTTGTCCCTGTTATAAACAGTACTTCAGTGAATGTGTGTGCATATAAATCTTTGCCCTCTCTTATGAGCATGGTGCACGGTTAATTCCTAGAAGGCAAATTACTCTGTCAAAGACTAGATGTTTCCTTCTACTATCTATTGCCAAAAGGGAAAGATAAAAGCGGACCTGGGTGCCAGTCCTTGTTATCTTAGGGTGAGCTGCTTGACCTTTTTAAGCTTCCGTTCATTCATATGTAAATGAAAGAGTTACAGCATTTTACCTCAGGATTGTAGTCACATCCTCACTGTCAAAAGTGCTGGTATGTAGTAAACACTAAGTGCTGGGTAACCTTAATCTGTCATGATAATATGTCCCTTATAAAAATGCACCTTAACCTTTTTCTTTCTCCTTTTTTCAGCTATGACTCAAGACCTGAGAGAAAGGAAATCTGCTTTTGAAAAATAAGAGAACTTTTTTGCTCTGGTTGGATTCTTCAACACAGCCAATGAAAACAAAGCACTGTATTTCTTTTCACTGATATATCACTGTTGTTCCCAAGAAAGACTGGCAGACAATCCTAGACTTCCATCCTAAGCAGAGTGACATGTAGACATATTTGCTGCACATGATGTTCACACAGTGAAAGTCATAAAGAGACAAAGTGGTATTGTTTACATTACTAGAAAATTAATAGCTTTCCAATGGCAATAACCCATTTATGAACGAGTTTTAGTCCACTGGAATAGACAGGGACCACATACTGTGGGAGGCAGATAAGCGTAGAGCTGATAACGTGATTGACACACATTCTGTAGCCGTGACCCATCCCTACAAGTATCCTAAAGCAGGTGCCGGAAGTGCTTTGCTTTGACCTGAGCAGACAGGTGAGTCAGCCCCTCCGAGAGCCAGGCAGCTCAGAGTGGCAGTGTGGTGCTAGCGGATTGTTTTCCTCCAGCAGACCGGGATGAGGGCTCCCTGGTGGTCTTCCTTCACAGAGGCATTAATTTGGAAGAGGCTAGCTGACTGGTCGAGTCTTGGTGACATTGTCCTTCCCTTGGGTGACAGTGTGCAATTTTCCATTTTAATTGCTCCTCAGATGCGGTGTACTGCAAACCAGTCTCCCCTGCTAACAAAAAGATGAGCCTCCTTTACTTTGAGCACGAAGACTTGCTCTTCTAGAATGCTCTGCTCCAAGTTACTTAGCTTTCCCTTCAGAATACATGAGGAAAAGGAGCAGGAGTAACAATCACTCCAGTTTCCCCCTGTGATACCTTGGACAAAATGTTTATTTCCAGATTGTATGGGTTTTGTTTTGTTTTTTTCTTTTTTTTTTTTTTTTTTTAAGATTGGCAAGCGAGGTTTGGGGGGCGGGGCAGGAAAAGCACTTGACCTTGGCTGCCTCCCCTTTTTGCTGTGAGCTGGGAAGTGTGCACGTGGTGGCCTTTTCTCTTTCTGTCTCTAGGAGAGCAGGAGACTCCCTCACTGCACTTCCCTCGGTCAGCTACTGGGTGCGGGGCTCGCTGCCATCAGCAGGGCCGCCCCACTGGCGAGCACACTCCACGGGCCTGCAGTGCCCACGCCTCCTCACCATGTGTGACTGAGGAGGACGAACGTTCTCTTAGGTGTTACTGCTTTTGCTCAGACTTTGCAAAAAAAAAAAAAAAAGAAAAGAAAAAAAGAAATTATATATATATATAAGTATATAATTATTAATCACCTCTGTCCTTGAGAAAGTCTTGAATGAATAGAGAATTTATTCCATTGCAATATTTGATTGTATAGAGGCACACTGTTTCATCAACAGAAGAAGCAAAAAGGCTGTGTATAAGTTTTTGGTACTATGTACCACCTCTGTTATTCTTCTAAAGCAAAGTATTCATGTACTTATACCATATTCTATTTAATTGTGTTTGATTTGAAAATATATATATATGAGAATTATATTTAAAATTGTGTCAACTTTCTGCTTTCAGGGCATTTATGGCTCTTCTACTGAAATGTGTTGATTCTTCCAAATATTTCCATTTGCTCTACAAAAACCCAGACATGAGCCACTCCTGGACTTAATCTTGTGTTTGGAGTGTACGGCATAGACCCTGAGGTTTTATTAGGTGTATTTGCTGTGATTAACTTATTTTGTTCCTTTAACAAAATATTTCCATCCTTTCACTTTGCTTCAACCTTTAAGTAACAGAAAAGCAATATAAAGGTCATAGAATAAAATGTGGTTTTGGGTGACTCTTGCTGCCTCTGCATGTTTTGGAATAACAATTTCTCTAAGACCCTAGGCTGTTGAAACTTGTGCTTTCAGTTACTGTATAGTAATTTCTTCGTATACATTTTGTGCTTCTGAGCTAGAGATGGTCTGTTGTGATAAGGTTCTTAAAAGAGGAGAACAGCAAGTTGGAGACTTCATTACCTTCTTCTGCCCCACCTGCTGTGGGACACAGAGCAGATTGTGGCCTGAAGTTATTAGCCAGATTTAATATTTGATCGGAAGTAGATCTTTGTACTTAAGTTAAAATTGGAATTGGATTCAGTGTGACCTTGAGCACCACTGTGTTCCAGGCTCTGTGCAGTGCACCCACAAAATACGATTCCTCGGCAGGATTTTCATAGGCTCAAGGAATCTGTTAACATCCATCTTTATCGTGTTGCTGACACCAACCCAGATTGTTAGAACAGATGTTAGTGCAGAAGCGGTACCTTTGTAACTTGCCATGTCTTCATCTCTCCTGTAAGATTTGACAAAAGTAAAAAGCAAACATCAACCAAGTCCAGCAAAGAGCAATAAAAACAGGGAGCAACTTTTTGTAACATTTCCATCTGGGGTTTCAGTTTTCAGTAGAGCTTCGTGAAATGTTAGTAGTGCACATGTCTGGAACTGGTCAGCAGGAACTTGGAGGGGAAGGTATCACAGGCTTCGTAGGCAGTTACAGACTGTGTTGTTTTAAGTACCAGCAGCTAAGCCCCTGCCGAAGCAGCAGACCTCTCTCTCTCTCTCTGGGGGCGCCTGCCTGACTCAGGCTGCCGCTGCCTTCATTCCCTACGGGAAAGGGGACCATGTCTGTACCCAGGGACATTTCCCTTCCCCCCCACCACCACCAGTTGATGAGACCAGCGTCGAACTTCTCATCCAGACAGGCCCAAGACACTTCTTTATCTTAAGAATTTTGCAAGGGGAAGGAGAGAGACCCTTTGGGATTGCAGCTTGTGCAGGGCCCTTAAGAAAGTCGGGACCCGTGAGCTGCCCTGCACAGGCAAGCATAGAGGTTTAGAAGTAGAAAGAGAGAAACATGAGTGCAAGCAAATCAGATCGGCTACTTCAGTAGCCTCGAGGCCTTCATGGGTTTCTGGATCTGTTTTCCCTCCTTCCTCTGGACCCTGTTCATCCCTCAGGTATCCTTAGAATGCCTCTTGGGTTTTCAAAAATCAGTCCGAAGTGACTTTTTATTACATGCAACCGAAAGGACCTTGACTAAAGTACTACCAGACTGCTCTAATTAACTCATGATCATGTGTCCTCAGCATGTTTGCAAAATACCCGTACATTTGGGAGAATTTTTCTTTACTAAATCTTTGGTGGTTTTGTGAATTCTCTTAAAATGGGATCCTCAACTAATGGAACTAAGAGACACTCCCTCATTTTTGTAGGGAGGAGTTACTCAGCACTGGGACCCCTTCATGCTTTCCTGAAGCCCACGTTTCCTATCCTTCCAAAGGATAAACACCATCCCTGCTTTTAGCAACTGTAATAAACCAAGAAATAGAGGGCATTTTTTTTTCTTTTTATTAACATAATGTATTATTTGCTTCATTGGTACAGATCTGTGAATCATCAAGCTTACACAATTCACAGCACTCACCATAGCACATACCCTCCCCAGTGTCCATCATCTAGCCACCCTATCTCCCACCAATCCCCCCAACAACCCACAGTTTGTTTCCTGAGGTTAAGAGTCTTACTGTTTGTCTCCCTCCCCAGTCCCATCTTGTTTAGTTTTTTCCCTCCCTACTACCCACAACCCCCTACCCTGCCTCTCAGATTCCTTGTATCAGAGAGATCATCTGATAATTGTCTTTCTCTGATTGACTCATTTCACGCAGCATAATAGCCTCTAGTTCCATCCATGTTGCAAACGGCAAGATTTCGTTCTTTGATGGCTGCATAGTATTCTATTGTGTATATATACCACATCTTCTTTATCCATTCATCTGTTGATGGACATCTAGGTTCTTTCCATGGTTTGGCAGTTGTGGACATGGCTGCTGTAAACATTCGGGTGCACGTACCTAGAGGGCATTTCTGTCAACGAGTAACTGATAATAAGCTTCAAATGATGGAGGGCCACTGCCTCTTTATTACGAAATAGGTACATGCTGACCACTTCCGTGGGCTAGGTAAGATGTCTGGCCTTTGGCTGCAACCGTAAGTAGAAGCAAATCCCAGCAAAACCCTTAAGGTTCCAACTTAGGAGACGGGCACTAACAGTTACTGGAGGAGGCCTCTCTGCTTGGGCGGGGTTGGGAATGGCTGGGAGTAAGAAGTGTGGTACTGTATGGGTTTGGGACTGGCGGAAATGGCCATGGTGTGGCGAGTGTTGGAAGGATCCATATGAGCAAAAGCCTAGAGGACATTCATGCTCAGGGAGGAAGAAGTGCATCTGCTTTCCCGTCACGTGGGGCAGTGATTATTTCTGCCTTAGTAACTTTATGCAACCAAATATTTCTTCAGTCTCTTGCCCTCAAACCGCCTGCTCTGGCACAATGAGTATCTGAACTCACCTGGAGTATTAAACCCCTTGCCCAAGGGTGGGTAGTGCCCCCCCAGACCCCCCCAGAGGCATCTACACAGTTGCTACCTAGTTGTGCCCGTATTTGCGAGCATAGGCTGGGGCAGCTGGGTCCTCTGGGCCTGTGGCGGGCAGGCAAGCTGCCTAGGAAACATGGGCTTCAGTTCAGTTCGGAGGGAGCTGGGAATTGCCAAGGAGCAAATAGGATTGTGGTGACTGGCCTTTCCCCTAACTTCAGGTATCAGGGTCCCCCATCTTGAATGTGCCTTCAGGCTCACCCCTAGATGATCCCCAGCTGGCCTCTGCCTACGTCACAGTAAGAGTCCACCATGCACCTTGTGGAAAAGCCCTGGCTAAACAGCGCCCTGGGCCTCCACACTGTGCATAGCTCCCAGCGCCGGGCCGGCCTGGCGTGCTCACCAGCACCCAGTGGGCTCCACCCAGACCTTTCGTTTTCCTCCTCTCGACGGAGAGCAACCTTTGTTCCTGCTAACAGCAGAGCCATTGGCCTAGCAAATGTTTGCCAATTCCAAAGTATTTTGATGTCTACTAAGGGCTCTGTTTACAGTGCAGGGACTCGGGAAATAAGACAAGGTTCTGGGGCGCCTGGAGCTTTCCATTCTACTGAGAAGGAGATAGAAGTTGGAAGCTCCATCTATAATTGCTGGTGTTTTTTGGACTCAAGCCAGCCTTTTGAGCCTATGATTTAACACCCTTTCCTTACAGAGCTCCGCAGGGCGTCAATAGGCTTTCCTGACCCAGAAAGGAGACCCACAGGTTAGAGGGGTCTGAGGAGGGGTCGCTCCTCTGAAAGTGCCCACCGCTTGAGGACTGGCTGCCTCACCATCCCATTTCCTCCCTGCAAGATTAGAACACTCAGGTGTTGTGCTCCTGGCTGACGACAAGGGGCGGGCGGCGCTTTGATGTCTGAGGCCATCAAGCAAGGCTCTGGGAGTGGGGTAGGCTGGAGAAGAGGCCACAGGATCAGTCTCAGACCCCTGGGGCTCTCCACAGAGCTTTGGGAAGTGTGAATTCTTAGAAACCAGAAACAAGGCTAGTAGTGTAAAGTTATTACACGCGCGTGGGACAAAATCCTGGCCTTGGAAGAACCTAGCTAGCCATTGAGCTGATGCCTTGAGGCGATCGGCTCTTCCTGAGTTCTGCTTGAATGATAATGGCAGCAAGCAGCAGGACTGAGTACTTAATACTGCGCCAGGCACAGGAAAGGTAAGTACCTACTCTCCCCTCCTATAAGGGGGTGCTGAGGCTTCAGAGGACAGGGAAGCCAGTTGAGGCAGTGAACCAGCCCTCTTCCCCACCACTCTGCTCTGTTGTAAGTCGCCCTCGGCTCTTCTCTCCTCCTGCTGCTTGTTGGTACTCACTAAAGACTAGTGTATCAGACGCTGCAGGTTTCTGGAAAAGGGGACTGGAGCTTGAAAACGTTCCATGCATTGCTTTAAAGCAGTAGTTCTTAAACTTTCTCATGCATCAGGATCCCCTAGAGAAACTTATTAAACCTTGGATTTCTGGGCCTCACCCCGTTTCTGATTCAATCGATCTGGGGTAAAGGCTGAGAATTCACATTTTTAACACATTTCCAGGTGATGCTACTGCTGCTCAGGAGACCAGACTTTTGAGAGTCACTGCCTTCAGATCGTTCCTATAAATTGGGAACTATTTCTATTCCCTTTTATTGGAGATGTCCATGCTACGCAGAAAGGGAATTTGAGGCTTATGCCTCGTGAATCACCAAAACAAGCACATACATCCTTTATTAGTATTCAGATGTTAACTCCAAGAACACCCAAATGCCACCCCACTGTCTGTCACTGAGCAGGTCTGGACATTGAGGCAAGTGTCTCCCCATGGGGTAAGGCTTAGACGAAGCCACAGTCTAGTCTCAGCCCACAGTCTCCCTCCTCCCTTACCGCCCCCACCCCCCACCCCACGCCCTGTGCCTTTGCCAGGGACATGTTCTCCAGGGCTGAGACTGGGCTGCTGGGATCACACCCAAGGCCCCAGTGGAATCTTTGGTGCAATCCCTGTCTGGTCCATTTCCTTCCAGTGTGTCCCCCAGCTCCTTGATGCCAGCTGCCCTCTGAGGTCTTGACCATGCCTTTCCTGACCTTCGTTGCTGTCCTCCTTTTTAAGTCCCTCCCATTGGACACTAGTACCTTGTTCTTCTTTTCTGCCCCCTCTGTCTCCTCCCCGTTTCTTCCTTCAGCACGTATTTCCTGGGGACTTGTTATATGCCTCTTCTCATTACTGGGGGTACAGCAGTCCCCAGAACACACATACTGCCCGTCTTCCTTGCAGTCTAGAAAACTAGGACGATTCATGCGATGAGTATTAATGGGAAAGCACGAGGAACCTGTTGCGGGCAGTCTAGGTGGACCCCTCTTCGTGAGTCACAGACTTCGATCATCTCAGTCTTTCTGCAGAATGTGTCCATTCTGCATGTACCTCTTTCCTCAAGATACCCTTTCTTCCCAGTCCCAACACCCCCTTCCCCGTGCAACTGGACCAGGACTCCATATTGGCATATTGGCACGACTGCCCACTGCTGGCCAGTGCTGTTTCCATATCCTTGCTGCACAGCCTCCATTGCTACATGGGGAGGCTGTGCTCTCATCTCTACCCCCTGCCTGGTTCCAGGATATTCCGAGCTATCTCCGAGGCCTTGATGCATCACTGCTTCATTCCCACCCCCCAAACATTCCTCTGTCCATGAGGATGATCCTACCTAGGAACCCAGCTTAGAGCTCTTTGGCCTTCTTCATTCTCAAGAATATGTTTTACTCTTCAGTCACACCATAACGAGGTCTTGTCATCGCCTGCGACTGCTCTACTACCTCTGATCTCTCCTCACATTCTAGCCCACCATAATGAAAAACAATGCCAGACTCCTCCTACTGAGATGGGTGAAAAGGGGGGTGGGAAGAAACTTCGTAATTATTCCAGGGGTATGCCCATCACTATTAAAAGAGTTAGGTTTTGTAAACCAGCTTTTCAAGGAGCAACTTCAAAAAGCAATAAGTGAATACTTTTGCTAAGGATTGTAAACCTGCACCTACATGAAAAGTTGGGGATGGGGGCAGAATTGTCCTAACGTGACTTGGATCAAACTTTCCAATGACAGTGCCAGACAAGTATTTTAAAATACTGCATCTCAGACAACTTCGATGCAATTGAAGGATATACACTTGAAGAAAGTGACTCTGGATATGATGAAGACATTGACGTCCAAGATGCATGTAGAGACTTGAATAAAATTGTTACTTGACATGTAAGAATGGGGGGAAAAAGCAATATTTTGTATTACTGTATTAGTGTATATAATGTTATTTTAAATATGCATGTATACCTAAATAAATTAGATATTATAATTCGACATCTGACTATTTCATCGACATTCCTAAAAGTTTAAATTTACACGAGTTGATCCCTTAATTTAAAAAAAAAATTTTTAGAAAAAATTTTTAGACAGAGCAGCAGGCAGAGGGAGAGGGAGAAGCAGGCTCTCTGCTGAGCAGGAAGCCCAATGTGGGCCTTGATCCCAGGACTCTGGGATCATGACCTAAGCCAAAGGCAGATGCTTAACCGACTAAGCCACCCAGGCATCCCGATCCCTTAATTTTTAAAGATGTTTTCATTAGGAAAATAGGGATTTGCCTTAAATATAAGATCACCGGTAATAATGAGCCCTGTTGCTGCTGAATAAATTCCAAGTTCCTTATATAGCATTTAATCCCCCTGACTGTTCTAGCCGCCTTGATCTTAGAGCACTAGACTTTAAACCATACCTCTCTGTACTCTTTCTTCAATGGGCTTTCACACCTCTGAGCCCATGCCTTTCTTTGCTCAAGCAAAGCCTACAGTTTAAAATGTCCTCCCCCACACACTGCCTAAAGAAGTCCTTCTCGCCTCTCAATACTGGCTCACTTCCTCCTCTGCATTTTACTCCGAAAACCTTCCCCGGTGCCCCGTTTGTCTGAGTTCTCCTGAGCAAGTCGTCACACAGCATCCAATATGGAGTCATGGAGGGTTGGTTCCAGACTGGTCTGCTTCACCAGATGTGAGTGAGCTCTTCCCAGGAAAGGGCTGGGGTTGATCCAAGCAATATGGCCCAGGAGATGCTGGAGGAAAGACAACAAAAACAAAACACTTGCTTTAAATGAGGCCAAGCTAATGGTCTTCTGGGCCCATCTTCCCAGAATCAGGACTAAGTCTTCCTATGCCTTAGGCAAGTAAAATATATTCCTTGCTCCTGGCAAGAGGCTGACGTTGAGATATTCCTTTCTTGTACTAGCCCAGCAATCCCTAAGTTCTGATTCACAAGTGCCCGACTGCCCTGAGACCCTATCAGGAGGTCTGCACAGTCAAAATTACGTATTCTAATACTACTAATACATTAACTGCCTTTTCTACCATGTGAATATTTGCACCGACAAGGCAAAAACAATGGTAGGCGAAACTTTCGGGACCTTAGCAGGAGTCTGGATAGTGGCACCAAGCTGGACCAGCAGTCATCGTATTCTCTATCATCGTGCACCTGTTCTAAAAGAGAAAGTTTCCCATAAGAATGTCCTTGATGAAGCAGAAACAATTATTAATTTTACTAAACCTCAACCCTCAAGTCCATGTTTTTTAATATCACGGGGGACAAAATGGGAAGTAGGGATAAAACACTTCTGCACAGCAAGTATGACAGTGGCCTTCAGGGAAAGCACTTCTGCAATTGTTTGGCTTGTTGGCAGAACCCGCCACACTTGTCACAGAATACCGCGAAGGAACAGCCAACTAACTGGGTATTCAGACCTGACTCTCTCTTTTTCTTTTTTTTTTTTTTTTTAAGATTTTTATTTATTTATTTGACAGAGAGAAATCACAAGTAGATGGAGAGGCAGGCAGAGAGAGAGAGAGGGAAGCAGGCTCCCTGCTGAGCAGAGAGCCCGATGCGGGCCTCGATCCCAGGACCCTGAGATCATGACCTGAGCCGAAGGCAGCGGCTCAACCCACTGAGCCACCCAGGCGCCCTCTTTTTCTTTTTTATAAGATTTTATTTGTTTATTTGACAGACAGATCACAAGTAGGCAGAGAGGCAGGAAAGGTAAGAGGAAGCAGGCTCCCCGCTGAGCAGAGAGCCCGATGTGGGGCTCGATCACAGGACCTGGAGATCATGACCTGAGCCGAAGACAGAGGCTTAACCCACTGAGCCACCCAGGCACCCCCAGACCTGACTCTCTTAAAAGACATTTTCTGGAAACCAAATGAAGCAAGCCAATGGCCCTGAGAGGAAGACACTTGACAGCATGTATTGTCAAGGATAGAAGAATGAGAGTTTTCAAGCAAAATTTAGAATTTTGGAACACCGGTGTTTGCCACCGTGACCTGGAGAGCTTCCCAAATGTTTACAAGGCATTTCTGTTGCAAGTAGATTAACAGATACGATTTTTTTTTTAATACCGTCAGATGAAATGTGCCAGCATTTGGAAGATCGACATAAACCAATGAACCAATGTTTCTCAAACTACCGATGTGTGATGCGCAAAACTACGCATAGTTAAGAATCATTCAAAACTCAAGAGCCACCAATAGAGGCTTGAAGGGTTTCTGAGATGAAGAAGTCTGAGAATTCCTCCACTTGTCCAAACCTTAGGCTGGTAGAAAAAGCCACACCCAGGAGACCAGACTGTATCTTCACTGTGCTGTTGGCATGGAAACAGGTTCTATCCCGTATCATGCTGTGTCCCTGCTGTGGGATCTTCGGCCATTTCCTTCCCCTCTCTGGGCCTCTGTGTCCTCTGCAGAAGTGAAGGTGCTGATTCTTCAGCAGCTGCTGGTGGCAGAGAGAGAAGTCCACTGATTTGAGAAACCTTTTGTAGTGCAGTCCCGAGGTCCTGATGATGTACTATGCAGAAGAGGGCGAAGAGCTGGTTTACTTTAGATGGTCGCAAAGAAAGCCCCTCTCCAGTAACTCTCCTTCCGAGGCTGCTCCCACAGTGCACACCCAGCAGGCCACGTGGGCCCTTGGCTCCTCATTCGAGGCATCTCTGATCAGGAGAATTTACTGGGGTTGTGTGATTGCCAAAGGAAGAAGGAGTCTTCCTTCTCTCCCCACTGCGGTGACAACTGTTTATCTGTCTTCCCCCAACTCAGAAGGAAGTGAACATTCTGTCCTGACCGCAGGGCCCAAAACAGGCTCCTCTGAGCTGCCTGAGGTCAGCCGCAGTGCCGACATGCCAGCCTCTCGGGAAGGAAGCTCGTGGAAGCTGTGGGTCTGAGGTTAGCCCTCAGCGTGGCTTTGATGGTGAGCAGGGGACATCAGGAGAAGCTGGGGGGCCCGCAGTCCTCCCTAAGACTCTACGAGGGGAGTGTCCCTCCAGAGAATTCACACAAGCCTGATTTCATGAGCAACCAGAGGTCAGGCTGAGAGATTGTCTCAGGAACCGGTGGCATCACTCCCGTTCCCTGAGGCTGTGGCACTGTCAAAAGGTAAACCAGAAAGAGCATTTGGCAAAATCCAAACACTGGTTCCAGCAAACCAGGAATAGAGGGGAGCTTTCCTCAGCTTTGACGTTTGTCCAAACCCACAGAGTGTGCAACACCGGGAGTGAGCCCTAATGTAAACTACAGGCTCTGAGAAGAATGGGGTGTTGACGTAGGCTTACCACGTGTCTTACTATGGGGCTGGATATGGACAGCTGGGGAGGACGTGCACGTGTGGGAACGGGGTATATGTGCAAAAATCTCTGTACTTTCTGCTCCATTTTTAAAAAAGTCATCTCCAAACTGAATGTGGAGCTCGAACTCACAACCCTGAGATCAGAAGTTACATGTCCAGGGCTAGGACATCTTGCATGAATTCTACTGTGAGCCATCGTGCTGGTTTTGAACTTGACTCTCAGAGTTAACCCTCTATCCATGCGGCCATCCTACAGAATGTCGGTTATACACACCGCCTCTGTCAAGGTCATCCTAGGGCCCAACACAGCAGACAGAAGCAGAAGGAATGATAGAGACATCACAAAATGGAGGTGCCTTATTTAATAAGAGAAAGTTGTTAAATTTTCATTTTTTACCCTAGGAAAAGATAAATCTCAGATGGATTAAAAAATCAAATGTAAAAAGCAAACAAACAAGCAAAATAAAACCACTTCCCAACTCACACAGGAAACTCAAAAGATGGCGGGGGGTGGAGGGGGTGGGATACATGTTTGAAAATTAAAAATGTGTTTTGAGGAACACCATAAACTAAGCCAATACATAAATTATGGATTTGGGGGGGCACCTGGGTGTCTCAGTGGGTTAAAGCCTCTGCTTTCAGCTCGGGTCATGATCCTAGGGTCCTGGGATCGAGCCCCATGTCGGGCTCTCTGCTCAGCAGGGAGCCTGCTTCCCTTCCTCTCTCTCTGCCTGCCTCTCTGCCTACTTGTGATCTCTGTCTGTCAAATAAATTAAAAAAAATTTTTTTTTAATTATGGATTTGGAGAAACAATATTTTCAAGGCAAATGACAAAGTCTGTGTGTGTGTGTGTGTATCATATAGTTCTAAGAAGACCTCTGACACATTGCCAGATATTAAATCACCAAGAAAAGCAAATCCAAATGGTCTACAAGTATACGAAAAGATGTGCAGGCTCCTTAGTTCCTAGGAAAAATCACATTAGAGAAAAACAAAACATTATTTTATTGAGAGTGGAAAACATTAAAGAGGTAGAAATGGGAACTGTGGTAGCATTTTAGGAAAGCAGTCTGGAAAAATCCATTACAGTGTAAGATTCATATATCCAGGGCACCTGAGTGGTTCAGTTGGTTAAGCATTTGCCTTCGGCTCAGGCCCTCATCTCAGGGTCCTGAGATCGAACCCTGTATCGGGCTCCCTGCTCAGCCGGGAGTCTGCTTCTCCCTCTCCCTCTGCCCTTACGTTCTCTCTCTCTCAAATAAATAAAATCTTTAAAATGAAAAAACTTTGTATGTCTTAGACCTAGCAATCCCATTCCTGGCAATCTGTTCCAAGAAGTAAAAGCTTTGATACATAAAGTATAGATGTAACATGGTTTCTAGTGGGAAATATATGCACGCACGCACACACACACACACACACATACACACTCACTACAGGGAACAGTGAATGTCCAACAGCAGAGGGTGATTGAATGTCTTCTGCTGCTTCCATGCTGATGTGGGGTTGTTGAGCATGGTGGTCAAGAGAGAATTCTTGAGGGCGCCTGGGTGGCTCAGTGGGTTAAGCCGCTGCCTTCGGCTCAGGTCATGATCTCAGGGTCCTGGGATCGAGTCCCGCATTGGGCTCTCTGCTCGGCAGGGAGCCTGCTTCCCTCTATCTCTCTCTCTCTCTCTGCCTGCCTCTCCGTCTACCTGTGATCTCTCTCTGTCAAATAAATAAATTTAAAAAAAAAAAAAAGAGAGAATTCTTGAGAAAGGTTCACGGTGCGGAAGGTGCTTTTGTTAAAGCACGGGGCCAGGACCCATGGGCAGAGAGAAGTGCACCTGTGATTGTGAGGAGGGACTGATCAGTTAGGGTGTTTGGGATAAGAAAATCTCTGGGGAATTTCTGTATGTTGAAAGCGAGGTTTGCAGGACCTTGGAGGTCTGGCTACTTTCAAGATAAGATTACCCTTTACTGTCTAGCTAAACATTAGTCACGAGACCCAGTAGAAATGCCTTGTCCCACGTGGCTCAGATGTGCATCAGAGGGCCACATGTTGTAAGATGATTCTTTTTTGGTTACATTTTTCCTGCCTTTGTTTTCTTCATCAAACACCGCGGAATATTATGCAACCATGAAAAGGGGGTTAACTAGATGGACTCCAGTTAACCTGAAAGAATTCCATCAGGTCATAATCTAAGAATAGCAAAATGCAGGAAAGTGTCTATTATATGATCTCGTGTTTGTCAAACTCTGACACGTACGGGAAGGCTGTTTTCCACATACATATTTATAAGGATCTGTTTAAATAATTTTCTATATGGCCACACTTGCTTGGGGAAAATCTGTAATAGGTTGCTGACATGTGTCTTGTGAAAGAGGAAGAAGAGGGAGGTGAGCAAAATTAGAAGAAAAATTAAAAAGAGTAGCAAAACAAAGTGCCGGCATGTATAGTGTAATATTTTGTATTTTGGGGGAGGAAAATCTACATATGAGAATACATCAATAAACCTTAAAATAGCTTAAAATAAGCACACTACCACGATCCCTCTTGTTTTCTAAAATTGTACACAGATGGTGCAAGAAATAATGTGGTATCTATGCCCAGACTAGATGGCCCTTGTCTTTTCAAAATTTTCTACAATGAATAGCTATTGCTTTTGTTACAAGTAAAGATGAATATTACAGACCAGAAGATCAGGGAAGATTTCTTTGTACCCTCCCACCAGATGCCTCAATGGCTCCCACTTCCTCCCTCCTCTTGCCTCAGCCCTTCTCACTGCCTTATTTCATACATGTTCCCTCATGGCTCCCAAACCTCTCTCTTGCCCAGGTAATAAACAAATATTTGTTGAGTGAAGAAAGGTTGTGTCACTCCTTACCTTCTGGCTTCAGCTCCTTCATCCGTTACTCAATCCCTATATCCCAGCCCTACTGGCCTCTGTACCGTTGCTGGATCTGGGCACAAGCTGCTAACTTTGTCTGAGGAGCCTTTCTTCCTCAAGGACACCTGACTCATTTTCCAGATTCACCTGAAACACCATTTTAGTCTCATTGGACTCCATCTAGATAGGATTAGTTGCTTCTAATTCTAATTCTAGCTCTGCCTTCAACAGATTGTCCTGGCTTGTGGGAGTCCCCTGCCACTGCATGACGGGTAAATTAAAAGACAAAATTTAGGGGCGCCTGGGTGGCTCAGTGGTTTAAGCCTCTGCCTTCAGCTCAGGTCATGATCTCAGGGTCCTAGGATCGAGCCCCACATCGGGCTCTCTGTTCAGCGGGGGAGCCTGCTTCCCCCTCTCTCTCTGCCTGCCTCTCTGCCTACTTGTGATCTCTCTGTCTATCAAATAAATAAATAAAAATCTAAAAAAAAAAGACAAAATTTATTCGTTCAACAAACTGAGCCTTTACTCTTTGTCGGGCGGTTTCCTAGGCACAGGGACTAGAGAAGTAAGCGATGCAGACACAAATCCTAGCCCCCAGAACGCCTCCTTTCTACTGGGAGCAGACAGACACTAGGGAGACAAAGGGGTAAAACAGACAAGACGGAGGTGAGGGTTGGCTATGTGAAAGGAAAAGAGTTCCAGGCTAAGGGAACAGCAGATGCAAAGACCCTGATGTAAGACACAGGTAACTTGCCATGAGGAGATCCAGAAAGGACCGGGGAATGTGGAAGAACTTTCCAGAAAGGTGACACTTGGGTTGAGCCTTTAAGAAGGAGAGAGATTTTGGTTGAGGCGGAAGGATCCCAACAGCAGCCACATCTCAGAGGTGTGAAAGGGCTGATGCGTTTGGGACGTGATTCGTGTGCAGTGTCTGGAGCTGAATTTGGGGTATGTGATGACAAGGTTGAGGGGAAACAGAACAGGAAGGAGTCGGGATGTGGATTCTGGTCTCCTGCTTCAGGGTCTGGGGATGCCACAAGACTCTGAGGGAGCTGGGAGGACAGAACCATCACCCATATCCCCAAATGAACTTCCACCGGTTTTCAGATCATCATCTGTCCAACCGATTGGCAGGAAGTTTGGATCCCTTGAGGTGAGGGGAGGTGGGTGCCCCTCTGCCTCTGACACCAGCCCTGTGGGATTTCCGTGGAGCATAGAATGGGGCTCACCGCTCTCCAAGAGAAGGAGGCTGATCTGTCAAGTCAGAGCCACCAAGTGATAAGAAGACTGGCCCTACTAGGTACTGGTGAGAATAAGAGCAACCAGAATTCTCATCCTTGGCTGGTGGTGGGGGTAGACCTTGGAATACACTTTGAAATGTACTTTCTAAGTATCGATCAGCATTGAGTACGCATGCTATGACCCAGCCACTCCACTGCTAGGTATATGCCAAACTGAAATGCATACCTACATTCACCAAGATTCATGTCCCAGAGTGCTCATGGCCGCACTGTTTGTAAGAGACTTGAACTGGACATTATTTAAATGCTCATCAGAATAGACACACAAGTTGGGGTGTTTTCGTACCATGTAGTATTGAAAAGCAAAAAGAAGAGGCGCCTGGATGGCTCACGTCGTTAAGTGTCTGCCTTCGGCTCCAGTCATGGTCCCGGGGGCCTGGAATTGAGCCCCGCATGGGGCTCCCTGCTCAGTGGAAGGCCTGCTTCTCCCTCTCCCACTCCCCCTGCTTGTGTTCCCTCTCTCACTGTGTCTTTTATCAAATAAATAAATAAAATCTTTAAAAAAAATAAATAAGTAAACTGTAGGCTGAGATGAAATTAGCCTCTTTTAAAAAAGAAAGAAAAGCAACAAGAATGAAGTGACAACTTGGAAGATTCTCGAATACACACGCAGAGTGCAAGATGCCTTACACAAAGCAGATAAAACTAAACCTGCAAGCTGGGATAGTGCTACCCTTTGGTGGAGGCAGTGGCTGAAGGAGGGCCTGAGGGTGTCTCTGAATGAATCTGACTCTCCCAACCCAGCTGGTCAAGCCATGACCCAGGAGAGGCTGTCTTGGATTTTCCAACCCCAGTGACGCCACCGCTGCCAATACCTTGTGGGGCAGAGATGAGCCATGCCTGATGCGCCCCATCCAAATTCCTAACGCATGGAATGAACAGTGAGAAATTTTAAAAAAAGGAAAGTGCTGTGCCCGGGATCTCAGTAGTTGGGCGTCTGCCTTCGGCTCAGGTCATGATCCCAGGGTGCTAGTATCGAGCCCCACATCGGGCTGCCTGCTCTTCGGGAAGCCTGCTTGTCCCTCTCCAGCTCCCCCTGCTTGTTTGTGTTCCTTCTCTCACTGTGTTTCTCTCTGTCAAATAAATTAATTTTTTTTTTTAAAAGAAGTTTCTTGTTTTAAGCAACTAACTGTTACAATGTAGCAATAGATTACTGGAACAGTTTTTATTCATCTTTGAGAGGCTACTGAGACTGGGACCTAATCATTTCTGTATCCAAGGTGATGCTAAAAATATCTAACAGTATTTTTTTTTAGATTTTATTTATTTATTTGATAGAGACAGAGATCACAAGTAGACAGAGAGGAAGACAGAGAGAGAGGGGAAGCAGGATCCCCGCTGAGCAGAGAGCCCGATGTGGGGCTCTATCCCAGGACCTTGAGACCAAGACCTGAGCTGAAGGCAGAGGCTCAACCCACTGAGCCACCCAGGCGCCCCTCTATTTAATATAAATCATTTATTTATTTATTTACTTATTATTTAATATAAATAATGTTATATGTTAATATACAAGTAAAATAATAAATTTAAACATCCTGTTTTATTATCTGAGTAAATGAAACAATATACCACAAAGCTTTTTACCAGCACATATACGATGTAGCATAATTTATTAAATTACTTTGAAAATCGTGAATGATTTGTTAATATTTTGAAATTGTTGGATGATCATTTCTCTGATGTGGCTGACTGTCACTAGTTAAATGAGGGCTCTGTGCAGAACATGCTTTAACCATAGGGAATATAGTAAACTCTCCTTAGGAATTCTCCATTAAATTGGAAGTCATAAGGTATTTCATTATTCTTAATTTGAGAATAATTTCAATATTCTTAATAAGTACCAAATGTCTCTTAATATTAATTATGTTGTTGGGGTGCCTATGTGGCTCAGTTGGTTAAGGGTCTGCCTTTGGCTCAGGTCATGATCCCAGAGTCCTGGGATGGAGCCCTGCTTGTTGGGGGCGGGGGGCGGATCTCTGCTCAATGGGAAGTCTGCTTCTCCCTCTCCCTCTGCCAGCCGCTCCGGCTGCTTGTGCCCCTCCTCCGCCCCCTCTCTCTCAGTAAAATAAATAAATAAAATCTTTAAAAAAAAATCAACTCTTAATCCTTTCTTAATCCTTGTAATAATCTCAGAGATTTTATTATTTTTTTAAAGATTTTATTTATTTATTCAACAGACAGAGATCACAAGTAGGCAGAGAGGCAGGCAAAGAGAGAGAGAGAGAGAGGAGGAAGCAAGCTCCCCCCTGAGCAGAGAGCCCAATGTGGGGCTTGATCCCAGGATCCTGGGATCATGACCTGAGCAGAAGGCAGACACTTAACCCACTGAGCCACCCAGGCACCCCAATCTCAGAGATTTTAAAAATATATTCAACATCTTTATTATCAAGTATATATAAGATTATTGGTATGTCTTATTGAATCTATTGACGTAATTTTATGACTTTTTGCCCTTCCTCAATCCATGAGGCCAAAACATCATTTGAACAGTTTCAGCATTTGATAAATAGAAAGATTTAGAAGTTTACTATAATTGTCACTTGTGAATTAAATAATTTCCTTATTATGTAATTAAACAACCAAAAATTTCCCTTGGGATTCTTTCTTTCTTTCTTTCTTTCTTTCTTTCTTTCTTTCTTTCTTTCTTTCTCTTTCTTTTGCAGGGGTGTGGGTAGGAGAGGAGCAGAGGGAGAGAGAATCCATGCCCAGCACAGAGCCTGATGTGGGGCTTGATCTCACAACCCTGAGATCATGACCTGAGCCAAAATTAAGAGTCACACACTTAATTGACTGAGTCACCCAGGTACCCCTGTTTTATTTCTAATTGCATACCCTCTCTATTTCTCTTTCACCCACTCCTTTGTCATAGTTTCTGTCCTTAGATTTATATCTTTAATCACTTTTATCCTGGACTTAATTAATCCAGTGGTTCTCAAACTGTTTAGCTTAAAGACCCAACATATTTACTGTATTAAAAATTAAAACTAAGAAACGCAAAATAAATTTATTCTTAATTTATTTAAAAACAACAATAATAAGCCCATTAGAAGTGGATACAAATAACATATTGTAATAAAAATAACTATATTTTCCAAAACAAATTTACTGAGAAAAGTGGCTTTTGCACTTAGTGCCAGTATTAATACGTCAAGGGCAACTCATATTTTTATGAAAATACATAGAAGACATCAACGTCTGACCTCATGGAAACCCTGAAATGGCCTGAAATCTTCAGGAATCCACACTTTGAGGACCACTGAATTGATCTAGCAGCTTCAACAATATCTTGTAAAGCACTGACTCTTCTATTATTTTTTTAAAGATTTTATTTATTTACTTAGAGAGAGAGTAAGAGAGAGAGCATGAGAGGGGAGAAGCAGACTCCCTGCTGAGCGGGGAACCTGTTGTGGGACTCGATCCCAGGACTCCAGGATAATGACCTGAGCTGAAGGCAGATGCTTAACTGACTGAGCCACCCAGGCATCACAATTGAATTTTTTTTTTTAAGTGATCTCTACCCCCCTGATGGGGCTCAAACTCACAACCCCGTGATTAAGATAGGCGCCCAATAGGTGCTCTATAGACTGAGCCAGCAGGCGCTCCAACTGATATAATTTTTTAACTGCTTTGTCGTTCTAAGATCACAGCCTGGCTATCGAGATCCAAGTCTTCATCCCGCTGTCATTATTTCAATTCCTGCTCTCAAATATTTTATTTTCTTCCCCCTGCTGTTTATTTGCACAGGGTAGTAAATACAACATTTATCAAGGGAAGATTTGAAGTACGTTACTTGATTTGCAAATGTCTTGCATCATCTAGTGATGACTGAACACAGTGACTAAGCATCACATGAAAACATCTGAAAATTTTCTAAAACTTTGAAATGCTAGGTTTTCTCCCTAGCATCACACGGGCACCACATGTGCAAAACAAAATGAAGTTTTTGCAAGCATCTTCCTCATTGAAACCATTTTTCCGGAGCACTGGCCATCAAATTCAATATATGATTTGATTTGATTTGATTTCTTCAAGATTTTATTTACTTATTTGACAGAGAGAGAGACAGCAAGACAGGGAAGACAAGCAGAGGGAGTGGGAGAGGGAGAAGCAGGCTTTCTGCTGAGCAGGAGCCCAGTGCACGGATCGATCCCAGGACCCTAAGATCATGACCTGAGCCGAAGGCAGAGACACTTAATGACTGAGCCACCCAGGTACCCCT